>NC_065516.1:7199281-7214592 GCF_006386435.1 Epinephelus moara
TGCCTTACATACATGGCGGCGCAAGATGGCGACCTCTCTAAAGCAAGGCCCTTGCTATATATATATATATAAAAGCATAATTATAAGGCTACGAAAACCAAACGAATTTTATTTTATAGCGATTATACACTTGTATAAACATATTAATGCCAAATATTACACACTGGCCCTTTAGTGCTGGATTCTGACTCACCTCTTTTGTCGAATGTCAGTTTAATAAAAGTTTAAAATGCACTTTCCCTCATGGACAAGTGTTCAACTAAACTTTATTTATTTATTTATTTATTTATTAAGCATCTAACATGCAGCCTTTCAAGACTAAAAATGACAATAATAAAATGTAAATAGAACAAAATGGAACATACACCAAAAATAATATGAAATCCAGTGATTAAAACTTGAAAACTATGGCTATAACATTACTCCAAATTAAGTCAGATCAAAACCATAGGTCCTTTAATCAAATGTCCTCTGATTATCTGTCTAATCTTCATTGATTTTACCTCTTCAATTAACTATTTTAAAAATAGATCGCATAAATTTTGGTCAACAAAAGATATTTTGTGTAATTTTAAAGCTGATATGTGATTATAGGTGCAATTACTGTGATCGTAAACATATATACTGTGGTATTGTTTTGTTGTATGACTAGTTTGTTGTAGTTCAAGGGTCTAGTGTGGAGAGATTATATCCTGTACCAGCTCAATAAAATTCTGCAGAAGTCAGTCTCCACACTTGTATCTTTAGATTTATTTATTTTTGCATCTGCACCGGCGATAGCTGTAGGCATTATGTTTTGGGTTGTCCGTCCATCCCATTCTGGTGAACGCGATATCTCAAGAATGCCTTGAGGGATTTTTACAAAATTTGGCTCAAACGTCCCCTTGGACTCAACGATGTACTGATTAGATTTTGGTGGTCATGGGTCAAAGGTCAAGGTCACTGTGACTTTGTCTGTCTCATTCTCGTGAACGTGATATCTCAAGATCATCGTGAGGGAATTTCTTCAAATTTGGCACAAACGTCCACTTGGACTGAAGACTAAACTGATTAGAATTTTGTGGTCAAAATTCAAAGGTCAAGGTCAGTGTGACCTCACAAAACATGTTTTTGGCCATAGCTCAAGAATTCTTGCAGTAATTATGACAAAACTTCACACAAATGTCTAATAGGATAAAATGATGAAGTTATGACATTTTATATCCAAAAGGTCAAAGGTCAACTTCACCTTGACATTATAATATTCTGGATAAAACCCCTTTCTGGCCATTATTCAACATCATATCTCAGGAACAGAATGGGGGCACTTAGTCAGATACTGAATTGGTGACACTAATCTTGGGTGTCCACCTTGAAACTGTGCTGAATGTATAGATCGTCTGTGCTGTCATATTTTCACAGACATGGATGTAAACTGTAGAGAAACATGACTGGTGCACAGAGGCATATAACCGTTGGGCTGTAATTCTAGCTTGCATTTTTTATTTGACACTAGACAGTAGACTGACAGACAGGAAATGTGTGGAAACAGTGAGGGAACTTTCATGCAACAAAGGTCTCCAGCCAGAATTAAACGGAGGACATTGTGTTTCCACGATGTGCAACCCGATTGTCTGCAAATTATATTTTAATCTCTTAGTTTTTGTTGCACTGAACAGAGCAGACTGATGACTTACAGCAGAGGAGTAACTCAGGATGAGGGTCTGACTAATCAAATCATGTGACTAATGTGAATCCAGACAGTGAGTACGTGTTGCATCACAGCGTGGGAAAAATCCAGTAACAATCGCTATCTGCTTTGTCAGATAAAACTAATGAACTAACTGCTGTTACTGTAAATTAAATAGCTAAACTAAGCATGATAAACCGTTCGTGCAAAGTTTTTTAATGTGAAAAATCCAGACTCAGCAAAACAACATGTTGTTGTTATGTTGAGTTACATCAGACAAACATTTAAAAAGTTAAAATAGTTCATTATAGAAATGAATACTGAAGGAGTTTAATGATTTAAAGATATTTTACCACAGCAACTGAGGAATATGATTTGCAGTGTTTTCTGTTAGGTTTGTGTATTAATGGCAAACAAATTGTAAGTCATATCAACGTGCTTTGAATTTCCTTTACATTTGGATCACAGATGTGTGACTTCAAGGAATTTAAACACAAACCAAATGTGATGTTTTCATATAGCAAACTGCAGGGTTTCTAAAATTGTCCAAATCCTCCAGATTCTGACCAAAGCTGCTGCCCATTTGAGTCTGAGGTCTCAGGTTTCCTCAGATCCGTCATTTCACCTGTGTGATAAATAGTCAAACAGTGTTCAGTTATGTCCTTGTTCTTGTCGGTTGCATCATTAGAAAGTTGTGTTGTATGAGAAAAGTGATTATTACGGACAGATAAAATCTAGCAAAAGTTTCTAGGGCTGGACCCGGACATTTGACTATTTGGGTATTTGTTCGTTGGGTAGGTAGTCTGTTTTCAATTTTGGGATATGTTTTTGCTTCTGATATCGTTTTATAATTATATCGTCATTTTTTTTTCTGACCTTAGTTTGCTGTCATTTTTTGGCGTCTGTTGTTATGTTGCTGCTGGGGTTTCTTGCCTCTGCTTTGCTGTGTTTGTCAAAGCACTTTGCAAACTGTTTTTTAAGGTGCCACATAAATGAAATTATTTTTATTATTAGAATTAAATATAGTGTTCCCCATACGCTGATTTATATCAATGTCAATGTTTATCACCACATATTGATTTTCTGTGGGGATTTTTCTTTTTAAATTGAGTGAAATCTTATTTCATTGTGGAGTTGTGCACTGCCTCTCCGTGCTCCTTTCATCATAAGAGCTCCACCTGCACACATACAGTGACAGGGCTAACAGTTAGGATCATACAGCTAATGTTACCTTCAGCTGGGCATACACTGTACCATTGGAGCCAGTTTTAGAAATGTTGTTAAATTCCAGCTCCCACTGTACGAGTAAATCATCTGCAATTTAAAGCCAAAGTTCAAGATTTATGTGTTCATAGCGTACAATCCAACATCAGTCAACGACCTGCGTGTTCACACTGTACACATAAAATAGACAATAAAACTGCTCATCTGCCCCTGCTGACTGTTCTGGCTCTTGACTATTGTCAATAAAGATTCGTCTGAAAGCTCCAGGGCTGCAGGCAGGGGCGCCGCCAGGAATTTTGGGCCCCATGAAAAAAAAATCACATTGGGCCCCCCCTGCACAGCTGTAGTCACCACATCTCTTGGACCTAACTGACCCATTAAAAGCTTTACATAACTCTAACTTTGAAGGCTTGCAACTGTCTTCAATCAATCAATTTTATTTATAAAGCCCAATATCACAAATCACAATTTGCCTCACAGGGCTTTACAGCATACGACATCCCTCTGTCCTTATGACCCTCGCAGCGGATAAGGAAAAACTCCCCAAAAAAACCCCTTTAACGGGGAAAAAAAACGGTAGAAACCTCAGGAAGAGCAACTGAGGAGGGATCCCTCTTCCAGGACGGACAGACGTGCAATAGATGTCGTACAGAACAGATCAGCATAATAAATTAACAGTAATCCGCATGACACAATGAGAGAGAGAGAGAGAGAGAGAGAGAGAGACAGAGAGAGACAGAGAGAGAGACAGAGAGAGAGACAGAGAGAGAGATGCAGGTAATAACAGTAGCTTACAACAACGTCTCTTGCTTCTTGTAGCTCAATACTGCCAGTACAATATTTACTGCTTGTGAGTTGTACATGCAACAGTCTGCATACAGTATGCAATTCACTATTTGATGCAAGATTAAAAGCCACCATAAAAAAATGTGCTAAAGGCCATCTTTTACAGTCTAAATGTAATTTTTATTGTAAAATCCCAAAATGGAAAATTCTCTGAACATTAATGAAAGGCTTAAAAAAAATAACTTAAATATACATTAATTTTTCAATCAAAATAAATTAAGATCATCATCTCAAAATAATGAAAACAGCAGATTTTTGATGCCAATAAATGAACGCCACTGAATCACCACCACTAGATTGCATACATTAGATACATGCTTTTGTTGTGTGTGTGTGTGTGTGCGTGTGTGTGTGTGTGCAAGCTGCTCAAATAAATTATCCTTCATGGGAATAATAGTCTGTATCTATAGATGCCATTTAACTGCCATAATTCAGTCTAAATGAAAGCATCTAACTGGATTATTTTAACATTAATACAGGCTGAGTTAGGCTACTTAATGTTTCCAACTGTCCAGCATCCAGTACAGACAGTTGTAGGCTGTTTTTGTTTCATAATAATCATTATGTGGAAAAATAATTTGTTTGAATTTCTGTCATTAAAAAGTATTTCATTTTCTTTTTTGTAATGGTAAAAAAGAGCAAGAGAGAGAGAGAGAAATTCCCACAGACTCCCTGCAATGATGCTAACTGGCATGTGTTGCTCACCGTCTTCATTGGGACGAGGAGGGGTAAAGTTATGGGCAGACAGGGCTGCTGCTTCTGACTCATCTGTTGTTGAGTCTGGTAAAAGGGGCAGGGACACCTGATTTAATATGAATATCCTGCTAAACATTTACCTGCACTGATTAAATGTAGGTTAAAAAGGAGTGAAATGTAGGCTAACGCTAGCCTGTAGCTAGCGTATTTCACTATGGACATTAAGTTAACAGCTTCATTTCTACCACTCACAGACTGTAGGCTACCCACCTTTCTTGGAGAAAAACTGGCTCACATATTGACACCGTATCTTTTGCCTCTTCTCTCTCTCCTTTCTCTCTTTCCTTTAGTGAAAACTGGATTTTCTTTTAGTGCTAGGTAGCATGATGATGACTGTAGTATTCTAGCGCAACTGCTGACTGCTACTAGGCACTGTCACCGCCAGTGCGCTAAGGCAGGACCAAACCATTTCATGCAGATACAGGGGGGTGGTCAGTCAATATAGATGGTTACTTTTTGGTCAATGGGGATATTTAACTTTTACTGACAAAAACAAGTAAAAACAAAGAGATCATTCATTTTATTACTATATTTGAAAAAAATATAAGTTTAATAATTTTATTTTATTTTTTACCTATTTTTGGGGCCCCTGTCAGTCAGGGGCCCTTGGAATTGTCCTAACTTTTGGCGCCACTGGTTGCAGGCAGGTGGAAGTGTGTTTGCCAGTGGAGGCACGGTTCACAATAATGTAGAGTGAGACGTCCCAAAAAGAACTTAAAAGTCAATTTCTGCAAAGACTGGTCAGTCCAGTCAGCAGAACCAACAAATTAGCTGGGTATACACTGTACAAGTGAGAAAAAAGGCACTGATCTTGGGTAATCAACTCGTGGTTCTGCTTCAACTGTGCAAGAGCCTGAAGATGGCCTACCAGAATTTCCAACTTGTCAGAAATTCATCTGAACATCTTACGGCTGGTCAGGAACAGCTGATCAGGCTGTGATCCTCACCCCACCCTGTACACTTCACAGCAAAGGACGAAGCTGAAAGTCAAACACTAAAATGAGTTGTAGTGCTCAAAAATCAGGTCAGAAACAGGCTCAAATCTTACAGTGTATACCCAACTTAATGGTTATTCAGTGGTTTAATAACAGAGTCGAGCCATTTTGGTGTGAGTTTGCTTTGAAGCTTTTGATTACTACCAAAGCTCCAGAGTCCAAAAAAAAAGGTATTCGGGATATCCCTGAGAGTTCCCCTCTCATTTTTTCAGATCACAAACTATAAGCGTGTGGACTGCTTATTCTGTGTGTCTTTTTTTTTTTTTTTTAAACTGTGGTCATTATTAAGAAGGAAAGAGGAAGGCATCTTTTATTGTGCTGCAAGAGGGGAATCTTTGACCACTGAAAGATTGAAGAAAGCAAAAGCATTTGTCAAGAACGTGTATTATTCAAAAACAATGGCGATTACATTTTGTCATAGTTTTGACAAATGATGCCAACTAAAAATCCAGGAAAGTTATTAATAAATCAGGTATTTTACAGACTGATTCTGTGGTTCATAAACAATCGTCTTCATGACGTGATAGCTGCGATTCATCCAACCTGCACATGCAGCATGAATGCCTCCACACATATCAGACCTTCATGACCGCTCACTCACCTCTCCTTCTCC
The DNA here is from genome assembly GCF_006386435.1 of Epinephelus moara. Lineage (NCBI taxonomy): Eukaryota > Metazoa > Chordata > Actinopteri > Perciformes > Serranidae > Epinephelus > Epinephelus moara. Next base: position 7,205,385 of record NC_065516.1, read on the forward strand.
CTCCAGGTGAGCTCCTACCCAGTTCCCATCCTGCTGATGAAGACGAGCCGAACCTCCTGCTGGTCCCGGGGCTCCCAGTTTTCTCTGCACTCCGCTCACCAGGGGGGGCTGTTCCCGCTCAGCACTGGCGACCGCCTGTTCGTCACAGTGACCAACGCCTCCGCTGTGGACATGGACGAAAAGAGCAGTTTCTTTGGGGCGTTTCTCATCAGCTAGACAATCAGATGAGGGATCGACTGTCATGTTTTTAATGTCGGTGATGGATGAATCTGCAGCCTCTTGACTTCTACTATTAATGAACCCAGAAAAACTGCAACAGAGAGTCGATTTGGAGGTTTGTCTTACTTTTTTTGTTTCAGGATCACAAGCCAAAAGAAAATTAACAACACTGGTTTCATGGGTGGAGAAGAGACTGGTATGGATTTGGGGCTGTGTGTATGAGTGAGAGCTAAGACTATTAAAGTTAGTGTGGCTTTGACTCAACAGAGATTAGTTTCTGTTGTACAAACATTTCTTTAAGGCAGAAGTTCCCTAAATTTTTACAGGTAAATTTAAGTGCAGAGCAGCAGATTTTCTGCATTAACTTTCCTAACTGGTCTTTAACAGCTAAGAGGAAATTTTCGACTACATGATGGTTTGGTCGTGGTTAGTTAACCTACACTGTTCTGAGCTGACATTCTGTACACAAAGGTTTAATTCAGATGTGATTTGCCTAGGTATCTTCATGCCATTTTACTCTGACGCCTGATTTATTAGTGGTTTTGTCCTGTCACTTGGGTTTTTTGGCTTTTTCCTCAGTAAATCCTTGAAGCAGTTATGCACAAATAGCACACAATGACAGGCATTGGTTGGTGCTATAGCCTCAAGCGCTGGCGCCATATATCGAAATTTGTTTAAGGTCAGTGCGGTCACTGGTTTTCCAGACATGTTTAAGGGTTCAAGTCTGAAGGGCTGTTTTTTGTTTTTGTGCTGGTTTATTATTTTTCTTCAGAAATGTTTTTGCAAATCCCCATGAGATGGTACATGGCAGACACATGAAATTTTCACCAATGTAGGAAGTTTTGAAAAAATGCTGCTCAACAAAATTGACCTCAATTAGCTTGACTGGGATGCTGTAAGGAAAGGTCAACTTTGAAAAGTCACAACTCATTCAGTGTAAACTTTACACAGAACTTGCCTCAAAAACCACTAAAGTCCACGTCTGGATTTTCTACCATTTGTTTGAAAATCACATTTTTGACATCTACTCCTGAACCGTAGGTCTGACTTTTACAAAACTTTCTGTGAATCATTATTCGACCAAGTTTATCAAAGTGTTTGAAAAGCTTGTTGATATCTTACAGTGTTTTGAAGATATTGACCAATGAACTTCAGTGGAGGTGTAGCTTAGTACATAAATAGACCTAACTCCGTAACAGTTGGGCCAATCATCATAGAACTTACAGGATATGTCCAGTAAGTCAGTTATGTCATTCACACAAATAAAATATTTGGGTCCAAACAATATACAAAAAAACCTCCTATGTAAGATGAACACGTTAGTAAAAGCACTAAAAGGTAACTGATAACACAGAGTCCCATTATTCAGTCACGGCTTATGTAAGTATCTTAAACATACCCTTAAAGTTTAATTCAAATCGACCACTAGGGGGCACTACGGATGCAAAAAAATGGGCATGGAATAACACACATCAGACTAAGAATCAGAAATTGTTTGTCCAATATTACAAAACTTGCAAGATATGTTTCATAATAGTGTTGAACAACTTGTGTACGATTATTCAAAATTGCTCAGAAGGGGGCGTCACCAGTTCCAGACAGGGCAGTTGGCCTGGGGCAAAATTTGACCGTAAATCAATGACAAAGCATCACCAAACTTGGTAGATATTTTTAATTAAAGTCGTTGAAACATGTCCCCGAAATGTTTTTTAAAACTGACCAATAGGGGGCAACAACACTGCTGAAGAACAGCGTGGCCTGGCACAGGTTTGGTTATAATAGAATGAGCATCTGTCTGATGTCATAAAATCTGTTAATTATCTTTCATGAAGGTGTTGGAAACTGTCAAAGGTCTCGATCCTTTGCAGTTTTCAGATTTTAACAGTGGCTTGAACCCCAGAAATGCCACAGGGGCTACACTACTTTTTTTTGGATTGTCAGGTGTCCCTTCAGCGTGTCTGTAATGTCTAATGATGATCTTCCATAGCTAGACTGTATTTTCAAATTTTAAATGTTGTTTTAGATGCAAAGCACTTTGTGAAATTGGCTTGTAACTCAACTCACAAAGTCACAAACTCACCTGTAACAGCTCACAGATTCTGCACATGCTGACCTGCGCCACCAATAGGAAAGGACAGTTGTAGCAGTTTAGACTTTTGGGTACTTTGCATACATTACACTCAATCCCATTTTATTAATTTTGTAGCAAATGCTGCAAAATTGGGGTCTGCCCTTAAGAATTGTTTGTATAAAACTCTTACCAGCTGAACATTTGTGATTATCTGTGTCCCTGGATGTGTGTTTGTGTAAAGATGTAAATATTGTGCTACATTTTGTGTTTTTGTTTTTCCATTAAGCTTGCAAATTCTGGGTCTGGAGCTCTCCATGAACTCGTTTGTGGGCCTGTGCTACCATTACAGGCCTTTCAGACAATTAGTTGACGGCCATGTTGAAAGATTAAAGGTGTAAAATCACCACCTTTTCCTTCAGGAGGTTTACAGTACCAATTTTAAAGCACTCCCCCTTACATATCCAACTTTGTGTTGTGTTTCTGTTGGCTGCAGGGCCACAGTCTCTCCCTCTGCTGCTGGCTCGTCCATTGTAACCGTTCTCCAAATGGTGCATTAAACTTTCCCTAAACGGTTGGTATTCTCGGGCATTCATGTCATGCTGGATTAGCTGCAGATGTGACCTGCAGACTTGGAAAACAATCATGCACATCAGCATACAAACAGTAGAAATGTGGGATTTTGTTTTTGTCTATAGCTCCTGTTTTCCATGTGATGTATCGAACTGTTTGTAATGAACACTGCAGTAAATCCTCTGAAGCTCAAGGACATATAAACCAAAATGATCAGTTATGTTTGACTTAAAGGGAGCTGGATGTATCAGTGGATATAACCGGGGTCATTCCTGATTTAGGAAATATTCATTCTTAACTTAAACTCTACTTACTGGATTTCTCCTTGGACTCAAAGCTGCATCTTGTGACCTTCATCAACAATTTACATACACCACTGCCTGTCATTAGTGACCAGTTTCATACTTAGGTCAGGTGAACAACCTCCATGACAACTTGGACAAATTCATCAAGAACAAGTTGTTTTCCGGGTTGTCAGTGGATTAGTGGTAGAGCAGGCGCCCCATGTACAAGGCTGTTGCTGCAGCAGCCTGGGTTCGACTCCAGCCTGTGGCCCTTTGCTGCATGTCACTCCCCCTCTTTCTCCCCCCTTCACACTTGTCTGTCCTGTCCATTAAAGGCTGAAAATGCCCCCAAAAAATATAAAAAAAAAAAGAACAAGTTGTTTTCCTCACATGAATAGAAAGAAGAATCCAAAAAACAGGGAAAATCTTCATGAATTGGAGTCATAGGGGTCTGCGTTTAACAACAGCAAAGCTGTGTGATGCTAACAGTTAACCCTGTCACTGTGGGTGTGTGACTCTGTACCAGTCAAAGAACTTCAGTCCTGTAGAGAGGGGGGCTGAGTGAATGAATACACTGCACGCAGCTCTACAATGAAATGATTTCAATAGTCATAATTTGCAGTAAAGTTGCAGTGATTGATCAAAAAAACAAAGTCACAGAATGCACGGGAATCGGTTTAATTTGTGTTAATGGTGATCACAACATTGCAAAATCCTGGAGGGACTACGTTTCAGCAAAGCCGCTGGATAAATGAGACTTGGATTATTGTGAGTTATGTGAGAGTTTGCAAAAAGATGTCTTGATATAGTTTTGCTGTTGTTAAATGCAGACCCCCTTTACTTTAATTCTTAAGGAATATGCTCCATTTTTGGATTTGCCATTCATGGCGGAGGCGTGCGAGAAAAATAACATTTCTGGGAGGAGGGAGTTTTCCTCTGATTCATTTAAGTCATAAAGATTTTTACCATAATGATTTTCAATCAAGTTTTAAGTTCTCATTTTTCCTATATGAATGCAGCGTTTACTGAAACACTTATGTAAATATCACAACACAAGGTCTTTTTAATTTCTTGTTTTTGCAACAAATGTATAGACTATCTTTAATTGTTTTTTTTTTATGTTGATTGCAGAGGGGAATTTATACTCTAAACATGATGAAAAATCATGGTTTAAAGTTGATATGAGTTGATAAGTATAGTTTGTACAGACATAAATCTGCAGTTTTGAGTCAACTAATTGTGAGGTGGATGTTTACAGAGCTGTCTACGTTTTATCTTTTACATCTGATGAGTGAAACAATAACCTGAGACACTGATGTAAATGCAGCCAGTGCCTTTCAGTACGTTCAACCTCCGTATGGAATAACTTAAAAGATCCACCTGCAATCAGTCCTCTTTGTCAGCTGGACCTCGAACACCTAAAAAAGACACAGCTGCACACAGATGAGGATGTGGACAAATAAACAGAATTTGAATTGTTTGCCGGATAGACCAAAACTAAATGTGAATGTAAATAACCTGGTGGTTTTGTCTGTAAATGTGTGAAATAAAGACACTATAAGAGGAACTTACAAATCCTTTGATACTTTCTCACACAGCGCTTTACTCACAAAACATCTTGCGCTCATCTGGATATCTGAGGTTGTTCCCAGTTTTCATATTTATAGTGAGATGATCAGTCATGCCAGGGTGTCACCCTCAATCAAGCCGAAGTAAAACAGAAGAGGTGCTTAAAATTAAGTTTAAACATCTACAGTCCCATCACTAAAACTGAGCACACTGCATGCTTTGATGAGGACTGCCAAAAGCTCCAGAACAAGTGAGTCAGCAGACCTTTAGTTGAGATAATTTTGTTGAGAGATGGTTTAAACAGTCATGCCACGTATGGCCAACAATGAAACCAAGACATACAAATAAAGACTATGTTTTCAGGCAGTTTTCACAAAAGTATTACTCCTACTGGATACTTGGTTAGTGTTTGTTGTATTTAAAACATGATCATTTATATTTCTTTTGCACATTTCTGCATCCACTAGGAGTAAAAAACAATTTTAAAAAAGATGATGTTAATGTTATTTATTTAAAATTAAAATATTTTTTAATATTTCGATTATCTTAAATTTGCATAACTGATCAACAGACCAGAAACAACCACAGACACACTAATGAGGGCATTAAAAAATCTGGTGAATAGTCCTGGTGTCCTGAAGTATAGTGCAAGAACTGTTTCAAGTTTTAAAGCTCTGCAGTTTGCCAAAAATCAAGTAATTATAACAGCGGGAGATCCGTTAGTAAAAGCCTGGATTATTTAACCTCACTTCAAATGCCTCAGACTAAGGGCACAGTCATAAAAACACTTACTATGTATCAGTCTGGCACTGACTTTAAAGCATGAGAGAAAATGAAACTGATTATACTTTAACTGTATTCTCGATGCATTTGATTATAAATTCATTTTTGGATGTTAGTGTGAAAAACAATGCAGCAACATAAGAATGTAGGCATATGCTTATTTAAGCCTTGGAGGTAGATGTGGAAAGTTATCTACAGACGATTACTGTAACCGTTCATTTCTAACCCTTACCCTAACACACAACAAAATTCTATGATTTCTCCAAAACTTTCAATGATTTTTACTACTTAGATGCTTTTTCAAGGGCTTGAAAATTAAATTGTGAAAATCTATGACTTTCCCAGTTTTTCCATGACTTTGTATAAAGTTTGTTTGCAAGGAGCCAAAAGGTGAGATAATTACAAAGGGTGGCAGAATAAAAGCAACCTTTCCCCTGATCAGTCCTCTTAATATGGTTTATTAAAAGTTACTCATCATTTTAAAGGCTGGTCTGCCACCTGCTGGTGCCCAAAGACACTCTGTGGGTTCCACTACCCACACTACCATACTACTTAGTATGCCAGAAAAATATTTAGTATGTCTCATCCCATGATATGTCAAATGCGGTATGACAAAAATACCAAGATGGGCGACTGCATGTGGTCACAATTTGCATAATGCAAGCAAACAGGTTTTTCTGGCTATTCTGACTCAAAATATAATCACAGAGGACACAACAAAACAACAACAAACGGACATAACTAGGAAAATACCAACAGAGAAGTGCATATGTATTGCATATTACTGAGGAGTTACACTAAACACATTACAAAGAAAAGACAGCAGAGAGTTTTGGGTTGACCTCTGTCTCTGGTGAGCTCAGCTAATGGTGCTTTGTATCTCCAAGGTAACATTACTTAATACCGTTCAGCAAGGGGGTCAGAGTTCAAGGGGCAGTGTTATCATGAAGTAGTTTGCACACTGCATGCAACAGTACATTTTTTTGTAAGGGCGGCTACAGAACATACTGATGATAAAAAGAAAACGTAGGCTATGCAGTTCAGAATGTAGAGTATTTTCAGTATGATAGGGGGGAAACGCCACAGCATTTGTTGTGATTGGTCTCAAGTCTTGAAATGAGGTATGGACATACTTTAGTCAAGTATCTAACAGTTTAACTTTAATATTTCTAGATCACATGAAATGTCACACTTGGATCTATGTCAGGATTTTCGCAAAATTTGGAAAAACACCAACACTGTGTCTATTGGCTCATTTATGGCCACAACTGAAATTTTGAATTTCAAAATTGGTAAAACCATTATTATTTTGTCTTTAGATGGCTGTTTTTTCTATATATTCCATTTTATGTAAGTAAAAACCGTTGTCCCATGTGCCGACTAAATATAGTATGTTCAGAAAACGGCTGCATCTAAGAAACTACACGCACATTCAAGTATTTTTATATCTGTGAATTCATAACAAGTTGAATATCAAAGATGTGCACACACATGCAGTGTAAAAAAATAAGTAAATACAGCTTGTCCACAGACACTTAGATTTAATGCTTTTTAAGAAAATGTTTAAATTTCAGACCGATTTTTAGACAAATAGTATAAAGGTAGGTCATATATATTTGGTCCCATGCAGAGGTAGGTTTTATGTAGGAATATGGTTATTGTAGAGTTGGGTTCATCTACATTTTTCCAACAGGAAGGGGTCTCATAGTGGAGGGGAAAGTGGAACTGATTACCCAGGGCCCCAAAGGGAGGGTGGCCCTCCAAAACCCTGAAATGAAAAGTTTGGTTTTGTTTGCATTTTTTATTTCTTATAAATTATTGTGCCATAACTAAATCAAAATTGGCTGAATCAATCAGTTGAAGGACTGAACTTAAAAAAAAAAACATAGCAGAAGCTCTCTGTGGCCCCTCTCATCCCTTAAAGGGCCAAATTGCTTTAGTCGTTCCCTGCCGCTGGATTCGTCTGGAGCTGAGTGAGTGACTGCTTATGCTGCTGGAGCACCAGCTTACACTGTTATATCTTTCTCCAAGAAAAGGTACCCGGGGTTCCGACTAAGAAAAGAAAGGGCAGAAGGAAAGGGAGTGAAAGCAAACTATGAAGCAAAAAAAAATATCAAAAGGTGTGTGAGAGACATGGAAGGCCAGCAGGCCCTACATACTGCTTATGCATTGGTCCCAGAGGCAGTACTAGGTTCAGTGGTAGGCTTAAGGATTTGTAACATTAGAAACATAGACTTTTATGCAGAAGAGCTTCATTTTAACAAAATAAATTAAAAGATGGGTAAATGAAACTAGATAAAATGGTTGTGGCAATTAACACTGCAGAAATTCAAGTTAATGAATATTTAATTACCTTTAAAGCCTATCATTTTTAGACTTAAGACCTGCAGACATGAAGCTCAATGCTGCCCTCCAGTGTCTACCTGAAGCAGTGCAGGCCCAACCAACAACACCTTGCAGCTCCTCAGAAGAGTGGACACTTCAGACTTTAGCCAGAGTGAAACAAATAATCACACAACACTTGGTAAGTTTTTGATTTTCTTTCTTTTTTGTGGAAATATGTTACAGTTATATTACAGGTATTTAAATGCCCCGAGGGAGAACAAAAACTGTTTTAGAGACTAACACTAAGAAGGAGACAGCAACTTAACTGAGACAGGAACAGTCCCGACCGGATCGACAGACTCAACAGGCAGAGTGGGCGAAACCGCCGCCCCACACTTAACCCATGTTAGGAGACGTCCAATAAATACTGCAAATGTTGTTAACGCAACTTATTAAAAAAAAAAAAAAAAAAAAAAAGACGAGGAAAACAGGTGTGCTCTCCTTCTAGAGTCCTTTGTGGTATTTAGCAGCAAGTGTGTAGCTTCCAGAAACCAAAAACTTGTGAATAACAACGTGCGGGGCCTGCAATCAACCAGAGTCTTTAACACAAGCAAGGACAGATCAGAAATGTGGTGGTTTTAAGATGTGTGTGGAAAAAGTGGGAAAAGTGCTGAATACAAGAACACACAAATGATTAAACAGGTTAACTTACATCCTTGATAATCCAACAGCAAACCAGGGACAGAAGTTCTGTCCTCCACCAGCCACAATGGTTGGTTGACCTCTAAATTCACCATCCTATCAGTTTTATATACGTTTTTAGTATACAATAACATCTTAGAATAATGTGTGGGTGTCTGACAGTGGCTCACAGAGTATAAACATTCAACAGACAAAACTGAAACTTACATTTGGCTGGTGGTGTTAAATTCACGTCCTGCTTCTTGCAGTGAAAGTTATCAAAAATGTTATTATTGTAAATGTTTTTAGCATTATGTTGAGGTTGTGTTCTTCAAGAGTCTTTTTCTGTTATTTCTAGTGGTGGAGCAGAATTGACAAAATACAATCTACCTGTGTGAAAATATTCTGGTTGAATGCAGCTCTGCCCCTGCACCATCTTCCATTGGTTTTTAATGTAACTTATAAAATATATCATAAAACGTCTTCTTAAATGGAAACTGAAACGTCCATGTACAAAAAGTTTTCTTTTATATAAATTACACCAGTCTCTGATGATGATGATGATGATGTCTCTGTTCCTGCTAATACAGTTCATCTCTAAGCCAAACCCTTCCCCTCATACATACACACTCACATGCTCGCCCGCACGCGCACGCACGCACACACACACACACACACACACACACACACACACACACACACACAC
>NC_065516.1:7214670-7247610 GCF_006386435.1 Epinephelus moara
CACACACACACACACACACACACACACACACACACACACACACACACACACGGCGTGCGACCGCGGTCAACACTCCCAACTTTGCTACACAACATGCTCTACACATTACCCATAGTAGAGAAGGAAACAAAAACTATCCGCACTGAAAGGAAATCTCTGAACATACAGTAACGCTACATCTCCTCTTTCTTCTTCACACTGTATCTGTATGCAAGACCACAAGCATGGTGCAGTTTCGGGCGATGGGTAGAGGGCGACTCCTCAGCTTCAGCTGGTGACCCTCACTATCGCCTGTCACTATAGCTGCCTTGTTCTGGCTCCGCCACTGCAGGTCCCTGGCACGCCCAGATGGATAACGCCCAGCTGGCGGGGCGGGGAATGTGACTGACCGGAGGAGGGGCGAGACCTCAGCAGTCAAACCGCATCTCCAGTGAATCGTCAAAGCCCCTGTTGTCGTGCCCGGCCCCCGATAGGAAGGTGGCCGTGACAGGTGCCCCTGTAGCCGTGGTGACGTTGAGAAGGGTGTTGCCGGGTGAGCTGGTGGCCGGGCTACGGAGGGCTGCTGCGGTGATACTGGTGAGGTTGATGCCCAGCGTAAGACGAGTCTGTTCCAGAGCTTTCTCTGGCACAGCGAAGGCCTCCAGCTTCTTCTCTCCATTGGCCATGTAGGAGTTCTGGCAGCCACGGCAGATACAGTCCAAACACGCCTAGAAAAGCGATCAGAATTAATAACACTGTGATCTAATTAATAATTACAACAACATAAAAGATCATCCAAAGACTGAGTGCATTTACATAGACACAATAACACGTTTATGAGGCTTATCCTGGTTATAATCATATTCAGGCTACGCTGTTTACATGAGCACAGAGAACTACCAACCTGGTTTGGATTTCTGCACTCTATTTGCACAGGCGCTGTGATATTTACAAATAGCAACCACTTGACAACTCAACTCTTTATTTCTTCTCTGCTCTTAACACCTATCACCGTTCTCTCTCAACCACACACACACACTTTGTACTGAGCTAATGCTATTCCTGAAAGAGGCTAATGTTACACTACTCTTTATACACTGTCCTCTTCGACAGGTATCAGCCCATCATCCACCGCATAGGACAGGGGAGCAGTGGATGAAGACGCGCGGCCTCTTCCATTACCGAAGAAAAAAACACACTGTTTCTTCAACGCTGTAGAAGTGAGATGCTTTTGCTGCTGCCTCTGTTTGTGTTACTGTTCCATGACTTAACTGAAGCCGCGCCTGAGTAGGTGGTCGGCCACGCTCAGTAAGTGGGGTAAGGTGTATACATGCAACAGTATTCTAGTTTCTTTTGGACAACTCCAGGTGGCATATTTGGGTTTCTCACAAACTGGATATGGTCTTTGAAAACAAGATATGGTGTTTACATGATCAAACACAAACGGGATACTCCAAAAACCTGATCATAAACAGGTTGTCCATGTTGATGTATACACACTCACTATCTCATAACAGAAAGGCTACTTCATAAATTGATGTTTAAAAGATTAGGAATGAACTGTCAAACCAAAGGTGGAAAAGTAACTAAAATACTTACTCATGTACTCCCCTTAATTGAATTTTGAGGTACTTGTGCCAATACTTTTGGACTTTCGCTTAAGTAGAAATCTAAATACATAACTTTTACTTGTAACAAAGTATTTTTACATTCCGATATTGCTACTCTTACTTAAGTACCAGATCGCTGTACTTCTCCCACTCCTTCTGAATAAAACAAAAGAGGTGTTCATAATTAAGCTTCCATATCTACAGTCCCCTGACAAATGAGCAAACTACATGTGCTGATGAGGACTCTGTGATGTGGTCGAAAGCTCCAGAACAAGCGAGTCAGCTGACCTTGAGTTCATAGTGTCAAACGAAAGGTTTAAGGTTCAAATCCTAAGACACACACTATTTACCTGTTATCCTCTGTAGTTTTAGATATGAACACAATACAGCTGCTAATTTTTCATCAACCATAAAATACATTTGCCAACTTCTGTAGGAAAAACAAAAACTTTTAACCAGTGTGTTCTGTTTTTTTTTTTGTTAAGTCAAATATTTGTTCACAAAACTGCAAAGCAAAGTAGTCTAGCTCAAACAATTCAGAAACAAATAATTTACTCAGGATTCTTAGAACATCCTCATATATCTTAATTTTGCTTTTATTTAAGAAATAGTATGTTAGTTTGATTTGTAAGCTGTTAAATTAATTGTTGTAACAGATATTCGTGGTGTCATTTTTAGGTGCAAACACTGCATGTGTGCTGTGTGTGTGGGAGGTTGCCATGAAAAGAAAATCACTGTAAAAGAGTGCTGCTGTGGTTTTAACAGTCTGGAAACCACTGCTGTAGACGTCTAACTTCCCTAACAGCTAAAACTCTTTATCACTATGTCAACAATATTTCCTCCCCATGCATAACTCCCACAGAAACAAATTAGCCATAAAACTATAGTACAATGTAAACAAAGACAAGCAGTCACTTAAATGTAATGAGCCCCCAGGTGGAAATTCATTTTGTTTTATGATTTTAGCAATTTAGATAAATACATTTCCACACATTAGTGGTTTGGCTGTGGCAGCAGCAACAGACACACAGCACATTGGGTGGGGGTTTGTGCTGTAATTAAAAGAGGCCTGGAGCTTCATCAGCCGTGTTCTCACCTTGCGGTTGGAGTAGCAAGGGCAGCGCTGCCCCCTACAGGTCAACACCGAGGGGTTCTGTGTGGCTCGGCCGCACTTGCAGCCCTTCTTCTCCACAGGCTTCTTATACAGTGGCTTCGAGGGGCTGGGTGGGTGTGTCAGGGGGTGAGCATGGGGGTGTGGGGGTACTCTGTCACGGGGTTGTGCACGGGGCTTGGGGGCCCCCTGCCTGGCCTTGGTGTAAGCCTTCTTGGGGCCCCCATGGTGCTCCACTGTCTTTTTCAACGCCTTGTTGGGGACGAGCACAGTCTTGCCCACCTTGGGGGGGCCACCGTTAGGCACCGGGGCCAGGTGTGGGTGGGGCGTGGCTTGTGGGAACTTGGGCTCCTGTTTGGTGGTAGCACCAGGGTTAGGGTGATGGGGGGAGCTGTTGGCACCGAGGGGAGGACCTCGCAAGAGGCTGGAGATGGGAAGGGGCTGCAACTTTTCACTGTCGCTTTCTGAGCGGGAGCGTTTGCGGTGGTACCGAGGGGGGACACAGGGGATGACAGTGGAGGGCTGAGGGGGAGGTTGCAGTGAAGGCTGCGGGTGAGGTTGGAGTGGGCGAGGGCTGTTCCCTCGTGTGAGGGAGGGGATGAGGCGGGAGGAGTCAGGGCCAGGGCAGTGAGGCCCGTTGAGGCTGGACTGAGGTACAGAGGGGGGGCAGTCTGGCTGGGGGTTGGGGTCAGGGTCAGTGTCTGTCTCCAGAGTCCTGAGCACTTCCTCAACACTCAACAACAACGACCCCCCGCCATGTTTCAGGTCATCCCCAAAGGTGCTGATGTCACAAAGTCCCGCCTCCCCAGTCCCTGTGACGCTCACACACACTGGGATCTCCTCTGAGAAGCTCTCCTGCTTTGCAACACCTCCACTTGTTTCTATGGTGATGGGTTGCAGTGTGTCCGAACTGACCAGGCCGTTACAATCGTGCAGCCCGTTTACGCTGACAGGGCTCGGTTCCTCCACCTTGAGATCCTTTGTAAGTGGAGCTTCAACAGGCTGGACCACATCGGAGGAGGAGGCCGTCTGCGACAGGCTGACTGAATCTGAAATGTCCTCCGCCTCTGGCTCGCTCTCAGCCAGAGTGAGGCCCTCGTTGAGGATGGCCTGGAGGTCTGGTGAGTCGCTCGCTGCGCTGGCTATGTGTGGAGCGAGCGGCGACTGGGTAATGTAGAGGCAGAGCTTCCTGTAACAGTGGACAAGCAAGGAGAGCTGCCTGTTTTCCTCAAAGCGGGAATAGTCCTTACACCAACTACAGGATGGCTTCAGCTGCATCCTCTGACCCTTACAGCCTCGACAGACATAATGCTGACATGATGAGTCGGTGGGGGCGATGGGGTCCTGCAGCAAGTTACCTACAGATAATAGAAAGAGCAAATATAGAAGACATTAATACATTACACATTTCACAGGAACAGTGCAGAACAGCTCACACTGATGATTAATTCACAGACTTTCGCAGGCACCAGAAAAAGCAACACAGCTTGACATGATAAATATGGCAATAAAATTCTTATCTAACCAACAAATATGGCACATAACTGTCCAAACAAACCGATGATCTGATAAATTATGGCCATGGCTTTGAAAAGTGTCAGTGTAGTGAAAGAATAATTAGGATTTACAAATGATTGCTTCCTCTTTTGCTGTGTTTTTATAGCTTCCTAAAACTGTTTGTAAACCTAAGCAGTGCCTGGCAATCTGCCAGACTGGATGACAACCCCTCTTTGAGAGGAGCTTCCTTAGCAACGCTGGTCACTAGGGAGTGCAGCTGCAGATAGGAGAAAAAAAAGATGAAGGTCCATTCATGAGAAACAACCAACCTTACACACTCTGCACTGCCTGTCTGATAAATCCCACGTAGCGGCAGAAAAATCTATATTTAACACAATGTATGGACTGCCTTGATATTGATTTGTTATTTATGCAGTGGAGGTGGAGGTTATCTGGGAGTGCAATAAAGCTGCTCTTCTCAATAAAATCGCAGCAACACAAATATCTCCTTTACCTCAGGAGATATTCCTTGTATAAGGAAGAGTTGCTACATACGCATAAGCAGTGAAAACCAGGCATCAGAGGTCAGATTTATTTTCCAACTGACACTAGCAGCCTATTTTATCCTGTACATTTAAAGCCACCGATATCTAACGCTGTGCACAAATTATATTAAGTACTGCAGTTTTTAAAATTTCTGTGCATATATTTTACTTTGATGTATATTTGGGGATGAGGAGGGTGTGAAAGAGATTAGGTGCATAATATCCAGTATGTGGAGGGACTGTTATTCAACACGATAAACAGAGAAACGCCCCGATGCTGCCAAATCGCACACAGAGGGGGGTGTGTCATGATGGGTGTATCTGAGAATTATGATGCGTTCATAGCGCGTTGGAAACAGCGCAGTTGAATTTCCAAAACACACCTGGTACGATTCTCAGACTTCACAGTGGTGGGAGAAATATCCAAATATTTTACTTATAAACACAGGTATATATTTATAGCTATATGTACGTAAATATTAAAAGTTAAAGTACTTATTATGCACACAGTTTATTTATTATTATCGATGCATAACATTCATCGCAACTGTTTTTTTTATTGTTTTATTTTCATGCACTTTGCAACTCTGTTAAGATAAATGCTATAAAAATAAAGTTATTACTAAAGTTATTACCTTGTAAATTATCCCTTGCATATGAGTTACATTGTAATAAGTATTAGATTGTTGTTTTAACAATCTATCTTATTTTGAATAACTTAAACTCACTTCTCATAGCCTATCTTGATTTGACTTCCATTTCTTATATATTGTCTTTTTCTAATTATTAAGTATTTTATAGTATTTCATTCTCTGTACTTTGCCTGATTTTATTTAATTGTGCTGTTTTTTGTTTTTTTTTTACATTATTAAACTTATTCCGTTATATTTTGAAGAAAACAAACAAACAAACAACACAGAAACCCAAGTGATACATACGTGTCAACTCGACACAAAACACATTTAAAATAAATAAAACACAAATCAAAAAGGGGGGGGGGGGGGTCCTCCTTAAATAACTGTTTATATGTTTAAAACTTTATTTTCCAAAGTAAAGCTTTTCTTGATTTATTGAAAAAGGTCAACATCATATATATATAATGATAAATATCAATTTGCAAATTAATCAGTACCTATGACTGATTTACCATACGAGTGATGAGAAATAACCTGTACAATATATCCCTATGAAAATGTCAATATTAAAATAAGTACAAGTACCTTAAAATGAACCTAAGTGCAGCATTTTAGGACTTGTTTCCTTCCCACCACTGCTTGGCTCATAATTTATTACGAGTGAGGGTTGAGATATTTCCGACTGTACCTGAAAGCAGCATTATTTAAAGGTTCGCTCCCTTCGCGAGCACAGCAGACAACAACGCACGTTACCGACAACCTCTCCAAAAACACCCCTTTATACACTATACACATTGAGATAATAAAAAAAACAAATGAAATCCACGCACTTACCGCAAACCAAGCAGGACAGGGACTGACGGAAAAACGGCAGCAGCTTGCAGAGCTCTGCAAGGGCCCGGGGGTCTCGGGGGTCGCACTGCAGCACCGAACGGCTCGCGGACACATAGAGAGAGGTCGCATTCACCGGGTTCATCTCAGCTGCCTGTCCCGGGGCTCCCGTCCGGTGCGGTCCGTTAAGATGTATTAATACGTAAAAACACCAAAGTCACACAAAAACACATACAAACTAAACGATGGCGGCGGCGGTAGACCAGCAACTCCTGTGTTCTGTCCGGTAAAATCACTGTTTTTTTCAACGGAGTCTGGTGGCTTTGAGGAGAGCATAGGTGGATACAACTGCTTCAGTTCCCCGTCGGTAAATCCCACATATATAGCAGTCTGCGCAGGGAGCAATCAAGGTTAGTCATCCCAAGTCACATCCAATCCATCCTCAATGTGATGTCCCAGCTCTGAATGCACTGCTGCGTTTGATCGGGAATATTACAAGTGCATTGACAAGCAGGCCGTGCATGCATATATATTCACCCAAGTCGGTTCTGTGTGAATCCATACAATCCGTGAGTTATGATTAGACAAAGCATCGTGTGGCGCTCTTTCCTCCGTCAGTGGCCTTTTAACGTTACTTACAGCTGGTTAGCTAGCAGCAGCAGCTCCGAAATTCAAACAGGGGCTTTCGTGACAAAGTGCTCCGGTTTGCAGTGGTTTCCCTCCGATAATTCCATAGTCCACATGCATGCTCGTCCCGGGTCTTCACGTCCGTCCAGCAGTGGTGTCACACAATGCATTTATTATCTCACACCGAGGCTGCCGTGTCTCCTATTTGGCTCGGCAATGCAGCCCCAGCAGGCTCGTTATGGTTGTGTTATTGTTCGCGGAGATTCAAGGCGGCTCGAAAACAAAACAGGCCGCCCCGGCTTCAAACGCTCCTCCTGGGCGACAAATACCGACAGCAGCACGTCGATATGAAGGGAAATGGGTGATGGAGACGTTGTGGTTATTAAAACAAAAATAATTTCCACCCAACGGCGCTTTTGTCGGTGTAAAGAAAAATAAACCAGCGGAAGCACCGGGCTCTGGTGACAGTGCTCGCCGTCTGAGCTGCACCGGGAAGCCGGCTACAAAAGCAGGCCGCTTCCCCTCTTCTCGGGATTAGCGGGGGTCTCTCGTTCTCGCTGCTCGCCTCGGTTGGAGTGTAACAGAATAACCGAGGGCTTTAGCCTAAATTATGTCCTCTTGTAGCTTTTGGTAGACCTCCAGAGTGTCAGAGAAGACCAAAAGTGAAATAAATCCCTATTTGTGCACGTTGCTATCGTTAGCCGCGGAGTATTCCTCATACCTCCTGTCGCTTTTCCACACATAAACAAGGGGGCGCTGTTGCCCAGATCTCGCGAGAACACACGAAACGCGGTTTATTTAAAAAAAAATAATGGAATGACATCGATGGTGGAAACGGTTTTTACAAGTCTTATATTTACCCAGATTTGTAATTTAATTAATAAACCCAATTAATCAACAAACCAAGTTTCAAAGAACAATAATACTAACTGTAACAAAAGCCATTTTTACAATGAGTAAACCAACACCAGTTTGAATGATACTCCTGGGACCAGAAAAAAATAATTAAAATAAACTTTTTAAGGAAAATAAATCAAAATGGAGATATCTGTTTTTGACAAAGACCTTTGTTTATCTTAGAATTTCTTTTAAATGTTGAAATGTTATTTCATTTATTCACAGAAAAGAATAAATAAATAAATCTTCCTATGTTTAGGTAAATTTTATATTTATGAATGTTGTCAGTTTACAACTGATTTGGAACATTATTTTGAAGTATTACAGGGCCAGATTATGAATGAATGAATGAATGAATGAATAAGACAACATGGACATTTACAATGGCATACTGTATTGTTCCCCTATCTTTCTTTGTTAGCCTCCATGTTTTTGCAAATATTTGTATGAACCACCTTAACTTAAAAAAAGATATGATAGGTTGAATTCATCTTATTAACTTAATGCATGTTACACAGGCATAAATTCATTTATAATTTCACAAAAACAGCCCAGTTTGTGTTCATAATCAACTTGTTAAAATGATTGTCAGAGTTTAACTGCTTTTTTTGCTGTTACACAATAACTTTCCATTTAGAAATACTAGTTTACACTCATTTAGGAATGTAATATATGAGGCATTCCTCAGTCATTGTTTCACTGACCTGATGACTAATTTGGTATTAGATTGCAGTCATAGTTGAATTTTATTGCACGCTAGTTACCAGTATTTCATGTCAAGGCTTTATGAGTCACAAGGTCAAATATGGAGCTTTTCTCATGAATTTAAGGAGAAAATAATTGCATCATGCAGTTAGTTTCGCAACTGTCAGAGTAGAAACAGTTTCACAATCTTTCAAATCAGACTTGTAAAACATCTTCAACAAAACCAAACACCTAAAGCAGTTCTTTATTCAATAACACTTTAAATTAAATTGGGGAACTGACATTTGTTACTGATGAATATATATTACTCATGATTATGATTTTTTGGGCACCTCAATTTTATTCTAAAATTGAATAATTGCATATGTATGCCCACAGGGATTAATAAAGGCTCTGCTCCTAAATTATTACTGTGTATAAACCCTTTTACACTCCCTCTACAAGGCAGGAATTTCACACCATTATTCCATCTCACCGTGCTGTGTAAAATGGTACAATCTCAGAATGAGGGTGGTGGTGGTGGCAGAGTTGTCTTGCCTTTTAGCTGGCATCAGAGGTAGGAACGGTGCCAAAATAACCTCTGTATAAACGGGACAGCCAGCAGGATGGGATCACATTTTGACAACGTGTTATGCATGACACCCACTGCCAGGAGATTTAAATAGTAGCTAGCAGTTAGCAACTAACTAATAAAAAGAACAGCAGCTGAAAATGTATGCAAATTGGGAAAACACTGAGGTCCAGGAAGTTCCTTACCACCCATGCAGGGGACGAGATCAACCGCCATATAACAGGGATGGCAAATGATTGTTAGTGCCTTGTTAATACAATTGCTATTGTTTATAAAGTACTGCTGACACGTATATGTCACACAAGAGGTGGGTCGCAGTTGTGTGACATGTCATGCCCGTCTCGCCAGCATGCTGTCTAAAATCATACACTGGAACAACATTATGCTGCTGCTGTTTGGTTCTGAGAAAAAAAAGAAAGAAAAAAAGGCGGTATAAAGAAGGGACTTGTTAGCGGCCCTAGTGTGCTCTCTGTGTAAAAAGGGCTTATGTGTCATATTGCTGCACCCATTTCAGCAGGTCTTTTTCACAGCAGACACTTTGTTGTTGGTGTCATTAATAATATATAACAGCTGTGGTCTATTAAAGTGTTTCAGTACAGTACCAGGACGCTGAAACTGAAGCAGCTAAATAGAAATCAGCTATCATTAATTTTATCATTAACACATGATTTTCCGACTGTGACAAGTCAAAAGTGTCTTTTGTGAAAAAGGTTTATTTGTGAAAACTCATTGTGCTTGCTCAGTTTGTAAAGTTTCAGTTTTGATGCTTCAGTGATGCATGTTTTCAGTAGCCAGGATCTTAGCAATACTGCGGCTAAGAATTTTTGACAAGACACCAACCGAACCCTGTACGTTTTTCTGAGTATTTTAGGAAATCACAATATTGTACGTCTAATCTTTTCCTTTCACTGTTTAATTATATTTTCTGTACATTGTGGGCCCTATCTTACTCCAAGCGTACATTGTCAGTTTTAGTCATTTTAACAGCCAGCGCCCACGCTGTGTAAGAAGCAAATGTATTTCTGCCCATCTGTGCACCCTAAAATAGCAAACTGGAGTTGGACATGCCCTAAAGGCACTTGCAACTTTAGACCATGTAGCCTAGATAGTTTAAATAGGGCCAAATATCTCTTTCTACTGTATGTTGGTCCAAAGTAATGTCATTGTGGTGAATACTAAATTAGTTTAATTTTAATTTTTATTTTCTTGCCTAAAAACAGTGAATTATTTTGAATCAGCCTTAAAAACCCAACATGAGCCAACACACATACATGTGTAATAACAGAATGTAAACCCCCCAATTTCCAGAAATATGACAGAGGACATGACCTTTTTTGTTAGCAACAGTCCTGTTTATTCCTGTATGTTTAAATGTGTGGTGATAACGTTGTGCAGTTCAGAGATGAAAACGCTATGTGGTGCTGTCTAAGTACGAGTAGGGTGAATCAAGACAGGGCAAAAGGGGAAGAGAGAACTCATCATGGAAGTCTTTTGCAATTTCTGTTTATCTGTAAAAAATAATTACAAACCAACACCCACGTAAAGACAAGCTGATAGGAAGGTTGACACATTTGTATGATGCAAACACTCCGATACAATCTATCAATGCGCCACCTCGCCCTCGTCTTCTTATTTCTTCCTCTTTCCTTTGTTTCTCTCTATCTTGCACTTAGTCTGTTCACACATGAGGCCACTGACCACATGGGACTTTCCACTTTGGGCATTGTGTTGAGGGGCAACAATATCTCACATTGTCAACTATATCATGTTTTTGCCTTCAGTTAGAGCTGCAGTCAATTAATCAATTACCTGATTGACAGATAATTATTTCTGAACTATTATGATAACTGATTAATTGTTTCAGTCACTTCTCAGCAAAAAGTAGCTCAGTGGTTAGAGCAGGTGTCCAGAAACCCCCCAAAATAATCCCAACAAAGGATCTGCTGCATTTTTGTTCATATATGACAGAAAAGTAAATATCAGTAAGTTTCTAACTGTTGGTCATCAATGTGGTACTGTTGTCAAAAATATTGATTTATCGCTACAAAATGACTGAAAATTTGAAACAGTTTTCAAACTAATTTTCCAGTTTTGATACACTGATACCAGCCGCACTTTCTTGCTCCCTCTTATTGTTAATGTTTACTACAATAATTGCGCTGTTCTCTGCTACTAACCAAGAAAAGAAAAGTCACTGTTGTCATGTTGTAACCTTGTTATATTAATCTTTGAAAAAAAAAAAAAAAAATCTTGTATGCCCTCGATTTCAATTTCTTTCCCCACATATCTCAAATGGTATAAAACATTGATATTTTTGAAGGTATTGTAGTGAAGTCAGAAATTCCAGTATCATGGCAACACCACACTGTGGGCTTGGAGAACCTGCAAATGATTAATTGACTAATGGGAAAAATGATTAGCAGATTAATCACTATGAAAGCAATTGTTAGTTGCTATTAGTTGAAACATTTTTTCAATTGTTAGTTGAAAAAAATACTTTTCCCAAAGATCCTACTAATTTTATTTCATTTAATCACACTGAAGTTAAAAATACATATTTAGCAGTAGTAAAGTAGCAGTAAGTAAAGCCACAGTCCCACTAACTAAAGTCTTTGAAACTACCTACTTAAAGAGACTCAGGAATATGAAGGGCATAAGTCTTTGAAACTACCTACTTAAAGAGACTCAGGAATATGAAGGGCATGTCAGGCTTACAACCAGGTTTTTGATGGCGAGCATTTTAAAGGGGCTCTATGCAAAAAAGTCTTTGAAACTACCTACTTAAAGAGACTCAGGAATATGAAGGGCATGTCAGGCTTACAACCAGGTTTTTGATGGCGAGCATTTTAAAGGGGCTCTATGCAAAATTCGGAGTGCATGAGTTGCCTGCACACAGTTTCAACAAGGAGGTGGCTAAGCTGGCAGCTAGTAGCTAATGTTGCCAACTCCATAAACTGGGCTAAACAATGGCAACAATTCTGACACGGCTAACTGTGATAACTGGGTGGAACCGGAGGGTTGGTGCTACACTTCTGCGACAAGACTGTCCTGATTTCAGCGGTAACCACTGTATGAGTGCAGTGCAAGGTGGCACTACCATGCAAGTGCAGCTGGACCAGCTTACCACAACAAACCACAGAGAAACTCAGGTTACAACACACACAGAGTGAGCATGACTTCATTCTCTGCTCAGGCGTCATTATACCACTATATCTTTACACAGCAAATAGTGGTTTGCTGCTATATTAATGCTCAAAATGTGGCATATAAAACTTTTAATAGTGCAGTAATATTTTTCACTTTTCTTGCAGCCAACTTTTCAGTTTAGACATAAATGAGATCTTGAATAGAATTTTAAGTAAAGTTATGAGAGTTCAGATTGTGACCGGTGGTACAAAATGTATTTAAGATAATTTGATATCAGAACTGAAAACTAAAGCTTTTACTGACCTTTCTAATGTCACAGCAGCACACAAATCATACAAAATGTCTGCATGTATTACAGTAGAAAAACGTAAAATTTAACTGTACTGTCAGGCTTTTTAGTGTATTTAAAAGTTCAGTATGTAAAATTTAGAGATTAAGTGGCATCTAGCAGTGAGGATTGCAGATTACAATCAGCTAAAACTTCTCCAGGTTAGAATTCCTTCAGTATTCATTGCTTAGGAGGTTTTTACCAGGAGCTGTATCATTAACAGAAGTCTCTTTCTCTCCAAAACAACAAACCTGATGATTAAAACCAGTAAAAGCACTGAATAAAGAAGTTTTATGTTTCATATCAGTGTTTCTCTGATGTTACTTGGCATGTCAGAGACGGACCGTTTGCCCAGCACCTGCTAATGCGTGCTCACCTTTTTCCTCTGATAATTTAAGATTCAGGCGGCACGGTGGTGTGGTGGTTAGCACTGCTGCCTCACAGCAAGAGGGTTACTGGTTCGATCCCGGGTTTGGGAGGCCTTCTGTGCAGAGTTTGCATGTTCTCCCCATGTCATCATTCTCTCCGGGCACTCCGGCTTCCTCTCACAGTCCAAAGACATGCAGACTGGGGATTAGGTTAATTGATAACTCTAAATTGTCCATAGGTGTGAATGGTTGTTTGTCTCTATGTGTCAGCCCTGCGATAGTCTGGTGACCTGTCCAGGGTGTACCCTGCCTCTCGCCCAATGTCAGCTGGGATAGGCTCCAGCCCCCCCACGACCCTCAAGAGGATGAAGCGGTTAGAAGATGGATGGATGGATGAATTTAAGATTCAGGCAATCAGGAGGTTTTTACTGGTAGCCTAATTATTTGCAGAGGTCTCTTTCTCTCCAAAGTAAACAGACCAGGTGATTTAAAACAGTGAAAAAAACGTTCATGTCACAAATCAGTGTTTTTCTGACACTCTCATCACGCTAAATATGGTGGCCAACGTGAAGACACAAATGATTTTGTCTCGATCCAGTGTTTGATTTGGCTGTTTTGGGCTACTGTAGAAACATGGTAGTGCAACATGGCGGACTGTCTAGACGAGGACCTGCTCCCTATGTAGATGTAAATGGCTCACAAACACAACAGTTCTTATTTTCAGGCGATTATACACCAAAGAAAACCTTCTTATTATGTTATGTTTCATGTCTGCCAGTAAATCCCCCTAAATCCTACACACTGGACCTTTAATGCTTCTCAGCAGTTTTGTCCATCACAGAAAAGCATGCACTTTTATGTCAACTGTAACAGCCAACTCCTTTTTCTGGTAAAGACTTGTGAGATGTGGTTAAAAGCTCAGGAAGTGGACGCATGAATGGAAACTACTTGGTCACACACACACACCGTCACATAATTTCACAGGCACAGAAATGTCTTTTAAATATTTTGGATGCTGCTGCATTCCATGTATGTGAGTAACTCCGCTTTTAGGGTTCTCAGCAGCGTCTCATGCCACTATGACTGTTTTTAAAAGTTATTATGGTAACAGAGGATGTTTAAATATAGCTGCTTTGTGAGTCTATGAGTTATTCTTAGTGTGTCTCTAACCGGGCCCATGAGTTTGGGTGATTCCCCTTTTCTTGCACACACATATTACCAAGAAAACCTGAGCTGTAATGATGTCCTTTCCACTGAAATAACCAGTGTAATTAGCTATGGCCATGAGGTCATTAGGAAATATTTGTCATCATACTTATCCTAATAGGTTGCACCCTATAGTCTGCATGACTTAGCAGGAAGACATTACAGTGTCACTGTGGTGTTACATAGCTTATTCACTGGGGTCAAACAAACAAGTTTACCAAATTCACCAAATATAGCAGGAGTTTAAATTTTGGGACTTTCTGTTTATTTGTCAGCATAAACTCAATAGCACCAACTGACTCATCTTTGTTTCGTCATCATGCAAACATACACTTGTTTTATGTTTTTGTCTTTTAGGTTTTGTCTGTGTTTTTCTCTGTTTTATACAAACATAATTTTATCTTGACCATGTTTTCTAAATGACAAATACACTTGAAGTTAAACTTGTCAGAGTTATTTTTCCGCTGTAGCTTGTTACAATTCATGCTGGTGTTGTTTTGTGATTGGAGATCAAACCCTGCAGTGTCATGGATTACTGCTTACTTTTAGGTACTCAAAAAGCATCAAAGCCACATTTTAACTACTGAATCTCATAAATGTGGATGTTCTTTGTCAATTTCCCCCGATTTGGTTTAAAAGATTAAAAAAGAAACCCTGCAATATAAACCAAGGTCATGTATATTCACTTAGCTGGACAGTTGCATCAAATGGAAAACTTCATGTCATGCACATCATCGTATTCACCTTATCTTTGCCTGAACTACAGGGCGCTTCTGCATTGCATGATTTTTTGCTTTTACTTCTGTTTTAGAGCGAAGTGTAATTATTTTGCTTAGTGTTGCAGCTTTATCATCCTTTACTTATCAAAAAGCTGTTTCTAAACTTTAAAAAAAAAAGCTGTTATCAAGTTTTAATCATTCTTCAGGCGAAAAAGTAAACATTTGGATTCCCAAAATGTGATCAGTTTATCCAGATAACGCCTATTTGGAAATCTGCACATGCATTCAGAGCTGATGGCTGAGTGAGATGAAGTGGCAACCTCCAGGGCTGAAAAATGAAGCCAACACAGAAGTACCAAACACTGTAGTTTTAAACTGGGCTAAACAATGGCAACAGTGCTGGTCCCAGAAGACAGTCAATCCCCATAGACCTCCATGTTAAAATGCCCAGCTTTAGTAGAAATAAACATGTTAACATTCTGCTATAGCTCCTCCACAGCGCCAGCCTCTAGCCCAAATATGGTCACTTTTGGCTCCAAAGTAAATAAAAATGTCCACATATGTGATTTCAAGCCATTTCTATATGTTGTCCTCCCAGTCACTGATGGATGTTGGATGTGCTGCTGTAAAACCATCTGACTGCTGCAGTGTAGCTGCTGAATGTTCCCAAATCCATTCATTGTTTACAATGACGACCAAAGCTAGTGCTGAACCAGGAGAACAAAAACAACCTCATCAGAACCGGAAGATCAAAAAGGAGCAGGGCAGCATAAGGTGAATAGGCAACATATTTTGGATACACAGACAACCAAACAGTATTTGAAAACTTTGAGATCTTGACTTGAATTTTAATAGAAGACGTCATGGACTTAGATATCATTACTAAGCTGATGATACACAATTGTATCTTTGCACAAAGATTTTCCACCCGCCTCCTCATCCACTCATCATCATCATCATCATCACTTAAATTCACATTTCGTAAACACTTTGTTTGATAATGTGTGCCTTCGATGGAGTTACAGTGCCTTTATATTGTTATTCTCTGTACAATTCTAATGTGTTTTCTTTTCTTTTCTTGGTTATATTGTTATTTTCTTAAATTTTTTAATTGCAATTATAATTGAAATATAAATCTGGATAACATCCAATATGCATTACCGTAATTGGTTTGATTTTTTTGCTTGTTTTCTGTCAGTTAAGGGTGCTTGGGTTACTTGAATGGTGCTTTAAATGGAATTTAGTATTATTACTATTATTATTAATATTAATATTAATAATAATACATTTCAGTGAATAATTGTTGACAAAAATGTTTGACTGTCTGTGCCCTTAATCCCAGATTATATGGGAAAATGTTGCTGGGGACTGTGAATGTGAAACACTCTCACCTGTGTTGATAAGCTCTTCAGAGCAGAGGAGGATTTAATGGAGGAACTTTACATCCAACTGTTTGTTATCTCTGTGGCAAGCAGCAGCAGCAGCAACCAATGAGTTGAAGTGTGAAGCTCCCACGTGTTTGATGTTCTGTAGTTGTGATAAAGAGTTGGAAGAAAATCCATCAGTCAACATTTTTAAACTAGAATTACTGACTTGCGGTTGTATGCCTCCACCAACCAGTGTTGTTAGTTTACAACCATGTCTGTCCAGACTCTTGCAATAAAGACTTTGAAGGAATTTAATAAATAGTATTAAGTGTACTTTCTGGTGAAATGTGAAAGCTTCAGCAGCACAGAAGATATACAGCACAGTTTCAAGATTTGTGTCGCCAATTCATTGTTTGACCAAATGTCTCACCTTCTGTGTTGCTAAGGGTGAGTTATGGCCAGAAAAGTGTTCTTGCAGAATATTATGATGTCACAGTGAAGCTGACCTTTGACCTTTTGGATAGAAAACATCATCACTTCATAATTTTATCCTATTGGATGTTTTAATTAAATTTTGTTAGAGTTAGTGTATAAATTCTTAAGTTCTGACCCAATAAGTGTTTGTGAGGTCACAGTGACCTTGACCTTTGACCACCACATTCTATTCAGTTAATTTTTGAGTCCATGTAGACGTTTGTGCCAAATTTGAGTAAATTCCCTTGAGATGTTCTTGAGATAATGTGTTCACAAAAATGAGACAGATGCAAGGTCACAGTGACCTTAAGCTTTAACCACCAAATTTTTAAAGAGTTCATTGTTGAGTCTAAGTGGACGTTTGAGCCACATTTGAAGAAACTGCTTGTAGGTGCTGCTGAGGTATCATGTTCATGAGAATGGGATGGATGGAGACAGACAGACGGACAGATGGATGATTGTAATGCCTCTGGCCATGGCTGGATCACCGGCAGGGAGGCATAAAAGTCTAAAAATTTAAATAATTTCCCAGCTCTTTTAATTCTTTTTCTACTACTGACACCTGAAATAATTATGACTTAATTCTTGACTCACAGGAAATTTTGAGTGTTACATTTGTCACACTGCTTTTACATTTGTTGGGTTAACACCAGTGTAGAAGTTCTTGTCAACAAGCAATTAACAAAATGTAAATGACTTAGTTTTAATTTCTTTTTCTTTCTTTCTTTCATTCATTCATCCATCCATGTATGATCTGAGCATTTCAACCTACACAAAATGTTTTACTCAAACCTCTTCACCTGTGAGTATTTGTCAGAGAATTATATTTGTCACTGAAACACTTCTTGCTACAAGTTGTTTGTAATTTTATTATCTACATATATTATTCTGTTTGGGGGCATTAACATTGACCTTGATTGGAATAAATTGTCCAAAATCATGAAAAACAACCAAGACCAAAAGTATGTAGACAAATGTATAATGAGGTGGTTATATAGTATATATGATCATGTTTCAGGCAGTTAGGGTATCGAGCTTCAGTGTAATGTGAATGTCAGGTAACAGCAAGATGATGAGTCCTGCAACAACGTCACACACAACCTGAACATATATGGACATGATAGACACCTCTTTGTGCATGAGAGTGCCCTGTCTTGTCATCACTGCAGCATGATTATTTCCACTAAAGGAACATTGTGCATGACAACAATGCTTCCCCTTTCCACATGTGAGAAGATGTATATAACATCCCCACTGTCTGGTTCATTCATCATTAGACTTTGGCGAGTTCAATTGAAAAACAAAGCAGTCTGAAGCTGAGTTCCAGAGACATTTTGAAGATTTGAAGATGTGGACCACACTCTCTGTCAGCCGCTGGATTTGTCTGCTCACCCTGGCTGTGATGATGCTCTCTGCTGCATCGCAAGGTAAAACTCAACTCATGTTGTCCTCTGCTTTATGTGATGTGTGCAGCTTTTGCCTTCTGGAATTTGACTCCAACACAGAAATGGTGTCAGGGTTACATGATTAGATAATTAATCGATCAGTGAATTGACAGAAAACTATTTTATACAGTGATTTTCAAAGCAAAAATGCAGAATATTTGCTGGTTCTTAGTTCTTCTATGTGACAATTTGATGCTTTTATTTATGGTATATGACAATAATGTGAATACCTTTAGGTTTTGGACTGTTGGTTGGACAAAAGAAGAAATCTAAAAATGTTACACTGGGCTCTGACTAAATTATAACAAGCATTTTCCTCTATTTTCTGGCACCTAATTGGCAGATCTTTCATGAGAATAATCATTAACTATAGCACTGACAAAAAGGCAATTACAGAGTGCGAATACATTGAAAAAATAATTAAGGATTATTACTGTGATTATTACTTTTATTACTGTGTTGTTTTCAATTACATACCTGTAATTTAACACAGCCTTGTCCATCTAGAATTTGTTTAAGATAAACCAATTCCTGTGATAAAATAAAAGATAAGAGAAAATGGTCCTCAGTTTGTGACAAATTTAATAATGCATGTGATTTGGTCATAAAAATTCCATACCAGCAGTTATTTAGGGAAGTGTAACTATGGCTACAGTGAGTCTTTGAGTAATCACATTTCATGAGTACCTCCCATAGTGTAACAGGCCACTCTTATTACATTGATGACCAGAAACTAATGCTGTAACATTGACTAATGACAGTATTTCCTCTGTGTGTGTGTGTGTGATTGTTTTGCAGTAGGTGTGCATATACCCTGCACCTGCAGTGGAAACCTCACCAATAAGAAGATCCACGTTATCAAAAAGTGTTATGAACAGATAGCACGCCTGGACTGCAATCACGCCTTTGTGTAAGCATTAAATCTGGGTAGAGATGCACCGATTGCAATTTCCTTGGCTGATTCCAATATCTGATTTCTTAAGTCTGACCTGCTGATTCCAAATTTCTTTCTTTCCAACAACTATAATTGACGGCATGCACAGACATATTTGGAACTTCTCTTTAAGGCCACTGGAAACTTGGCCTGAAATAATAAAAATGCATATATGATATCAAAGATGAGTGCCTCACTGGGTATCCATTAGAATACGTAGTTCAAAATAAGCTCATTTGGCTGCTCATCCCATTTCTCAGGATTGTTGGGGCGTGATCAGATTCCATTTGACTGACAGCTCCCTTTCAGTCACAAGCACTGGAATGTTTTGCTGCCAAGGAATAAACCACCAAATCTATCAAATGCAGCCTACTTCGTAAGAGAACTAATTGGATTGACTAGCAAACTACGTAAGCCCACCCAAATCTGTATCAGTCAATCTGTATTGATTGGCACAGGATCGGCTATATCTGACACTGACCAGCTTGTCATGGCTGATCAAGCTGAAAATCAGCCGATCCTAATCACTAGCCAATCGATTGATGCATCTTTTATTATAGAAAAAACATCCAGTAACAACCTCTCTCCCATGTTTTCTTCCACTTTCTTCACTGCTGGTTTCATCCTGAAACAGAAAAAATATATTACCACATTATTGAGCTTCATTAAAGTCTAATTTGTCTGCACAAGGAAATCTGTAAAATTATAAATGTTTGCATGGTTTCCAACTTATGATCTTGATATGAACAACAGGGGGAAATGAACAAACATTCAGGGGATGAAAACATCTAATTGTTTTGTTTCTCTTTCTAGGATATCAAACAAGAAGGGTCGGTTTTGCATCAAACCAGATGCTGAGTGGCTGCAAAAAAAGATAAAGACGGTGAGAATCAGACATCTACCCAATCAGTCTTCATGAGTTTATTATTTAGCAAACAAAATCTGGTAAGAAGTCTGGATTCATGCCAATCACTGTAGTTCTACATGCTTGGCACACAGGGGAAGTTTCAGTTGGTTTCAATGTGCAACCTCACAGGTAGATTTCACTAAATCTTACACACTAGACCATAAAGTAGAATTTTCATACTTGTACTTGACTTAAGCACTTCCATTTGCTACTACTTTCTACTTCAACTCTGCTTCATTCCAGATGGACATCTAGTATTTTTTACTCATTTATCTGATAGCTTTAGTTAGTTTGCTGATTAAGATTTTATATACAAACAAAAGCAGCTGCAGCATTCTTCTATTGAATGTAATGTTAGTCAAGTTCAGGCAGCTCTTAACTTTCACTTTTGCTGCTATCGCCCAACTCCAAGTAAACAGGTCTTATCACTATATTTGGTCTTATTGGCACAAAAAACATAGGCAATTGTTTTTTTTAACTTTGTCTGTGGTACTTTGCATCTCATCAACACTCTCACACTCCATTGTATCAACACTTACTAAGTTAAAAAGTGATTAAAGTAGTCTGAAGTACAGTGTTTAACTCAGTGCTCCATAAACAACCATGCGAGTGACGTCACCAGCGCGCTTATCATAACATGGCTGCGTCCTGCTCCTGCTGGCGAAACGGAGAAATACAATCTAGTTTTCAAGCAAATCTAGGTGGATATCAAATTTAAATGCAGTGTCATATTTTGCCTAAGGTAAATTCAAACAAACCTCAGTCATATTGGTCAATGTTTCATCTCCTCTTTAAACAAAACCACAAAACAGCAAATGATGTAGTTAAATTAGTTCGACCTCATGAATGCAGGGCTTTTACTTGTAACAGTCTATTTTCACAAAGTGGTATCACTGAGTTACTTAAGTAAAGAATCTCAGAACGTTGTACGCACTGTTCTGTATTGTTAGAAAAAAATACCTGATAATCAGTGCATGATCAGGTCTACATCTGTTGAAACATACTCAATTAAAAGTGCAAAACTGTCTCTTTTCTTTTAAAGAACAGTTTACCATGAGTTACCCGGAGTGGTAAAATAGACTGAACTGGTAAAATGCATTCAACAACAGAACTGTCGTTCACTCAATAACTTTTGAGTTTGAAATGAAGTGTTTTAAAATGTAAGTGGTGCAAAGTACTGACCCACGTTTGAAGTTGGTGGAGAATCACATTGATCGGGTGTGAAGACAAGTAGAAAAAACTATGAACAAACAGAAAATGAATTTCTCAGTGCAACAAATGAATGAAGTATTTCTGTTTTTCATGTACTTTTCTAATTGAACATTTCCTGTTCTCTATCCCCTTCTCCACGCTGCAGGATAACCTACACTGTCCTCCTGACCTGTCCTTTTAAAAGAAGTCCTGGATGAAAAACGTCCCAGCAATGCAGCTACTCAGAACATTTTCTGCTGATTTCCTATTTATTTCTTTTACACAGATATCTATTTAAAAAGTAATTTATTTTTTTATTTATCTTTCTGTAAAAACTGAATTGTTTGGTACAATTTTCTAAAGTTGTCAAAGAGAGTAAGGGCAGAGTTGTTCTTTTTTTTTTTTAAACATGGAACCAAAAATAAATAAGTGCATTTAAAATGTGATTGAGTCTTGTTATTCCACATGTATGATGTTCAGTGGGGATTCCCTCCATGAGTGGGGATTTCTTTGCTGACTCAGTGTCACATGTCTTTCAAACCAGACGGTAGGGATTGTAATAAAGCAGGTATAAATAGAAACTTAAAGCAAATGCATTTAAAAGATACAGAATTGACAGGACAATACCAAATAAGGGATGAAAACAGCCAAAATAATAAAAATAAGATGATAAAAGTGGCATTAACATCAATATAGACAATATGGGGAAATCTTAACTTAGATGTTAGCCTGGTTCCAGACCATAGACCCCGCCCACTCAACTGAGTAGGCTTGCATCTCTGGTCTGGCATACTTCAATGAATTTGCGATTTATCTCGTCCAAACGATGGACGGACCAATGAACGCCGGGTCTAGCGATTAGCCAATCAGCGCCACGCTGACGTCAAGCTGTACGCCGGTGGGTAACTGGTAAGGATAGCAACAACGGCGACCGCTACAGATCCTACAGACCACATTAATGATGCTATCGAGGTATTTCGCCACTGCTCACGTTAATGGAGGACCAAATTAAGGAAGCTGCTAAACTGGATTTAACGGCGATGCAGCTGGGCATGCACGACGACGGAGACATTTTAAACGGGCAATGCTCGCTTGTTTTCGGCACCTCCGAGGCATGGATACTAATGACGTCAGATTCTGGGTGAGTCGTTGATCTCTACTGATTGGTTAGGGAAAAATCAAATTCCCTCCCCCTTGTAAATCGCCTTCAATGGAAGCCATGTCAGACTGAAGGTTCTGGGAGCTTCAGTCTGACACTCAGGCTACTTAGATGTAAGAGATAACTTACATTTGTTGTGGTCAGATGTTGTATAAACATGTTACTCACACTAATAATTCAATATACAGTGCACTATATGGGCAAAAGTATGTGGACACGGAACCATTACACTCATATGTGATAGCTGAACACACTATTCAGACACCATGTTCAGTACTTTGCTGCTCTAACCACTGCAGCAGGGATTTCATCCCATCCAGACACAAGTGTGTGTGTGTGTGTGTGTGTGTGTGTGTGTGTGTGTGTGTGTGTGTGTGTGTGCGCGTGTGTGCGCGTGTGTTTCAAAACTATCAGTGAGTTAAAATGTCCTTGTCCAACCTGAAAACATAATGCCTTTGGCTACGGCTATCGCTGGCACAGAGGCATAAAAAAGAGCATTGTGACAATTTTGATGTTGACTACAATGACAACGATCAAAGCTTCCAAGCATTCAGGTCAGCCCTATTAAGCACTTGCCCCACACCGGCCACCAAGTTTCTTAATTTGGTAGCCAAAATGTAAACTTGTATGAAAACAATACAGAAAAGGTAAATTAATGTAACTTCACACTGCCCTCCCTAACTGTGACACTTCAATAAAGTAAAAGACATTAACAGAGTGAAAAAATACAACTAGTTATTTAAACTGAAAACTCAAGTTCTTTGTAAACATATGGTACATACTCCAATCAGCCAAAACATTAAAGCCCCTGACAGGTGAAATGAACATTGATCATCTTGTTACAATGCAGTGTTCACACCGCAAAAACTGCTCAGGAATGACCCGAGGAACGTGACAAAGAACTTAAGGCATCAACCTGGCCTCCAAAGTCGCCAGTTCCCAATCCGACTGTGCATCTGTGGGACGTGCCAATACCCCAGACATACTGCCCATCCACGGTGGGGCCTCTATGTAGTGGACATAACTCCGACATATCAAGATATGGACAAGGGAAGTCTGGCACCAGGGTCTTCACGGCAGATACTTTGAGTCCTGTGGGTTGCGAGATAAAGTAACAGCATATCCCAAGGATGTTTGATTGGATTTGGAGCTGGGGAATTGGAGGCCAGGTCAAGGACTTAAGCTCTTTGTCATGTTCATTGGGCCATTCCTGAGCAGTTTTTGTGGTGTGGCATGACACAGTGGTGTTTGGGTGGGTGGTGTGTGTCAAGTGGCATCCACAGGAATGCTAGGACCCCAAGTTTCCCAGCAGCCATTGCATTGTAACAAGATGATCAATGTTATTTACTTCACCCATCAGTGGTTTTAATGTTTTGGCTGATTGGTGTATATTCTCTCACAGTCTCTTTGTTCACAGTCTTTTTCATTCATTTTCATAGCAATGTTTGTCGTTTTCTGAGAATGTTGAACTTAACGGCACAAATGAATCAGGATGTTTGTGGAACTGTAACGTTATGTTGCCGAAGGTTCACAGTATGGGGATTTTTAAATTGTATTTAACCTTTTTTTAATCTCACTGAGACATGCAGTGTCATTCTCAAGAGAGAACTGATAAAACTTGGTGGCAGGCTATGGTTAATGTCAAACCCTGCAGGACATGCAATCATTGTTGTTGCTGTAATCTGAAACACCATTATATTTATATATTTGAATGGAGTGTTGGCATGCTTTTAGTGTGTATTATCAAGTAGGTGACATCAGTGAAGAAGAGGCTGATCTCTGATACGATATTCTAAACATATACAGATATGATCAACAAACTCATCACAACATCTTCTGGGTGTATGTGAGCGTCGGTTAATATACTGTCATCAACTTAACATAGATATTTAGAATACACACATTGCACATGACAACAATGGTTCCTCATTCAGTGTGAGGCTGCAATATATAAGATCACACTCCTCTGGTTCACTCCTCATTAGACTTTGAGCAGTAAGTAACTGAATATCGATTTACACACCCAGAGTCATTTTTGGTGCCGTGCTGCATTTGAAGATGTGGAAGACTCTCTCTGTCAGGATCGGTCTGCTCACTCTGGCTGTGGTGATGCTCTTCTCTGCACCAGAAGGTACTGTTCCTCATGCATGGTGCTTGCATTGTTTTGAATAGAGTGAAAAAAGTAATAATAGCCACTAGAGTGCAGTACTTTATTGTGATTGTAGCTCAGGTCTTGTTGATGTTCCCAACAACTAATTCCCCTGACATTTAAACGAAAGTTTCAATTTAATTTATGCTGCTAAAATGTGTGGTATTATGAGCAACTCACTAAATACAAGTCAGTGAATAACATTTATTGAAAACAATATTATTTATGAAAATAAGTTTTTAGGAAACACACAATATTATTACAACTGAATTTATAGGGAGAACACAATAGCATAAAATAATCATTGTAACATGAAGTTTAAACAACTAGTCCTTCTGATGCTGCTAATCACGTACATCCACAGTCACAACCCTAGGTTGTAATAACCAATATCTAAAACATTTTTCAACCACAAGGAACCCTCCATTGAATTATTTTTAGTTTAAAAGATTATTTTTTGGGTCATTTTCCCTTTATTGACAGTGCAGTTTGAGGTAGACAAGGGGGTGGGAGAAAGAAGGGGGATGATATACGCAGCAAAGGACAGCAATCGAACCCAAGCTTTTGCAAAGGTCTCATCCTATATAGGGTGCACAGCCTACCAGGTGAGCTATAGGTGACAGAAGTTTAAAGAGATCCATTTACTAAAATTTATTCCAGCAAAGTCAGAACTCTATAATTGTGTCCTATAGTCTCTCCCAAAATCTAATTGAATAAAATCAACAATGTGCATTTCCCTATAATTTAATTTATAATAATTTTTCAAAGTAGGATATTTCTAACTAGAACCCCTTTCCCACTGCACAAAAAGCCCTCTAACACCCGCTAACATCTAGGTTTGTATGTTATGTGAAAAGTTACAATCAGTGTTCCCTCCTGGGATCTTGGAGATATCTTTACAATACATAGAATAAGTCCTGGCACAATGAACTTCAGGCTTACATTTCAAGAAAACAAGACTAAATCTTCTGAATACACTAAATAGAAACGCTGCCTGACTTAGTGCCACTCTCATGAACATGTGTAGGTGCTCAGTGGAGGGCCAGGAACGGTACTTTTTTAATGTCATAGCGGAGAAAGCCAACTCACAGCTGTAAGTTGATCCAAACATGTTCAAGCCATGTCGTGCTTCTTTGTTATAGTAGGAAGTAGCACCGTCATCTCTCTCTCACATCTCTGTTACACTGTTGCTCTCCCTGGCCAAAGCACAGTAAAAAAAGCAAAAAACAAAAACTTGATTGTCTCAGTAAAGTGATCTGTCGCTGTATTAACTGTATTAGCTGCGCCTGTGGTCTATAGCTGTGACCGCTGGAGAAAAAACTATGCTACATGAAGAATATTATTTAATCTCATTAATTTATCAGAACATGGTCATGGGTCTGGGCCGTGACCTGTCATTTGGTGATGCTAGCTTTACACTAGAGATTATAGTAGAGGTGCAACATTATTCATTAGGCTATATATTTGTAAATGAAACATGTGATTTTTAGTGGGGTTAGAACATTACTAATACAGAAAGTTACGTAATTACTACATGTTTGTAAAGCTGCCATTATGAAAAGCATAAAAAACAATAATAACAAATTTCATTATATTTTATTGGTTGAAAGACTTATTACTTCATTATTTCTTCCCACTTGAAGTTAAAGAGTTCAACAGTGTATTGCGCTCACTATTTTGTTGGTAATAATAAATTCTTCAATAATAAGAGTGTCACTCCTTCTCTTTATGTGTGTGTGTTGGTCTGTCACAGTGGATGCAAATATACATCTACCCTGCTGTTATGGAGGTCGCCGCAGGACAAAAGAACCGATCGATAAGTGTTATACACAGGAACCAAGAGACGGCTGCCGCATCTATGCCTACCTGTAAGCACAGCATGCTTTGAACATATTCACAGAAATACTAAACCTGATCTCTGCTCATCCATCACCAGTTTTTTAATCTGTTTAAGAACTGTTTTACCTCACGACTTCAAAACAACACTCAGAGACAACCATCTTCTTCCTCCACTGTGGCCTTTGCCCTGAAATGAAAAGAAAAAGAAATGATGGTGAAATGATAGTTTAGATTTTTTTTAAGTAGGGTTGTAGAGGTACTCATCCATAGACAGTGTAATACCTATATGGCGGTCAGCACGCCCCTAGTTTGGAGAAGCAGGCAGGAGTACTGTCTGGGAAGGTAAGCAACATACTGCTGTGGATAGGACCAAGCAAAACGTGTTTAAGTTCCACCTAAAAAAAATCTTTTCTTTACCTTTTTTATATGTTGTTTGGCATTTTTCATGCATAACTGATTCTGAGAGTGAGATGTGAAAGAGGGCAGGACCTGCAGCAAAGGTCCTATTTACACCTCTGACAGAAACAGTAATTTTACCTTCCAGAACACAGAAGTTGCTGGTTTAGCGTTGCCTCGATCAGTACGTTAGATTGTTGTTTAGCTTACATTCACCCAAGTCACACAGTAACACAAACTAACTGATCAAGACAGTGGTAGACCAGCAACCTCTGTGTTCTGCGAGGTAAACTTAGTGATTTTCTCAGTGGAGTCTGGTGGGAGCATAAAGGAGCATAGAGCATAGGTAATGGCTTCAGTTCCCTGTTGCAAATGTCTGATGGCAAGATAAAGCAGTGAAAATATTCTAAATGTAGCGTACACTTAAACTGACTTTTTTTGGTGGCTAAAATTTATTTTGCTGCTGCCCCCGTCCACAGCAGTACATTGCTAAACTTCTTTGGCGGTACTCCTGCTGCTTCTCCACATGCCATCTCCAGTGGACAGTATAGTGACTACAAAT
Organism: Epinephelus moara; assembly: GCF_006386435.1. Taxonomy (NCBI): domain Eukaryota; kingdom Metazoa; phylum Chordata; class Actinopteri; order Perciformes; family Serranidae; genus Epinephelus; species Epinephelus moara. The sequence continues at coordinate 7,241,870 of NC_065516.1, forward strand.
AAGTACCTTATACAGCCCCAATTTAAAAAAAATCCAAACTCTCTGTCTCTGAGATCTTGCTAACAACAACAGAGGAAAACTGAGCTGTACTGTTATCTAAATGTTTAATTAGAGGGATTGTGGAAAAAAGCATCAGCCAAATGATTTTGTGGTTATAAAAATGCCTCTATTTCCTGTTTCCAGGCTTAAAACTTCAACAGGTGCTTGGCAGTGTATCTCGTATAAGTCCAAGTGGTTCAACCAGATGATACTGGCGGTGAGTCTGAAGACACACTTACAGCTCTGTGAGGCTGCAAGAGAGCTAATGCTAACATGCTGAGGTTAGGTTAAGAAGGTATAATGATTATCATGATCACTGTCTTAATTTAGCAGGTTAGCATGCTAATATTGTTAATTAGCACTGAGCATGAAGTACAGCTGAGGCTGATGTTTCATTACTTTTGCAGGAGATTAGTGTGGTGGTGAAAAGGTCTAGAAATGTTTGACAGTTAACGTCAGGTTAGAAGCAAAACTTGTTTACTTAGATTGAACAATCTTGAATAGGGCAGAGTGTTCTAAAACAAACATCGTGTGACACTGGGGCAGAACAAGCTGTATTAAGATAAAATAAGTGCAAGGAAACACCCTCACCCACACACACATACACACACGGAAAGTTAGGTATGATGTCTATCTGAGGAGGAGTATAAGAATGTTTGGTGAACTGTTCTGCCTCATTGTTGCGTTATGTGAAGTTGTAAGCAATAAAGTACCCGCAAAGGCTGTAAGACCGACCTCAAGTCATAGAGTTGTTCTTTGACATTAATCATGAAAACAAGTATAATTTCATAAATTTCATTACATTTCTTTGTCTAATTGATCATTTTCTTTTCTCTCTGTCTTCTCTCACAGAAGAAAATCAATTGCCCTCCTGCCATTGAGAATTCAAAATGGCAGATTTGAAGTCCTGGATGACGTTACTGCATAATCAAAACGTCAAGGCAAAGGAGCTACTCGTAACATTATCTGCTAAATGTATCCATTCATGAATGTAATTTTATGCAGCTTTAAAACCAATTTCAGTGACCTTAAATTGACTCTGACAGTAATAGCAGTGTTCTTTATTTGGAGCTGAACAAGAATAAATTATGTTCAATGGACTTAAAATGCAGTTGACTCATGTTTATCACACATTCAAAAGTCTAGTTTTGACTGGTAGCACAGCGAAGACTTACTGAGAATAAATGATGTCACTACAGTCAGCTGTTCCATCAGCGGCAAATAAGCATCATGAGTAGTTCAGCTTCCTAAAAGCATGGGCGTATTATGAGACAATGGGCCCCTGGGCACAGATATGTGAAGGGCCCCACCACCTACACTTCTACACAGGTGCAAGACACACAGACTGTGTGGTGGTTTTGCATCTTTTGTGGCCATTATGCATCTTTGTGTTTTTTGTGTTTATTTGGGGTCTTTTTTTGGTCATTTTATGTCTTGTAGTTGTTTGGGTGTCTTTGAGTTAATTGTGTGTCTCTGATTTAAGGGTCTCATTGAGGTAATTTCATGTCTCTTTGGGGTAATCTTGTATCTTTTTAGATTGTTTCGTATCACTTTGTTGTCATTTTGTGTCTCCTTGTGGCTGTCTTGCATCTTTGTAGTCATTTAGGTCTCTCTGAGGTAAGATTGTGTCCTACTGAGGTAATTTTATGTTTCTTTGACATAATCTTATGTCTTTATTGATGGGTTTTGTGTAACTTTGTTGTCATTTTGTGTCTCCTGTACTTATTTTTATGTCTCTTTGCTATTCCTTTGCATCTCTTCATGGTCTTTTTGTGTCTCTTTGTGGCCCTTTTGAGTCTTTTCCTGGTCAGTACCTGTTAATTTGAGTGACATTTTGCAGGGCATTTTGCCTTTATTTGATAGTGGAAAGATGAGAACAGAGAGAAAACCAATGTATCCTATTTTGTATGGCCATTTTCTGCAAGTGACACTCAAAATGTTACTGCCTTATTTATTTGTTGGGGGAAAAAATATGTGTAAGTAAGTAAAATTTATTTATATAGCAAACTTCACAGCATGAATGCACACTGACAGTGTTCATCTTTATATGATAAGGTTATCATATAAACACAACATGTGTTTATAAAGCTTTCACTTATCATATCAAACTATCCCATCCAATTTCATCCTATCCGATCCTGTCCCGTCCTGTCCTATCCCATCCCTCCCATCCCATCCCATCCCATCCCATCCTATCCTATCCTATCCTATCCTATCCTATCCTATCCTATCCTATACCATTCCATTCTGCCATTAAGGTTAATAAACATTTCTCAACAGGCCAAATTGTTCTGCAGAAATAATTTTCTGTTGAGTGAAAAAAAGCAAACAAACCAAAGAAAAGTAATTTTTCAGGGTGCAAAGTTAAATGCACATTTGAAATAGCAAAGGAGAAACACTTTAAAAAAAGTGATTTCAATATAATCTGGTGTGAGGAACTCAAAAAACATTACTCTTAATTGCAGAGGAGGATGAACTCTGCTACAACGAACCTGAACATATATGGACATGAGTGACAAACTCCACTGTCCTCTGGGTGTGTGTCTCTCCACAAACACTGCGCATGACAACAATGGTTCCTCATTTTGTGTGAAGCTGCAGTGTATAATAGCACACCTCTCTGGTTAAGTCTTCATCAGTCTTAGACTTTGGCGAGTCCAGCAGTTAGTAACTGAAGGAAGTAGCAGTTTACGGATCCAGAGTCAGTTTTGGTGCCGTGCAGTGTTTGAAGATGTGGACGACTCTCTCTGTCAGGATCTCTCTGCTCACTCTGGCTGTGGTGATGTTCTTCTCTGCATCAGATGGTACAGTTGTGCTCTTATTGAATTTGCAGTGTTTTGAATAAGACTCTATTAACCAACTGAGGACTGATCTTCAATGTGATTATGGGTGTGTGCTGAAAGTTATAAGTATGTGGCACAGTATATCATGTTATTATTATTGTTATTTTTTTAAAATCTTAGCAATTGAGTATTACATGAAAGGTTTTCTTTCACTGCCATACACAATGAGTAAACTACTGGTTCCCGCCCAGGGCATCCTGACCCCTAGTAGGGGTCGCAGAGGCTCCAGAGGCCTTCTAAATTTTAAAGGATGTAATACCCAACCAAAATAAGCATATGAACATTTTTTTTGTTTTTGTTTTAATACGACAAAACCCACTAAAATAGGCTACAGACTACTACTTGTGTTTGCTTTATTTTATTTATTTATTTATTTGGTGTCACATTCACACAAACAGGTTAGTAAACAGTACAAAGCAGCATCGCAGCCAGTCTCAACTTGTATTGGTGTTTATGCACTGCTTGGGCAGAGACAGACGGTATTTTGTGGTGGCACGTCATTGCATCTCGCAGGTTACGGGCACGGTGGGTGAAGACCTACGCACAAGCTATATGTACAGAGCCTTCACTCTGCTGAACAGCCTAATCATGCATTAGTAAAGTATTATTTATTATATTTACTAATTTATTTCCACTTCTGTTAAAATGAATTACAGCCTGATATCAACACGCATACAGAAGAGAAAACTAAAAAAAAAAAAAAAAGATGTTTGTAAAGCATGTGGGAGCATATTCTCTGGATACCTCCCATTGTGTAATAGAGTATCATGCTTGTTATTTTGATGAGTAAAAAAACGTGTTAATGGTATCACTGAATAATGACAATATCTCTCTCCCTCTGATACAGTTGATTCACAAATACATTTTCGCTGCTGTGACAAGCTCAAAGCTCCAAAGCCCATTGACAAAATCAAGCAGTGCTATGAACAGAAAAACCGAACCAACTGCAATTACCATGCCTTTGTGTAAGTACAGCAAGCTTTTTTCTTTAAACATACATAGATCTGAAATAAATATCTCTATTCATCCCTCTCGAATGTCATCAAACTATAGAGACGTACCACTGCAAAGTTGTTCTCCCTGACCTCCTTCACTGCAGTCTTCTTCCTGAAATGGGAAAAAATTGTTGTTCCTATTGGAATTATCAGCGGTGGAAAATGTACTCAGATCTTGAACTTAAACGAATATTTCACTCCCAAAATGATCATCTGTGGGGCGTCGGTGGCTTAGTGGTAGAGCAGGCGCCCCATGTACAAGGCTGTTGCCGCAGCAGCCCGGGTTCGACTACAGCCTGTGGCCCTTTGCTGCATGTCACTCCCTCTCTCTTTCCCCCTTTCACACTTGTCTGTTCTATCCATTAAAGGCTAAAAATGCCCAAAAAAATATCTTAAAAAAAAAAAAAGAACATTTGTATATTAATTATCAACTGATTACTTACCGTGTGTCACCTTGAATTTGTGCAGTTTTTCTCACATGCCTACACAGTGAACTCATAAGGTAAAATGTTGATCATGAATTAAAGTTAACAGGGCCCTTGTTTATTAACAGCAAAATTATATCATAATATCTGTATACAAACTCTCACACAACTCATGCAGTATAATCCAAGTCTCATTTATCATATCATATACTCAGTACTTCCCAAACACATGCATTTTCACTACAACCATACTATTTAAAACATGTCAATACAAACAGTTTCGCTCAATGCAGAGCTTATATGCACCCACATGCTCGGACATGCTTAAGGCATGCTACCTGTATGCAGAAGTGTTTTATATTGGAACATATTAGCAAAAAAGCATTTGTTTGGGAAGTACTGACTTGGATTATATAGCACGAGTTGTGTGAGAGTTTGTACTTCAGTTTATGAAGAATGTTCACTTTTTTAAATTCTTCGTTCACTGTGGAGGCACGCCAGCAAAATAAAGTTTTATCTTAATCTATAACATGACATCATGATTCATTTGTTGACTATATTTAATCTGCAAAGTAACAAGTGAAGTTATCAAATAGATGTGGTGGAAGTGCAGTGGAGCAGGAGTAGAGGAAAATTAAGTACATGACTTCAGTAAATGTTACTTCCCACCACTGGAAATTGTTGCTGTTTCAATGCCAAGTATACTGTCTTTCTGGATTCTTTAACGTCATTCAGGTCTAATGGTTGACCTGAATGGTTGGTTGTGAAAAACTGTCAAATGACAAAATAGGATAAATTAGGCTGGGAGCCAAGTCCAGCCCTCGTAATGTTATCTACTACCTTTTTCATTATCATTTCCAGTTAGCCTATACCCTGGGCTCATTTTCATCATGTGATGACAAGATGAAAATGAGCGAATCCCAACTCAGGGTTCTTGGTCTCAGGGGCCCCAAAACCCCTTTTTGCAACATGTTTCTGGCAAAAGGTTGTAAATACAAACATCAGGGTACTACAATGGGATAAATGGTCATACAATTATGTTTTTGGCAGGAGGTATCCCAAAACAAAGGGCAAAGTAGCAAAATAAGATTCTGGGACTTGCTGCCATTCTAATTTGAAATATCACCCACAACATCCCCAAAAAGACAAACAAAATTAGTCCATTTAACAAATTCAAAAAGATGATTTTGCATCACTTTATGATGAATATCACTGCTTCATATAAAGCCTCTTAATCGATAAGCTTCAATTTGAGCCTAAATTGACCTTTCTACCATAAAAAATTACACTTGCTTTGGCCAAAAGGTAACACTTTACAATAAGGTACACAAAATTAGAGTAGTTACTGAGGAACTAATGAGTAGTTACTGAGGAACTAATGAGGAACTAATGAGTAGTTACTGAGGAACTACGGTACACAAAATTAGAGTAGTTACTGA
>NC_065516.1:7253701-7255236 GCF_006386435.1 Epinephelus moara
CAGTAAATACTCTAATTTTGTGTACCGTAGTTCCTCAGTAACTACTCATTAGTTCCTCATTAGTTACTCATTCGTTCCTCATTAGTTCATCAGTAACTACTCATTAGTTCCTCATTAGTTCCTCAGTAACTACTTGAATTTTGTGTACCTTATTGTAAAGTGTTACCGGCCAAAATTCTTCACAATACCTCAAATAAGAGAAAACAGAAATTTCCGTCACTGCCCTTCCAGAGGCTAGTACAGGCTAGTGGAGGTATAGACTTTAAAAGTTTTATGTAAATAATAAATATAACAACATATAATAAGGCTACAACATGACAGGCTCCCGGCCTAAATGTTTGTCTGATGATCTTTGCAACAACAACAGAAGAAAACTGGAAAACTTCTAAATTAATTATAAATTACCACTATGGGACTATACTACTCAGGTGACAATGAAAGTTTTCGGATTGTCTTATTTCTCTGTTTCCTGTTTCTAGGATTGAAACGGAAGACGGTAAAATACACTGTGTCAAACCAACTCCCCCGTGGCTCAAGAATCGTATAAAAGCGGTGAGAATTAACCATTAAAAACAGTCTGTGTAAACTACAATGGTGTGCTTCAGTTAGGGTTTGAAGAATGAAAATTGTTTGTAATTTTGCAGGTTGAAAGGTTCAATCAAAGTGAATATGACTTTCCTGAGGTTGTGTTGATTACATTACTGTTTAGCTTGCAACCAGGCAGCCTAGAGCTTGAATTTCCTGAAAATTTCCTAATCATTTCCTTAGAAACAGAACTATGAAATCAGGGTTACTTCAGCACAGGACAAAACAGATTTAAGACTTAAAAAGCCTTTTTTAATGCCACTCCGAATGTAATCTTAAGAGCAGTTTTAAAACTACCAAAACTCAAGGAAAGCTGTAAAGCTGTGGTCAGCATGATAGGATAGCTAGCTAGAAAATGGATCCTCTGCTCTGAACATACTGGCCAAAAACACAATATGACTGTTATTGGTTCCGCTATCCTGATCTATGTGATGCCAATGCAAGAGGCATTCAGTCCATTATTGCAAAAATAGTAGACACTACCAATCATTATGAGATTCTACAATGCAACATCAGAAAAAAATATGTATCACAACATTTTTTAGACTTTTGAAAGATTTAAGAAACTTTTTACAATTAAAGCCTTCATTTTTGGATTATTGATTTCAATACCCTTTAAGATTTTTAAGGGATCCACGGGAACCCTGATGTAATTTGTTACCAAATTTAGGAAAAATAAGATTTCCCTTCAGAGAAAAGCTGTCTTTAAAGCCGAATACATATTATATTGTTGAACTGTACGCTTTCCTGTTGACATATTTCACGTTTGCATGTTAAAATCCTACTGTTAACTTATAAAGCTCTAAATGGTCAAGCTCCATCATATCTTAGTGAGCTCATAGTGCCATATTATCCCACCAGAACACTGCGCTCTGAGAACGCAGGGTTACTCGTGGTCCCTAAAGTCTCCAAAAGTAGATCAGGAGCTAGAGCCTTCAGCTATCAGGCTC
>NC_065516.1:7255701-7261924 GCF_006386435.1 Epinephelus moara
CCTGAGGTTTCTACCGTTTTTTTTCCCCGTTAAAGGGGTTTTTTTGGGGAGTTTTTCCTTATCCGCTGCGAGGGTCATAAGGACAGAGGGATGTCGTATGCTGTAAAGCCCTGTGAGGCAAATTGTGATTTGTGATATTGGGCTTTATAAATAAAATTGATTGATTGATTGATGTTCAGCTTACCTGCACACTGACTAAAAGCGAGCATTTAATTGGAATTAATTCAAACGTGTATGAATTCAATGCAATCTCACTCTACCCTGTGATGATTATTATTAGTGAGCTAGAGCTGTAAAATAAAATATCACCAAAGAATTTGAGAGGTAGTGCGTTTGAAATACGTGTAATTAATAATTATGCTTTCAGTATATTAGTACAACAGATCACTAAAACAAATTTACCAGGATATAATGATGTCTAATTTCTCTCCCTCTCTCTCTTTACACCACAGAAAGAATTAGAGTGTCCTCCAGAATTCTCCAAAACCTTAAGAAGATTTTTTCTAGTCCTGGATGAAGATGATCTGGAATAGCAAAAACAATGCAGCAAAGCAACAACCGAGAATAACTTCTGCTGATTTATTGCTTTAACTGAGATGTGTATTTTTAAAATTGCTTTAAGGGGTTCAAGCCTGGGCTGAAACCTGACTGTTTTTGTGCTAGTTGTTTTTAGACCTAACCCCACAACAGTTTGGCCAATCATCATGAAACTGGCAGGATATGACCACAAAAGTACCTGAAACATCACCTGAAAGTTTCATTGAAATCCAGCTCTAGGGGGCACTACAAATGAAAAAAAGAAAAAGAAAAAAAGTGGCCGTGGCATAACATAAGTCAGAATATAAATCGTAAATTGTTTGTCCAATCATTATTGAACAACAACTGTAAAATTATTGTGGCTCAATTGAGGGCGTCACCAGTTTCAAACAAGTGCACTGACCTGGCACAAAGTTTTGCCATAAATCAATGATAGTTTGTCCAAACATCACCAAACTTGGTGGATATTTTTAATTAAGCTGTTGAAGCATGTCCCATAAAGTTTCTGCAATTGACCAATAGGGGGCGACGGTGTTGCCTAAGAAAAACGTGGCTTGACACAGATTCAGTTGTAAATGAATTAACGTGTCTGATCGTCATAAAACCTGTTAGTTAACTTTAATGCAGGTGTCATCAGCTGTCAAAAGCCTTGATCCTTCTCAGCTTCTCATGGTGCATGCTGGCTTGAACCCTGAATCACCACTTGCGGCAATATTTCTACAAGATTTCTGAAGCTTTTATACCTTTTTTTCATTATATTGAAAAGTTGAAATTGAGTTTGTCCTTTTTTTGGGAAATGTAACTGGAAACCAAAATAAAACTCAGATGGCTTTTAAATGTGACTGAATCTTAAATTTTGTGTTATTGTTATTATGTGTTTTCAGTCTATGTTTAGTGCTTGAGTATACTGTAGGGCTGCCACTGCATAAATGGGGATTTCTGTGCTGAGTCTGTGCAGTAAAAATGGAAACACTGAATCTATGAATAATTGTTAGTGAGTTATTCTTAGCTGGACCTCACTGACCACACCCGCTCCGAATGCATCTGTGTGCACTTGCACTGTACATGTGTTTTATTAATGGTGTCATTATATGAATTACCAAAGGTTTGGATATTCCCTTCTTTATCCTGAGTTATCTCACAACACAGTTTAAATTAAAAAGACCAGCAGGTGCAGATTACTTGAATTAACTTAACACTGGAGAAACTGAGGTTGGGGGTGCAGAGAAGGTGCTTATTTTGTTAAGTTAATTGTACAAGGAGATAAAAACAAATGTTCTGCAGACGGTACATAAGCAACAGTTTTCACACAAGTTTACCATATCTACACGTGGTGTTCACAACCTGTTTGTGCTGCCCCTAGGTGGACAAGTAAACAAATGAATCAGTTATTGCAAGTTTAATGATGCGTTCCATTTGATAGTGTTACAGTAATACAAGTCGGAAAACTAAGATATTATTAGCAATACCAGTTCCAACCAGGTAAGCCACTGTTACCAGTTGATGACAATGCATTACACTGTATTTTTGTAGCTACATGTCCACAGACAGAGGTTGGACAGGACTGTGTGAACGACTGTTTTAGTGAGACACTAGTATAACAAGTGCAAATAAACTGTATATTACTACAGCCACCACTACTGTTGATGGGTGGGGCAGCCATATTGGATTTTGAGGTAGGGGTTGGTGAGGTTCCTCTGCCTTTACAAGTTGGTAATCTGACTTAGAGGACCTTCCAGTTGAAATTTCCGAATAGGAACTCGGAAATCCCAACTTCCCAGTACAAATGGAACGCACCATAAACATCCTTGATCATATAGGACATTTGTTGTTAAACTCCACTGCTGCAATTGTTTCCACACAATGTCAGAAAATGTGATCCTACATCTGCGTTTTGTGTTTTTTAACAGTTACATGCAGTTACATACATAACTACACATATACCTGGACAGAAGTGCTTAATTTGTCCAATCCGCTAAAAACACTACAGTATTTTACAAACGTATGCTAAAATATGCTGACTGATGTCTATCTATGGTTACATTTCCAGAGACATGCCATTGTGTAGATGCCATTGCATTTTTCAATAAGCATATAAAGAAATTACATGTGTAACTTATTCAACAATTTATTATTTGTGGTCATCACTTTTGGGTGCTCTTGTCAATATGCAGCTGGAAAGTACAAATACTGTTTCCAGTGTCTACCTTTGCAAATCAAGGAGGCTCCAATATAGAAACAGCATCACGATGAGACTGATCTGCAATTACATTTTTTTTTTTGTTGATGTTAGTAACAACAGGCTGCCAACTCAATGTTTTAGTGCCAAAGCAATTTGTAGCCTTGTGTTACTTTATTTAAAACATTTCCAATGAATTCTTTCCCTGTTTAAGTTTTTTGGGAGAGTTTTTCCTCATCTGACTAGAGGGTCTGAGGGTAGAGGCTGTCATATGCTGTGCAGACTGTAAAGTAAATTGAGGCAAATATTGTATCCTGGGCTGTACAAACTAGAATTACTGCCCCCCCCCAGTTGGCCAGGTGACCCAAGTGCATCCAGGGTCAGATGGACATGTTCAAACGGTGGAAGTCAGAGTCAAGGATCATACCTGCTGTGTGTAGTTATGACATAATTAGCGAATGAATTCTTGAGTTATAGCCAAAAACATGCCTTGACCTTTGACCACCAAATTCTAATCAGTTTATTTGTTAGTCCAAGTAGATATTTGCACAAAATTTGATAAGAATTCCTTTAAGATGCTCTCGAAATATCATGTTCACAAGAACGAGACTGATGCAAGGTCACATTGACCTTGACCTTTGACCACCAAAATCTAATCAGTTCATTGTTGAGTCCAAGTGGACGTTTGTGCCAAATCTGAAGAAACTCCCAAGGTGTTCTTGAAATGTCACGTTCACCAGAATGGAACAGATGCACAGATGTACAGACATATGGGCGTGCAGATGTATGGACAACCCAAAAACATAATGTATCGCTTGCGAGTAGGCATAAAAACTTTATTTATCCTTGAAGGGCAATTCTTGGGGCAGGCATAGTAAAGGAAAAATAACAAGTAGTTACTGGGATTAAAATGTAAAAGAAGAAAGAAAGGGCATAAGACTGAGTGAGTATAGAACTTAAATCCCTTCCAGTACATTTATTTCATGTTCTTCTTCATCTATTTACCATTAATTTTCTCTTTTTTATTAGGCTACCTGTTGTATCTGTATGTAAAATGGAACTGTGCACCTCAAGTTTGGCAACAGGGATTTTCTAATGCAATAATGCTAATTACATTTTAATGCAGATTAGTTTGCAATGATACTGTAGTTTATGACTTTATATCATATTTGTAAGTTAGACCATTTGCATGCAGGCCCTTTCAGGTTCATTAGAGGAAGAAAAAGATAATAATGCAAGGCAATGTGAAGCAATACAACACAGCCATATATAACTACATGTCATTCCAGTGTGTTTATCTATGGCTATGATCGGGGCTGGATGTCTGTAAGTTGCTGATATAGATATTTCAGAAAAACCCAATGTGTCCTCAAACCGTCAGTTTTAATTGAATACCTGATAAAAACACTGACAAACCATTATTGCTAAAGCATGACATGAGCCTTTTTATGTTGAAACACTAAGACAGGTTGATAACTGAATGGTGGCATGTTAACGCCTTGTTAGAGAGACAACAGGAAAACCGTGTCATGGTGACAGGACAGATAAAGCAATGACAAAGAGGAAGAGGTGTGTTTGGCCAAACCCCAATCATGATATTAAATAAGATAGCTGCTTCACATTATTGTTTGTCTGCATGAACATGGTGTCAATTCAGAATAATAATCTATATTCTGTATTTGACCAAATGTAAGGGAAGACAGACTGAGAAATTAAAAAAAAAAATTAAATGTAGGAAAGACTTCAACAATAAACTATATACATTTAGATTAATAAGAAACCTTTCACCATTTTGTACTTTATGTAGTTTTGTATGCATTCAATGATTTTATGCCTTGGCGCTGGCGATAGCCATAGCCAGAGGAATTATGTTTTCACAGTCAGTCCGTCCATCCCTTTATCCCATTTTTTGAATACGATATCTCAAGAACACCTTCAGGGAATTTTTTCAAATTTTACACAAATAAAAAAGAATTCTTACACTTATTATGACAAAGCTTCACACAAATGTCTAACAGGATAAAGGATAAATGATGATGATATTTTATATTCAAAGGTTAACTTTCACTGGGACATCATGATGCTCTGCAAAACAGTTTTCTGGCCATTATTCAACGCCATATCTCAGGAACAGAAGGCGAGACATTTGGTCAGATACTGAATTGGTGACACTAATCTTGAAACTGTGCTGACTGTATAGATCTTCTGTGCTGCCGGGGGATGATGTGTGTGAAGCATTCATGTTTTCACAGACATGGATGTAAACTGTGAGAGAAACTGAGTGGTGTATTGTGGTGGTTTGCAGTTGCTCCTACAATACGCTGAACCTATAAACCTCCTTAAGTTGATATCTAATGCAATAATTTTTTTAAGATAAGAAACCAAAACTGTAGATGTTTCAAAAGATCATTTCTTTCTGAGCACCTTAGGGACTTCTTGTCTATGTCGGATTTTAGCTTTGAGACTCAAAGTTTATTCTTCACTTGGAAACAGCATTAGCATTTTGTCAATAATGAATTTGATAATGAATATGAATCTCACTATTGAGATTTGATAACTTAAAACTTTCAATACTAAATATATCTATAAATGTCTATAACCAGGTGCTAAGGGAGCAGCTAAGGGGAACATACATCTTTGCCTGTTCAAGGGGGCAATATGTAGAACTTGCAGAGCTCAAACTGGATCATAACTGGAATCTGTCAGACAAAGTTAGACTCTTACTGTGTCTAGTTTAATGTTGTATTACTGCCTATATTACGTATGTTTTTAAATCTTTAATAATAATAATAATACATACATACATACATAAATACATACATACATACTTGACAAATTCAGTGTTGTCTTCTGCCTTGCTCTTTCTTGACCATTGTTCTATTAGTTCTTTGGTAGTTTTTATTGTGTACTTTTCTAATGCAGGACGAGGCTGTTCAGCACAGAGTGAAGGCTCTACAAACAAACCTTGTGCTGAGGTCCTAACTGTGCCATTATCCTGTGAGATTTCTTTTAAGTGTATATCATGAATAATAATCTAAAACTTGAAAAATAACAGTTTTTTTCAATGAAATGCTGAGATACAGATCAACTGTATTCATTTTGTTTTTTACACCCCTTAAAATTAAGAAGAGGCCCGTTTCCACCGCAGGAACTAAGGGGTAATTTTACAGGGCCGGGGCCGTTGGTGCGTGTCTCCACCGCAGGAACCACCCCCTAAGGACAGAGTTCCGGAACTTTTACAGGGGCTAAACAAGTCCCTGGCTGCGTTCCAAAAACAGTTTGAGTCGCCCTCGCTCACTTGCCCTCAGCACTTGCCCTCGGGGGAATCCCCGCCGCCATCATAAGGGCTGTTCCATTTCTCTAAACAGCTGAAGTGAACTTGGTGAGATCGACCCTTGAGGGCTGAGTGATCGAGTCAACAACGATGGTCACTCCAGAGCTGTATATCACCCACAATGCATTGCAGTGGTGCACGAAAAATATGTCCATGCGGTGGCGATAATGAAC
>NC_065516.1:7263772-7293391 GCF_006386435.1 Epinephelus moara
ATTACGTCACATCCAGAACCCGTAACTTTACAGGAACCTTCCTCGTACTCCGCTCTCTCAGTGGAGACACGGCGGTTGAGAGAGCCGAGCAAGAGGACGTTCCTGTAGTAGTTCCTGCCCCCCAAATAGTACCGGGAACTTCTTCAGTGGAAACGGGCCTAAGGCCTTGCAACCCTACATGAAGCTTTGGCGACCCCTAGTGGAGGTCGTGACCTCCTAGTTGGGATCCCCTGCTTTTGGGCCTCCATTGATCCCACAAACCCATCTACCACCTTAAGTGCAATGTGTATACACTCCGAAGTTTCCATTTGAACGTAGAGTGTGCAATTTCTGGGAAATATTGTTGATGTCCCCCTCGCTCCCACCGTCCTTCTCTTTATACATCCATTTCCCCTGTACTGTACATGAACTCATCACGATACTTTTGTGTGGCACAGTCAGCACCACTTTCTTTCCCATTTACAGAGCCAGGGCTGTGTATGGGAACCTGAATATTCTGTGCACACACAGAACAGACAGCTAACGGACTGTGAGGAGGAGGAGTGTGTTGGATTAGAATAGAATATTAAATAGATTGTTGATGTAGATGTGGATTCTTCCACATTTAGACCATGTGGCTGCAGGTGTTATTTCAACCACTTGGTGGCAACAAAGTTGTGATTAAAAACTGATCTGTGAATCCCATGACTGCTGTCTGTTGTCTCCACAGACTGGGGGTGCATCTGGAATGGTTATTCTCTTTTACTTTAAGTCGGTACTGCAGCTTCCCTTAAAAAGTAGGCACTGTTGCATGCAATATGCTCACCATCAGGACATACTGCTTCCTCACAACATTACACCCTGAGCTTTGACCCTCATACACATATGTCTGTTACCAGCATTCACCGGCATTTTGCCAGAGACAGAGGTCAACCTGGACAGCTCTGATATTGTTATTTTGCAGTAAGTAATAACTGCATACATTGTAGATTCTAACATATAATATTGCTGATAGTAAAAATTACAGAGGCCATACATTTCTCTGTCATTGTTATTTAACACTTATGCCCTTTTGTTGTTGGTTATATTTATGATTATTTTATTCAAATAAATATTAATATTCCTATTATTACCAGTCGACTGGCCATCAATCACCTGAATGCGCTGTCATCCATCATTTCGACAAAATCTGACTGGATGTAATAGAACATCCTGGTATTTCTGGCACACTGCATTTGACATACTATGTGTTGGGATAAAGTTAGTCTTTTTCTTGCATACTATATAGTATGATAGTATGAGTACTGGAATGCACAGTTGGTGTTTCAGCTGCTGACTTTATCTGTCTAGTTCCAATGTTGCTGATGTATGAAAATCTGAACAAAAAGTGTGAGGGTAACACTGAACACTTGATAGTTTTGGAATGAAATGTGGCTCAAAAATACAATTCCCGGCCATGGGGAAACTAGTCCTTGAAACTCTGAACAGTGCACACAAGTGCCATCAGATCCTATACCAAGTGCTGCTTAGACTCAAAAGATGTGTAAAGTTTTTCTTTATTTTTTATTATTTTTTGTTTTAGCATTTTCCTCAAGACAGTTATGGATGAAGGTGTGGATTGACTTCATACTCCACTTCAGATATGTCAGCAGGTTCCTTTTTTGACCAGCAGGTGGAGTCAGAGAGTCAAGGGGCTCATGCAGAAATACATCACAGGCCCAGACTAAAAATATTTCTGGTCTCTGTGAAGCAACAGGGTGACCGTTTTAACATGTTTTAACATGTTTTAACATGTTTTAACATGTTTTAACATTCTTCTAGTGTGGCTCTTTTTACAGATTTAAATTCATGAGTAAATAAATTGTATGAAATGTAACTTCCTCTGAATTTTCATTCGTTAAAATAAAATTTGAATTAAAAAACTTCTGAAGAATCAACACTTACTCAATATGAGATCAGACTTTTTGAAGTAGCCTTATGAATGAATACAAATCTTTTCTAACGACATCACAGATCACATCATCATTTAATTACTGTAGATGTACTGTAGGTGTCAATATGATTCATCAAATGCATCAAGTGGAAACAAACATGACTCCAAATGAATTATCTTGTTGCTCTGTAACTGCTGGATGTGAATAAGCAACTGTTTGCTAACAACTTCACCATATTAACTTAAAAGGTGATGATATGCTTATGTTGTGTTCAAGTTTTTTGTTATTCCAGGTTTAAAACAAATGCTTCTAATGTCACCTAAACTTGTACATGAAGCTGGTGTTGGGCGACAATGAACCTGTCTTGATCACAGAACCAGCAAATTACAAGGCTTTGCCCCCAAGGCTGAGTGAAAACTATCCACTTATCCACTATCCAACTATTGATGCCTCGAAACAAACTAACGAGAACCAACAAAATAAGAGTCTGGCATCGCTCTCTGAAGTTGTTTACAGCAGTAACATCACTACTGAGGGGGCAGCTGTTTGTGGTCAAAGTGTTTTCATTTTAACCCTTCGTCACTTACTGTCACATCATTACAGCAAGAATGAGACAGCTGCAGCAGGTGTGAACATAGCAGCTACTTCAGCTCAAACCCACAATGTTATTCAGAATGAGATCTTAGAAATGATTTGTTGATTTAGTGAGAGATTATCTGAAACATGTGGAACTGATTCAGATAATTTCAGGAAATAAAAAGTACTTACTGTTTGTGAACATATAGTAAAGGTGAAAGTAAAATCCAACCTCTGATTCACTCAAGTTTGGCATTTCACCTCGCTATATTTGTGTTTTTGCAGTTGTGTTGTGTGTGGCCTGAGCACTGTGGGGGTACATAAACATAAATGTTTCAAACACAGAAAAAAAAGACAGACAAAAAAGAAGAGGAAAATACAGGCAAAGGGAAGAGTCTCTGCAGATAAATACACCACCACACACTGAGAGTGGGTCATAAGTGGCAATTGCAAGGGATTACTTCTATCAGGGGTGGGGAAAAATCAATATAGCATAATATTGCAATATTTTGCATACTGTATCAATAGTGGGACACCAAGTATTGATTTTGATCTAATGTATAAATTAATAATATTGGTAATAAAAATAAAACTTTTGATAGCCTAATAGAATAATAAAATCTATTGCTTTTCAGTCCACTTCATACATTTTGCTGCAATAAAAAATGATTGAAGAGAGATGAACAGACTGAAAGGGTATTGACAAAGTTTGCGGACATAATTTGCAGTTGAAAAATGTCATAAATTACAATATATTTATATATGTTATCGTAATACTCAGCATGTTGCAAAACATTTAAAATTGCAATATTGTATAGTGATCATGGGGCCTCTGGTGAGTCCCACTCCGAGAGTCTATACATTGTTTTTTAGGAAAATCCTGCATAGTATAACTTTAAGGACTAAGGTCTTTAAAAAGAGAAGTCTCATTTATAGATTGTGAAATCAAGTTTATGTAGGCTTTTACCTCAAAATGTGTCATGTGGTTGGGAATAAAGTCAGCATTTTTCTCTACAAACCCTCAAGAATTTCCAACAATCATAGAATAATTAAATCTTAAAGTTAAGCTTGAAGTTCTTTCCCGACACTGGAAACAGTAGTTTGATTAAACAATCCCAACTCAAGGGCCATTTATTAGTGTTTCCATAGATTTCAATCGTATCACAAGGTCTCCATCTGCTGAAAAAGGTCATGTAATATGACTGGAAGGGATTATTTTGTCAGACTTATTTTAACTACTGCCTTCTTGGCCAGGTCACTCTTGAAAGAGAGATTTTAATCTCAATGGTTAAATATATCTAATTATATCTTTTATAAACTTTTTTATGAACTTGTTCTGCAACCAGTTCATCACTGTAATGTCTGAACAAAAGCGTATACTGTACAGCCCTGAGGCTAATCTTTATAGAAAGATATAGTTTTGCATTCTGTGAAACAGACATGTGATTGACCAGCAGCACTGTGAAACATGCTGATGTGCATTTGCTCTAGAAATGTATCTGCTTGTCATACTGACCACATCCAGTATAGCTACTTTCATAGTTCAACCTGCTGTAGACAGTATGTCTGGTTGTTATAGTGATTTCCTGACAAACTGACCATCATTTCTTCACATCCTGTGAAATGGAGGTGTGACGAGCATGACACAGAATCTGCCCTCTGTACTGAAAGTATTAGTAAGACACTGAATGCTGATATCAACGTCAACCTCTGTGAAACGGAGGTATGACTAGTGTGGCACATGACCCAGTCATTCTTTTAAAACTGCCGAACTCTGTCTTATATGGTATAATTACTTCCCCTTTTCTGCGTTTTGCACCACTTGAAGCAGATATTGCAAGGGGGGCAGGAAGTAATTGAGGGTTTCAAAGAAATTCTGTCCTTCCTGGCATGTGGAAATGATGAGGTCACAGATTTTCCACTTTAAAATTACATTCTTCAATATCTTCCTTCTAAAACCCTCCATATTTATCATTCAAGTTGTCTAACCATTAATCTATGAAATACTTTCAATCAATCGGATGATAAAATGATCCAACAGGTCTAATTAAAGCCTCATTTTTAGATTGAAAAGATTTGCTTTATTTGATATTGAAATAAAATCATCACCTTTGATACCAGATTTGATCATAATACAAAGAAAAGTCACTTTAGATACAGGAACTGTGGCTCAGAAACTTTAAGTGTCTGGACCTTGCAGAGACTCTCTCTAACATACCTTCACTTGGGGCATAAACTTGATCTCAAACCATTCCACTGTTTTACAGAGGATCATGGCTTCAGACTTGGAGGTGTTGATTCTGGTCGGGTCAAGGAGGGTCAACAGAACTACATTATCATCAGCAAAAAGCAGAAATGAAATTCTAAGGTCACACAAACTGGACACTCTACAACCCTTTGGTCCATGAAAATCACATATAGCATCTGTGACAAAGCACCTTGGTGGACCTGAACAAGACAGATCCATTCACACCCTGGACACAACCTGTTCAAACTTCGGTTGCAAAACAACCACACACAAAATCATTTTCTTTCCCACAGGCCATCACTCTGAACATTTAGCACCAGCCCGTGGTGTCAGGAACAAGCCCTGTGGAATACTCATGTCACACTGTGTATCCACTTTACCAATAAATCAGTGATGTTGCTAGGTATGCATCCTACCTCCCTGACACATTCAAATCTGAAAGAATGTAGTAAACACACTATCGACACTATACATTATTTCTCCCACTGCACTTCTGGGTTAACTGGGTTTTTCCAGTAGCCTTTTCAGCCACCTGATCCAATGTATTTTCCTGTAAACTGCAATACTGTTGTTATGAAATGAGATAAGTGTATCTTGGACATCCATATCCCACTTGGTATCTTGACATGAAAGGCCCATAACATTTTTTCCCCGTTAAAAAAGTCGTCATTTGTGAATGTATTAGCAAACACGCGGGGACAGCACTGAACTCATCCCCTAGCCATTCATACAGATCACAAAAGCGGTCTTATTGCATCAGCTCTGCACTCGTGATAAACCACAAACTATGGAGAGATGCTAAAAGTGTTAATATATGTGAGGGGAAAGGAAATAATGTCTGTGGTATAGATAGCATATGTATATGAACCTTACGACATATAAAAGCTTACGTCGTAATGTTTATATTTCATCCACGCAAACTAATGAGACTAAGCATTGTTTCATGTCAATATTGCCTTTCTACCTGAAAATACAAATACAACTGTAAAAAAGGTCAAGTATTACCAGACCATAAGCAGCAGACATCCGGTGCTGAAAAAACATAAATATAGTGAGATGTAACGCCAAATAAGAGTGAATCTGGGGTTGGCTTTTAATTTTACTTTCACTAGCGAGTAACAAACAGTAACTAACAACACTGCATAGTATACTTTGCAGTTAAATTTAGTCAATTCAATTTAGTCTTTGCTGTTATTTGATGACCGCAAATAAATAAGGAAACGTGTATAGGGGCAATAAAAACTGACTTTGGCCAAGTGGATTTCAGTCTCTCTGAAAGGGCATCTCTGTGAAAAAGCAGGTGTATATTTTTTTCAGTTGAGACACTGCAGTGTAATGCAGATATCAAAGACAATGAAATATAATTAGTAAGTGTTATCCTTTTGCTAATTTGAGCCCATAAACTCATTGTAACTGCTTAACTGATGTCTGCATTCCTTTGTGTCCACATGACTGATTAAGAAACTGTGTCAAACACAGCCTTACATTCCTTCCATGCTGCTCATGTCAAATATGTCATTAACTGACTGAGTGATAAGGTTGAAACAGCTCAGCCGCACCTAACACTGACATAAGCACTTATCATTTAAAAGGACAAGTATTTTAAAAATGCAACTCCTCCTCTGTTATCAGCTCTTTGCTTACACAACACTTGTTTTAGACAAGGATTGAGAAATTAAGCTTTTTCCAAGAGTTTTTTTTTAGTTGGGAAACTCTCTGTAAGTAAATAATCCATTTTGCATTTGAAGCCCTGTGAAAAACACCCTACGTGTTGCAACCGAGAACGAGAAGTGGTGTGAAAGGAAAGTAGGAAGGAAGTTTGGTTTATTTTGATCTTACCATCAACACCAAACTGCTGGGGAATTCAATCTTAAGACTTGTCTCAACTCATTTCCTCAGCCTGTGTCTCCTTCTGTTCTGCTGCAGAATTAAAGTGTTTAGCCTATAATACTGTGCATACATACAACAGCAACTGATATTTGGTATTAAAAACATTAAAAAGCATACACAGTCGTAGCCTGTAAGATTATTCATTTTCAGAGGCAATCACAACGTTTATACTGTCTGACTTACAATTCATGCAACGAGTCACATTTTTAAAACATCTATAGTTATCCTAAAACCAACTACAGGCCTGCTTTAAATATCTCCTTTATGGTTTTGCATTGGTTTTAGTTTTTTTCCCGGCCTCTTTTTGTCCTCTAAACTAATATCTCTTTTCTAAATATCCATTTCGATCAAATAAAAGCTGCTTTCACAGTAACATAATAATGCAAGCTTGCATAGACAGTAGTTTACCACAGTAAGTGCAACACCACCCACCCAACACTTATTTCTCAGAAATGCCCTGTCACCTAAATCACATGTAGTCCTAATATAACACCTTCTACAGAAATGATGATGCTGTTGACCTTTTATTGTGAACACCCTTGAAGATAAGATAAGTGAGTAGACATGACACCAAAAAAAAAAAAGAAAAAAAGGAAAAAAAAAGGCCTGGTCAGCATGGTTTTGGTGCCACAGTGGCTGCTCATGGCAAACACTCAGTTCCTCTTCTCACACCAAATACTACAGAAACATTACAGAACCTTTAGGGATATTGGTCAGTCAGTGGCTTGGTTCAAACCTGTTCCATGGGGTAAAACAACAGAAAGGCCTCTAGCTGTGAGCAAGGCTTTTGTTTTGTAGTAAAACCAGTGAGCCCAGAGAGGCTTTTAATTTTAGATTCAGATCTTACGAGAACACAATAAACTGAAAGTCTGCTGAGAGAGGAAGGTTCTGCTTTTACTCTGATGTAAGTCCTGCGAGTCATCTTTTGGTTGAACGAGCAGCATGTCTCCTCATTCAGCCAACGGTCAGTGCTTTCTCAGCGTCACAGTCTCGGGGGGAACACGTGTTTTAGTATACATGGGTGTCGGTTTTCTTTAGAGAGGTGTGCAGGCACACAGTCTGAGTGTTCGCATTCACTGCTCTGCTTCATCATTATACAGCTCTACTTTTAAAAGCTGCAAGTTCAAACAAAGTCATACATAAATGTGATTTTCTTGTTCTGTTAAGCTACTTGATCTTTAACCCTATTTGTTAAAGGAGGTCTATGCAAAATTCAGATTTTATGAGTTGTCTGTACATGGTTCTTAAAATATAGGTGTCTGGGCCAGTGGCTAGCAGCCAACAACGCTACAATGGGAAATAAGTCTATTGCCTGTTTTTAGTGGGCTTTTCTGTGTTTAAAAAAATAAGTGCTACTTATGGTAGGAATATGGTATAACATAGACTTTGGACATCATTACAAAATGATGAGCCCCCTTTTTAACAGTGATACTGAACTTAGGTAAGCTTTGGCCCGTGGGCGGATACCAGGTAGCCTGATGGCCATTCTACTTCATGGTGAAAATGGACTGATTCAATTTTTTTGTTCTTTGTACTGAATATATAAGATGTCAGAATGCATAAAAATCAGCAAAATACAGCTTTTTGCAGTTGTACGCCTATGTGAACCACTCAAGTTGCATCTACAGTTTACATCCATGTCTGTGACAACATGGATGCTTCACATACATCTTCCCCCCGCCAGCACAGAAGATCTATATAATCAGCACAGTGCCAAGGTGGAAACCCAAATATCGGACCAAATGTCTTACCTTCTGTTCCTGAAAATATGGTGCTGAACAATGGCCAGAAAAATCAAGATGTGAAGTTGACCTTTAACCTTTTGGTTAAAAAATGTCATCACTTTGTTATTTAACCCTATTACACATTTGTGTGAAATTTTGTTGTAATTAGCATATGAATTCTTGAGTTATGGCCAAAAACATGTTTTCTGAGGTCACAGTGACCTTTGACCTCTAAATTCTAATCAGTTCATCCTTGACTCCAAGCAAGGATTCCGGGCGGCACGGTGGTGTGGTGGTTAGCACTGTTGCCTCAGCAAGAGGGTTCCCGGTTCGATCCTGGGAGTGGGGAGTTGGCATTATCTCCCCGTGGCAGCATGGGTTCTCTCCGGGTACTCCGGCTTCCTCCCACAGTCCAAAGACATGCAGATTGGGGATAGGTTAATTGTCTGTCTCTATGTGTCAGCCCTGCGATAGTCTGGCGACCTGTCCAGGGTGTACCCCGCCTCTCGCCCAATGTCAGCTGGGATAGGCTCCAGCCCCCCCCCCGCGACCCTCAAGAGGATAAGCAGTTAGAAAATGGAATCGATGGAGACCTTTCTTCCATGACAAAAAGGAAACAGTGACGAGCTAAAAATAGATCTTGATAATAAAAACTAAGATGACATTCTTGATTTATTTTTGTTGACAAGACGAGTCAACACCAGGATGTTTGGCTAACTAGCAAAAACACTGGCACCAGAGCAGCATTAGCCATAAGTATGAGTTGTGAGCTGTAATTCAGTATAAAGAAGCAACTAAATGTGTCTGACTGTGGAGGATGGAGCTTCTGAATGGATTTGTGGAGTTTGTTAGTTGTAGTGGTGTAGAAATTATTTGTAGTTGTAGAAAAAAATTGTCGAAATGAAATTTTTATACCACCCGTCACCTTTATTCTAATTTCTGATACATGCATTTGCTTACCTGGATTAGTTTAAAGATAAACAAAAAAGCACAGAAAAAAATAATGACTAAAAGTTGACTAAAATGTCATGACTTCATTGACTAAAACGTTATTAGTTTTCATTGACTAAACCTAGAATAAAACTATAAAGGATAGAAATGACCAAAATGTGATTAAAACTAAAAGAACTAAACTTACTAAATTTGAAGAAATACCCTCAAATTGATCTTGCAGGAGAATGGATGGGGTCAAAGTGACCTTTGACCACTAAATTCTAAACAGTTCACCCTTAAGTCTAAGTGGATGTTTGTGCCAAATTTAAAGAAATTCCTTCAAGATGCTCTTGAGATATCGTGCTCACAAGAATAGGATGGACAGATGTACAGACGGATGTACTTATATAATGCCTTTGGCCACAACTATTGCCGACAAGGAGGCATAAAAATGTGCCAGTGGAGGATCCAGCGCATCCTCCAACAGAGGTCTAGGCTCTGCAACTGGATTTCCCTCTTGGCAAAGATGAGTAAGGACAGCAAACGATGAAAGGTTAAGAACAGCATTCATGTATTGTATATACACTGATAAACAATATGTTTGTTTATCAACTGGCCCCTGGCCCCCTGATGTTTTGCAAGAGTAGCCCCCGTGTAAAGCAAGTTGAGTATCAGTGCTCCATAATATAATATGTGAATAGTGAAATATTCTGCATAGTATATTACACATGTGTGGGAGCTCAGAAATTCATGTTGAGACATGCCTGTGTGTCACTGGGCTGGAGCCCATTGTGACTATACACTGATACATGTCCTGCCCAGAATGATTGCCACATTCTTTAGGGCACAAATGTTCCAAAAGTGACTTCCTCTAAATGAGAATAGTTTCATCTTGAAAAAAATGTATCTTTATTATTTTTTTACAGATAAAAAAAAATGAAGCTACTGTTGGTAGCTGTAATTTTTCATAGTCATGAAATGAGCCAGATTTACTTTAAACAATGAACGCCGCTGATTGATTCATAAATGTTTTCCTTTGTGAATGCCTTTAAAAAATGTACTGATAATAGATTGTGGCTTGAGGATGACCTTGGGCCTGTAAGGGAGATAACCACGAAAAAACGTTAGTTGATTTTCTAAACGAAGCACTATTATGAAAGTGCTTCCTGTCGGTCACATCATGGAAACCCCCGTCAGCGAGCAGGTCATTCATTCAGACGAAGCGAGAGCAGGGAAAAAGAAAAAATTAGGAAGATGACTCAATGGAGGGATCACTTCTGCTTTTTCAGGCCTTAAGTATCTCAAGTCTCCAGACGTTTGTCAGTTCGCCGAGCTCTCTGAAGAAGAACGACCAACAGAGTTCACTTTATTTCGTTTTTCCCTATCAAATCTCGTAGCCACCATCCTTTTTTGAAAATGGAAAGCTGTGTTAGCATGTTGAAGAGTGCGCTGGTCGTCATTGTCCTGGTGGCTGCAGTTCAGTCTGGAGCAGCAGGTAAGATTAAGATTTAGATACACAAAGTACAAGATCTTACAGATGGTTTTCCTCCTGTGAGCCATTTAAAATGATCATTAATTTCTAAATTAATTCTTATCTGTTTCCACCTATATTCTAGCTGAGAAGCTGGCATCCTGCTGTAAGAAAGTCAACAATCAGGAGATAACTGAACCGATCTTGGGATACTTGGTCCAGCAACCTAACCCTCCATGTGTCCGAGCTGTCATGTAAGTACAAAGAGCAATACTGTATGAACATGTTCAAAAATAAAGTGATCATCATAATTTCTAAAACAAGATTACATTCCGTACAAGTGTTCAGAGAGCTTCTGTTTTTGTATTTTTCTTTAAGAGAAAGAATCTGGAAAGTGCTAATGTTGTATATGTTTGTCATTCCTGCAGCTTTCAGACCAAGTCAGGTTTTTACTGCAGTCAGCTGACCGCTCCCTGGGTTCGCCGCAAGGTTGTTGCATTCGAGTAAGTTTATCATCATTTACTCACTTGGCCTTTTCTACAATCATTCATTCACTCCTTCAGTCCAGAACTTATTGTCTCATATATTTTTGTCTTCTTTTATCTTTCTCACAGGGAAGCAAAAGCTCGGGCCGCTGCTTTGGCTGTGGTTCCCCCATCTCCCGTCTCCCTCCTCTCCATCATCACATCCACTGCCTCCCCTGCTTCATCCTCCTCTCTTCCTTCCTCCCCCTCCACATCTGAGATGCCTGCTGGTGAAACCTTTTCAGAAGGGGACAGCGCGTAACATCTTCTCCACCTCAAGCCAATGAAACCTGAGACTGAGATACAAACTGATACAAACTGATGTCTGAAACAACACCGGAAGAACAGAACAACGTTGAATTATTCTGTTGAATATTTAGTTTCTTTTAATGCCTTTAGAGTGAAATTATTTATTTGTTTAATTTAATTGAACAGAGCTGATAGAAGAATTTGTGTATTTATTACCAAATGTATTTATAAACGTTAACACCTTTATGATCAATGTTTTTTTTCTTGCTATTCATGTTAGCATAGTTCTGAGAAAATGTTTTGAGCTATTTATTTATTTATAAACTTGTGAGATCTGAGTTGCACAATTATAAAAACATTGGTCAGAAATAAATGTTGCACAAGTGAACCTGAATCCAGTGTTTATCTCTTTATCTGTATCTGCTCTAACAGTTATTCTGCAAAAGCCAGAAGCTATAAGAGCTGCAGGGTTTTACCCAGATAAGGACCAAACATGAAACATGCCATGTGGCAGTTGTGGTTATTGGTTGGAACATTAAATTACCCACAATGATAGTTGCTGAACTTCACCTTCAAACATGTCTATGCACAGGAGAGAAAAAAAAGCGTCATTGATCTATATTTTATTATGATGCAACCCTGTCATTTATGTTCCATTTTGGCCTTACATTCAGACTTTACAGCAACATTCACAAACACAGGCAATTCTTCTTTTTTTTTTTTTTTTTTACACAGAAGACATGCTTGAAATTGTAACATTTACTGGAAGTGACATTTAATATAGCCAACAGCAAGTAGTTAAGCTTTTTAGTAGCCAGGGTCATTTAGCTCACCAGAAACTTTCAGCTCCCTGGTGATCTCCTTCTAGCCTGCTGCCACCTTATTTAGATTTTTGTAGTGAAGTAAGAAGGTATGGTGTAGATAATTCCTAATTTTTACGTCATTAATCAGCTGTGAGCCATTTGACAAAAGTTCAGCGCACAACAACAGCGCTGCATCACTCGCGGTTATTTGGGACACTTCTTATGTGGGCTTAAAATTTGATGTTGTGTTAGTTTTCTTGCCATGTCTCCTCTTGTCATCCCAAAACACATGAAGTTTGTTGTAAACAACATCACATCTGCCACTCTGCCCCTGTTATCTTCTAAAATGTGATGTGTTGCTGACACCAGCCTCGCCTCACAGCCAGTCAGAAGCTAGTGGCTCCGTTTGTCTGTTTATAAACATAATATTATGTTGATCCTCTTGTTATATTGCTTATTATAAATGCAATACAAGTTGGATATAGCGCTGTGATGCCGTTGGCACAGGTTGCTAATTTAGACTACCTTGTAATTTGCAAGAACTCTTCATATTGACAAATGCGGTTCGCATAAAATAAAATCTGTTTAAGCTCTTACACTGGACAAAACCTGCAATTGACCCAACTCTAGCAGGCATGGTCGGGTACAAAGATGCATCCCAAATTAAGAAGCCAACATCTGCCACCTCTGACTCTTTGTCAGCACTTGTTTTGTGTGGTGGCACGGTGGTATGGTGGTTAGCACTGTCGCCTCACAGCAAGAGGGTTCCTGGTTCAATCTGGGGTGTGGGAGCCCTACATACATGATGAAGTATAGTCTGTGAAAGACTGTTTAAACAACCAAAAAAGTCTCACCGATAATCGAAAGTTAGCCAAATTTAACCGAGACGTCTGTTCACATTTTTTACCTGAACATTACCAGGTACAGTAAGTTCTTATGTTTAGATGATGTTTAGTGGACCAGCAAGTCCAGCTTCCTCTGACTGTCTAATCATGTGGTGGATAAATACAACTTCAATAATTATAAAAGAAATATTCAAAATTTCATTAATATCAAAGAATTTAGTGTAGGACAACAATGTACTGTATTTTTTAAATCAAAGACGGTGCTTCAGTACAGTTAAAACTATCCATCCTTCTGTCAAATAAAGTCAATAACATCTAAGCTTCATGCTGCTCTGGTCTAGATTCAGTCCAAATGTATGATTTAGCTGTCTCGGAGAGCCTCTTCCACATGACTGCAGGGTTCAACAATAATGTGCATCTTCAGGATTCTTTTCCAGCAACACAGCATCACATCGCTGACTTGAACTTGGTTCGGTTTGGCTCATCACACCAGCCCAGCCCATCAAGGATTTGTGTCCCCATTACAGCAGGACTACCTGCTCATAGGTGTGTCTTTAACTGATGACGACTTGTCTTGAGTGATGACGTTTAAAAGCAGCGAGCTGATCCACAGCTAAAGGTCCCATGTTAATGTGAGCAAGTGTTTTTCCATTACTCAGCATGGCAGCTAAAAGAAGTTTATCTGTTGGAGGTGAGCTATTTGCAGAGGTGCAGTAAGAGCCTGTTGTCTGCAGCTCTTCAACGAACATCTCACTGTGGCTGTTTCTGCTTTTACTCTTCCTCTCTATAGCATAAGTCAGCAAAAAAAAAAGCCACCAACAAAGTTCCACTAATTGGTGATTAACACATTTTATTCCTGTACACTCTTCATGTTGTTTTGTTATGTAAAGCTTTTAAATAAGGAAATGTTAGTTTTCATCAACATTAACTTAACAGAACTCCTATACGGCTGGAGGAAAACATGAAACCGTAAAATAAATTTAATGTACAAACAACGACGCAGGAGAGTAACTAAACTCCAAAACACAGAGATTTAGTCAGAAACTACAACAGTACTGAGAGCTGAACACACAGACTCTTAAAAAAGCCCTTTTCTCTAGTCACACACCTTGTTTCAGGGGGGGAATAGAGGGGTCGTCCAGGGTTGGCTATGATCTGCAAAATGATATAACTGCCAGCTTGGCAGCGGTCGGGTGGACATTTGGCTCTACTAAGCCTGTTTTTCTCTGTACCATAAATCATGTGATTCCAGAGGTCCTCTGAAACCCGGAAGTTTTAAGTCGCTGTCTCCTTTCGTTGAGTGACAGCACTGTGGCCTGACAGCAGCAGGGGGAGGAAGTGATGTGGTTACCAACTGCTAAAAATAAGCAAAGACTTTTCTCTTTTTTGCCACTGAAGATTAACCAGTCTCCACTTTTATTTTTTCGATTTTGGAATTTCCATCTTCCTTAACTTGTCTAAAACTTTCCCATGTCTCAGCTGTCTACACAAGTTTTAAACTTATTCTTTTTACATCTTACTGTAGGACTGGCCGGCCAGCTGTTTTGATTTTCTATTAAAAAAAATTTGTTATTAGCATAATTCAATGAGACGTAAATTAAACTGTGTGTCCATTCTTGTCTTTTTATCTGTTGTTATGGACACAATCTCAGACTTTATGACTGCTCCAGAGGTAGGGAGTCACCACCCTTTTTCGTCGCTCTTTTATCATGGCAGTAAATCTTTGGTGCTCATTGTTTCAGTGAAATGACCCAACAATTAAATTATAGAAAACTAGTCCATACCTATTGGTAGCTTTGTCACCTTCTACCTATGCCAATCCTCAATGCCTATGTCCAGTTTCACATAGATTGACCACATCGGTGAGTAGAAAAACATGGGACTGACAGAATGACCCACTGACAGTTTCCGTGATTATGTACAGTAGTGTTGTCACGGTACCAAAATTGGGACCCATGGTACGATACCAGTGAAAGTATCACGGTTCTGAGTAGTATCACGATACCACAGCGAAAATGAGGCAGATGTGCCTTTTGTCATTTATAAAAAGATGAATCACTTTTCTATAATACATCAATGATATTTCAAAGGAATAAATTACTTATTGACTTATTCATACTTCAAAAACAGCATCAATAAGTGATTAACATAGGGGGGATAAAAATAAAATAAATAAATAAAATAAAAATCAACCAGCCACCCTCCTCCTCTGATAAGTCAAGAACAGTCCCTTAAGTGCGGTGAGGTTTGTGGACCGTTACCTGCCACAAAGAGAGAAATGTGAACGGCTCGTTTCGCCGCCGTATTTGAGCGGACGTATTTGTCTGTGGCCCCCGTTCAACCCACAACCGGTAGGATTCGCCTTTCATTTCCGCTGTTAGTTGAAATCTGTACTCGCACAGCGTGCTGAATGATTTATTTTGCACGCACAAAACTATTTTTAGTCGCAAATGTGAGTAAAATGCTCGCACCGTAGAGCTCTGTGGAAAACAAATCACTGTAGCATATATAAACAAATCTAACCTACAAGTAAAAAGAAAGAAATAATAACTTTCACTGCTTAAAGATACTCAATAGCTCAGTTAATACCTGACATGTCACTGGAAAACAAACCAGTGCAGCAGCATATTGAGTGCCAGGTGGCCTTATTGGACAGCGCGCACTGTTATTGGACGGCGCATGGACACTCACCCTCTTGCGATTGGACTTTGAACTTATCCCACAGTAGTGGTACCATGAGTTACCGTAGTACTACGGTACTCCAACATTATGGTATCATATGTACCATGGTGTTTTGGTACCGCGGTCTACCGTTGGTACCAGTATACCGTGCAGCACTAATGTACAACATACCATACCATGACTTAGTCACAACAAAAATTAGAAAAAAACAACAACATTCGGCCACAGGGGGATCGGTCGCATTTAAGCCATTTTTAAGCATTTTTCTGTTGTTATAGCGCCACCCAGTTGCCAATTAGAGGCGTCCTGTTCTACACTGAACAAAAATATAAACGCAACACTTTTGTTTTTGCTCCCATTTTTCATGAGCTGAACTCAAAGATCTAAAACATTTTCTATACACACAAAAGACCATTTCCCTCAAATATTGTTCAGAAATCTGTCTAAATCTGTGTTAGTGAGCACTTCTCCTTTGCCGAGATAATCCATCCCACCTCACAGGTGTGGCATATCAAGATGCTGATTAGACAGCATGAATATTGCACCGGTGTGCCTTAGGCTGGCCACAATAAAAGGCCACTCTAAAATGTTCAGTTTTATCACACAACACAATGCCACAGATATCTAAGTTAAGTTATCAAGTTCAGTAAAAATCAACATGGCGGTTAGGCCTAGATAAGAAATTAGCTCTCTAGTGATGATCTTTTTTTACAGGAGGTATATACACCTAAATATTCCTGTAGAAAGGAATATCTGTAGGAAGTGTAGCAATACATATATTTTCTAGCCCCAAAGATTGTTTTTCTGAATTACTGTTAAATTCATGATGAGATATTTTCTTTGATTTACTCCAAACAGTGAATAGTTTGCATTGAGTTTGTTAAATGATTCAGAAATGTTTTTCTTTGTTAATACTTAAATAAATGTACTGATAAAAGAAGTTGTGGCATGAGGATGACCTTGGGCCTGGAAGGGATCCCTAACACCCCTACGATCAGATAACCAGGAAAAAACGTTGGTTGATTTCCCAAACGAAGCACTATTATGAAAGTGCTTCCTGTTGGTCACTTCATGGAAATCCCCGTTAGCAAGTGGGTCATTCATTCAGACGAAGCGAGAGGAGGGAAAAAGAAAAAATTAGGAAGATGACTCAATGGAGGGATCACTTCTGCTTTTTCAGGCCTTAAGTATCTCAAGTCTCCAGACGTTTGTCAGTTCGCCGAGCTCTCTGAAGAAGAACGACCAACAGAGTTCACTTTATTTCATTTTTCCCTATCAAATCTCGTAGCCACCATCCTTTTTTGAAAATGGAAAGCTGTGTTAGCATGTTGAAGAGTGCGCTGGTCGTCATTGTCCTGGTGGCTGCAGTTCAGTCTGGAGTGTCCGGTAAGATTAAGATTTAGATACACAAAGTACAAGATCTTACAGATGGTTTTTTTCCTCCCGTGAGCCATTTAAAATGATCATTAATTTCTAAATTAATTCTTATCTGTTTCCATCTATATTTTAGCTGACAAGTTGGCCTCCTGCTGTAAGAAAGTCAACAATCAGGAGATAACTGAACCGATCTTGGGATACTTGGTCCAGCAACCTAACCCTCCATGTGTCCAAGCTGTCATGTAAGTACAAACAGCAATACTGTATGAATATGTTCAAAAATAAAATGATCATCATAATTTCTAAAACAAGATTACATTCCGTACAAGTGTTCAGAGAGCTTCTGTTTTTGTATTTTTCTTTAAGAGAAAGAATCTGGAAAGTGCTAATGTTGTATATGTTTGTCATTCCTGCAGCTTTCAGACCAAGTCAGGTTTTTACTGCAGTCAGCTGACCGCTCCCTGGGTTCGCCGCAAGGTTGTTGCATTCGAGTAAGTTTATCATCATTTACTCACTTGGCCTTTTCTACAATCATTCATTCACTCCTTCAGTCCAGAACTTATTGTCTCATATATTTTTGTCTTCTTTTATCTTCCTCACAGGGAAGCAAAAGCTCGGGCCGCTGCTTTGGCTGTGGTTCCCCCATCTCCCGTCTCCCTCCTCTCCATCATCACATCCACTGCCTCCCCTGCTTCATCCTCCTCTCTTACTTCCTCCCCCTCCACATCTGAGATGCCTGCTGGTGAAACCTTTTCAGAAGGGGACAGCGCGTAACATCTTCTCCACCTCAAGCCAATGAAACCTGAGACTGATACAAACTGATGTGTGAAACAACACTGGAAGAACAGAACAACGTTGAATTATTCTGTTGAATATTTAGTTTCTTTTAATGCCTTTAGAGTAAAATTATTTATTTGTTTAATTTAATTGAACAGAGCTGATAGAAGAATTTGTGTATTTATTACCAAATGGATTTATAAATGTTAACACCTTTATGATCAATGTTTTTTTTCTTGCTATACATGTTAGCATAGTTCTGAGAAAATGTTTTGAGCTATTTATTTATTTATAAACTTGTGAGATCTGAGTTGCACAATTATAAAAACATTGGTCACAAATAAATGTTGCACAAGTGAACCTGAATCCAGTGTTTATCTCTTTATCTGTATCTGCTCTAACAGTTATTCTGCAAAAGCCAGAAGCTCTTATAGCTGCAGGGTTTTACCCAGATAAGGACCAAACATGTCATGTGGCAGCTGTGGTTATTGGTTGGAACATTAAATTACCCACAATTGTCATGACCCTGGGTTTTTGTTTATATTCTGTTATCCTTTGGACTTTGTTTTAGAGTTTTCATTTTCTAATAAATGAAGAAAGTAGTTTGTTTCCTTTTCTTGCTCAAATTTTTAACTTGATGGTGATTCAGAAAAAATGGTAACACTTTACAATAAGGTACACAAAATTAGAGTAGTTACTGAGGAACTAAGGCACACAAAAATAGAGTAGTTACTAAGGAACGAATGAGGAACTAAAGTAAAGTGAGACATCAAAATGAGTAGATAATGAGTACTGAATCATTACCTACTAATTTTGATGTCTCACTTTACTTAAGGGTACACAAAAAGGGTAGGTAATGATTAAGTAACAGTTAGTTCTTCATTAGTTCCTCAGTAACTACTCTAATTTTGTGTACCTTATTGTAAAGTGTTACCGAAAATAAAAATATAAAGCTTGGCAGTGATACATTTGAGTTTAATCTCTTATCTGTCTTCACTTTGTATGAAACTCCAGTGATGTTGTGATGTATCAGATCAGTCCAATCAGCTGCAGCGCTGCACTGTCCAATCAATAACTGATATCCAATCAGGGGGGTGTGCCGGTCGGTTTTCTATCAGCTGCATTATAGCTTGCGTTTTGTTAAAAATTCAACCCACCGGTTAGTCTGCATTTGGGTCCTCCTTGAACTGATACATGATGACGACAGTTGTTAAACTTGAGACAACTTCATCTTCAAACATGTCGATGCACAGAAGAGAAAATAAGGCATGGTCGCATACAAATGGGTATATGCCTAATTAAGAAGCCAACAACTGCCAGCTCTGACTCTGTGAGCACTTATTCTGTGTGTCAATACAGTCAATGCCACCAGCAAGGCCTCCCCCCCTCTGTTTGTAACACGTATAAATACTTTTGCCTTTAGATGTGGTTGGACAATACTGTTCATTGACTAGTTTGCATACTTTGGCCACAACTTAAAGAGACCAAGAGCAGTATCCGATTGTGTTTGTCAAAATGATCTACCCAACTCTGTACCAGATAATGACTGTAGTGCTTTATTTTGTTGCATGTCAAACAAAAGAAGAAGTTGAAGAAGAATTTGAGCTAATTTCCTGTTGCTTTGGTGTTTCAGTGTGAGTGGTACATTTGTCAGGATCCTGTTTGACACTCAAATAATGTTTTCAAGTTTATGCACAGTAGTGTGGACATATCGTGGGACTCCTTACATGACAGTAGAGTTGATGAAGCACTTACATGTCTGCAAAAGCTCAGTAAGCACTGTTATTCCAAGGAAAGGATTTCTAGATGTCGAGGTTAGCACAGGTACAATTGTGGCTGAAGAAAATAGGTCATATGTACATGATGAAGTATAGTCTGTGAAAGACTGTTTAAACAACCAAAAAAAGTCTCACTGGTAATTAAAGGTTAGCCAACTTAGACGTCTGTATGCATTTTTTAACTGAACATTACCGGGTAAGTTCTTATGTTTAGATGATGTTTAGAAGACTAGCAAGTCCAGCTTCCTTTGACTTTCAAAAATCTAGATATCCACCTGTGAAATCTGTTTACATCTTTTACAGATTCTGTTTTATTTTTTCCCAGTGCTGTTTTAATTTTTCTGAATTCAGTTTTTCATGATATAAGCACGTTTTGTCATCAGAAAGACTGTCTAATCATGTGGTGGATAAATACAACTTCAATAATTAAAAAAGAAATATTCAAAATTTCATAAATATCAATGAATTTAGTGTAGGACAACACTGCACCATTTTTAAAAAAAAATAAAAATAAATCAAAGACAGTGCTTCAGTACAGTTAAAACAATCTATCCTTCTGTCAGATAAAGTGCTAACATCTGAGCTTCATGTTGCTCTGGTCGAGATTCAGTCCAAATGTTTGATTTAGCTGTCTCAGAGAGCCTCTTCCACAACAATAAAGTGCATCTTCAGGATTCTTTTCCAGTAACCCAGCATCACAGAATAAACAAATGTCCCCCACAATTCTGAGGGATTTCCTAATTCATAAGGGACACAGGTAACGTGTGTTATACTTCCTGTCAGACATAGTCATATGTGTATCCTGGGCTGTTTCAATGCATTTCATTTGCATTGGTTTGGTTTGGTTCGTCACACCAGCCCAGCACATCAAGGATTTGTATCCCCATTACAGCAGGACTACCTGCTCAAAGGTTGAGTGAAGTCATCAGATTAGATCAGATCAGATTCATCAGATTAGACTTTATTGTCCCAGAGGGATATTTGACTTCACAGTCTGTTCAAAACAAACAAAACAACACATAGGAAGTATATATATATTAAAAAAAACACAACATAAGAGACAGTACACAGAATCTCCAGACCAAACGTCACGGCACCAACAACACATCAGCGAGGCAGTTTGTTCAATGCTGCAATGGCTAAGTGGACAAAACCCCTACTAAAGCAAACCTTCCCCGTTTTAAAGTTCTATATCTCCGGCCCAATGGCAAAAGTTCAAAGTAGCGATAGAGGGGATGATCAGTGCCATTTGCTATTGTAAGTGCACGGCGTGTTATGGCAACAGGATACGTTGCATAATAGTTTTGTAGAGTAACAGCAGAAGACGAAGGGCAACAGACAATGATTTGAGCTTACGGATGACATACAGTCTTTGCTGAGATCATGCATGCACAGCAGTAATATGTTGGTAAAACTAAGTCTGTTGTCCAGAGTGAGTCCAAGATATGTAAACTTATCAACCTGTGCTACCATCTTTCCATGAATGGAAAGTGGATCCAGTCCAGTATGAGGAGTGTCGATAACCAGTTCTTTTGTTTTGTCCACATTCAACTGTAGATAGTTGTCTGTGCACCACTGTGTAAAATGACAGATTGTGTTATGGTAACCTGTAACAGAATTATGGTCATTATGTAATCCAAGAATGGCAGTGTCGTCAGAGTATTTAAAGTAAGTAATGTTAGTATGAGGACTAGTACAGTCATTTGTATAGAGAGTGTACAGAAAGGGACTGAGGACACAGCCCTGGAGGGCACCGGTGTTTGTAATAACAGTTGATGATAATGCTGTACCTACTTTAACATTCTGAGGTCTATTGCTAAGACAGTTGTGAACCCAGTGGATGAGAAGTGAAGCAGTATTGAGGTTATGGAGTTTCTTGATCATCTGATGAAGTTGGATAATGTTAAAGGCAGAACTAAAATCAACAAAAAGAACTGTAGGGAAGTTGTCCGTTTAAAAGCAGCGAGCTGATCCACCACTAAAAGGTCCCACGTTAATGTGAGCAAGTGTTTTTCCATTACTCAGCATGGCAGCTAAAAGAAGTTTATCTGTTGTTGTTATCTGTTTAGCTGTTTGCAGAGGTGCAGTAAGAGCCTGTTGTCTGCAGCTCTTCATCGAACATCTCACTGCAGCTGTTTCTGCTTTTGCTCTTCCTCTGTGCAGTATAAGTCAGTAAAAAAAAAAGCCACCAACAAAGTTCCACTAATTGATGTTTAACACATTTTTTTCCTGTACATTCTTCATGTTGTTTTATTATGTAAAGCTTTTAAATAAGGAAATGTTAAGTTTTCATCAACATTAACTAGACAGAACTCCTATACGGCTGGAGGCAAACATGAAACCGTAAAATAAATTTAATGTACAAACAAGGACGCAGGAGAGTAACTAAACTCCAAAACACAGAGATTTAGTCAGAAACTACAACGGTGCTGAGAGCTGAACACAGAGACTTATAAAAAAGCCTTTCTCTCAGGTCACACACCTTGTTTCAGGGGGGAGAGCGGGGGGTCGTCCGGGGTTGGCTATGGTTTGCGAAACGATATTACTGCTCGCTTGGCGGCGGTTGGGTGGACATTTGGCCCTACTGGAGATGGTCCATCTCGGGCACATCTTGGCATGTTAAAACTGACAAAGGAAACGCAACTCAGCACGGCCAAAAGTGCTGATGGAAAACTGCTACAAGATATCCTGTGGCATGACTGCTTGGTTTGCCTCTGTTTTATCATTATTACATCACATTACCTCTTCAGCTGCATCATCCTACACTCATACTCTCTGTATGACTTGTCCAGCTGTGGGTGTGTTGCTGTTTCTTTCTAATAAATACTGACATCTGTTTGCTGACTCACAGCCAAAGCCTTTTTTTTTTTTTGTACCATAAATCATGTGATTCCAGAGGTCCTCGGAAACCCAGAAGTGTTAAGTTGCTGTCTCTTTTCATTGAGTGACAGCACTATGGCCTGACAGCAGCAAGGAGGAGGAAGTGATGTGGTTACCAACTGCTAAAAATAAGCAAAGACTTTTCTTTTCCGCCACTGAAGATTAACCAGTCTCAGATTTTGGAATTTCCGTCTTAATTCATTTGGCTAAAACTTTCTCATGTTTCAACAAAGTATAGAAAAGTTTTAAACTTATTCTTTTTACATCTTACTGTAGGACTGGCCGGCCAGCTGTTTTGATTTTCCCTTAAAAAAATTGTTATTAGCATAATTCAATGTGACATAAATTAAACTGTGTGTCCATTCTTGTCTTTTTATCTGTTGTTATGGACACAATCTCAGACTTTATGACTGCTCCAGAGGTAGGGAGTCACCACTCTTTTTCGTCGCTCTTTTATCATGGCAGTAAATCTTTGGTGCTCATTGTTTCAGTGAAATGACCCAACAATCAAATTATAGAAAATCTACTGTGTAGCCAACGACCTGATAGGCTTCGAGGGGTTTTAAATATCCAAAGAACCAGGAACAACCAGGCCTGATTTTTTATTGAGATCTGTAGTTATTTGTCAAAACATGTAGCCACATGCAGCAGGTAAAAGGGACTCGGCTTCGAGAACAGCAGAATGAGTGTAGCAAGAAAACGCAGCTGATACCAGTGAATCCATACTGCAGAAAATAAGTAATGAAACTGTCTCTAGCATTCCTAACCAATATGTATCAATAATCTTTTTTACAAGAGGAATATACACCTAAATAATCCTGTAGAAAGGAATATCTGTAGAAAGTGTAATATGTAGCAATACATATATTTTTTTGGCCCCAAAGATTGTTTGTTTTCTGAATTACTGTTAAATTCATGATGAGATATTTTCTTTGATTTACTCTAAACAGTGAATGCTTTGCATTGAGTTTGTTAAATGATTCAGAAATGTTTTTCTTTGTTAATACTTAAATAAATGTACTGATAAAATAAGTTGTGGCATGATGATGACCTTGGGCCTGTAAGGGATCCCTAACACCCCCGCGATCAAATAATCAGGAAAAACCATGACTTGATTTTCCAAATGAAGCACTATTATCAAACTGCTTCCTGTCGGTCACATCATGGAAACCCCCGTCAGCGAGCGGGTCATTGGTTCAAATGAAGAAAGAGGAGGGAAAATGACAAAAGTAGAAGATGACTCAATGGAGTAATCACTTCTGCTTTTTCAGGCCTTAAGTATCTCATCTCTGCGGACATTTGTCAGTTCGCCAAGCTCTCTAGAGAAGAACAACTAACAGAGTTCACTTTATTCAGTATTTATCCAGTG
This sequence comes from Epinephelus moara, assembly GCF_006386435.1. Lineage (NCBI taxonomy): Eukaryota > Metazoa > Chordata > Actinopteri > Perciformes > Serranidae > Epinephelus > Epinephelus moara. The sequence continues at coordinate 7,287,812 of NC_065516.1, forward strand.
AATCTCGTATCTATCATACTTTTTTGAAAATGGAAAACTGTGCAAGCATGTTGAAAAGTGCGCTGGTCATCATTCTCCTGGTGGCTGTGGTTCAGTGTGGGGCGGACGGTAAGATTAAGATTTAGAAACACAAAGTACAAGATCTCCTGTGAGCAATTTAAAATTCTTTTTTCCCCCTTTTTTTTTTTTTTAATTAACCATTATCTGTTTCTATCCATCTTTAGTTGAAAAGTTGGCATCCTGCTGTAAGAAAGTCAACAATCAGGAGATAACAGAACCGATCCTGGGATACTTGGTCCAGAAACCTAACCCTCCATGTGTCCTAGCTGTCATGTAAGTACAAAGAGAAATACTTTATATACATAAATCCTGTCTTAACAAAAAAAAAAAAAAAAAAAAAAGGATTACAGTCTAAAATTTTGTTGTTGTTGTTTAAGTTTGCTTATTTTAAATAACTACTAAATTTGCTTTTCAACTGTATTTCTTAATGAAAAGAAAGACCCATTTTAGGGGTATTGTTTAATTTTTTTTTTTTGGGATGATGGATTCTTCTGAATTAGGCCTATTATGCAGACTATTAATTAATTTCTTAGCCTACAAAAACTATACCAAACCAGCTTGTATTTTAAAAAGCAAGAATCTGTAAAGTACTAATGTTGTATATGTTTGTCATTCCTGCAGCTTTCAGACCAAGTCAGGTTTTTACTGCAGTCAGCTGACCGCTCCCTGGGTTCGCCGCAAGGTTGTTGCATTCGAGTAAGTTTATCATCATTTACTCACTTGGCCTTTTCTACAATCATTCATTCACTCCTTCAGTCCAGAACTTATTGTCTCATATATTTTTGTCTTCTTTTATCTTCCTCACAGGGAAGCAAAAGCTCGGGCCGCTGCTTTGGCTGTGGTTCCCCCATCTCCCGTCTCCCTCCTCTCCATCATCACAACCACTGCCTCCCCTGCTTCATCCTCCTCTCTTCCTTCCTCCCCCTCCACATCTGAGATGCCTGCTGGTGAAACCTTTTCAGAAGGGGACAGCGCGTAATTTCTATTTTAATCTATCATCAGCCAATGAAAACTGTAATTGCCAAGACTAAAGCCTCAACCCTGATTCAAAGTGATGTGTGAAAAAGCACTTTAAGAACAGAATTATTTTAAATAATTATGATGAATATTTCGTTATTTTTGATGTATTTAAAGTGAAACAATTTATTATTTTAATTTATTTGACCAGACATGACAGAAGTATTTGTGTATTTATTACCAAATGTATTTATAAAATTTTACTTGTTCTGTGAACATCTTTCGAGCTATTTATTCATTTAAAAAACTTGTGATAACTTGGTTGTGCAATGAACACATTGGTCAGAAATAAACATGTGAACTTGAATTCAGTGTTTATCTCTTTATTAGTATTAGGGATGAAACAGTTACCAGCTTTACAAAAAACACTGTAAAATTATCAACTGTTAGTATTACTGTTTCAAATTTAAATTATCATTAAGACCATTTTGGACTACTGCTTTTTGAAAAACTCACAGTGAATACTGCCCAGTATCAAAACGTTAGGAACAGTCTCCCAGCATAGCATACAATGTGGGTTAGTTTTGTTATTTCCTTGTTTACAGAGTGGGTGTGCTGCAAGCAAACCCAGTAATGCTACTGGTCCTTTTATACAGTGACAGAGACACTCAAGCAAATGGTTCATGCAAATTTGACATTAGGTATTGGCTGTATGTATATCAGTACTTTTTTGACAGTACATTTTTATCATACAATGATTACAGGCCTGTCATAATCACTACTGTCACTGGATGATATATTGTCCCACAAATAACTGTACTAAATTATATCATTGGCATTTTGAGACTATTTTTTGCCATTGACATAATAATAATGAAATCATATAATAATGCAAGTACACCCTTTCAAAGAGCAATGAAATTCTAATTCTTAAGAATATTTAATGTTTAACGTTTTTGCTCTGACTCTTTTTTTTTTCTTCAGTGATGTTTTCGCAAATGCCAGTGAGATGGTATACTGTGGACACATGAAATTTTCAACAATGATTGGAAGTTGTGTGCAAATGCTGCTAACAAAATATGAGTTATGAGTCAGTTGGCCAGATAGGGGCACTATAATTAAGGCCCAAAAATTCAATTATTGAAAGGCCATACCCCTCATACAGTAAATCAGACTGACTTGAAATTTTACACATAACCGCAGCTTAAAGCCCCAAGAACGATTAAAGTCCCAGTGGTATAATTTGGATTTTTTTCAAAAACACATCTCCTCCTAAACGGTAGGTCCAACTTGTACCAAATTTTCAAAGGGTCATCACTGGACCAACCTCATCAGAAATTAACAAAAGCTTGTTGAGATGTCATTACATTCTTAAGATATTAACCAATGAACTCTAGAGGGGGCATGGATCAGTACACAAATAGACCTAACTCCATACCATTAGGCCAGTCATCACAAAACTCTCAAGAAATGTCTGAAGAGGTACCGGCAGGGCTGCCCCTGACCAAATTGGGGCCCTAAGCGAAATTTTATTTGGAGCCCCCCACCTCTCCCCATCCCAAATGTAACATAGGTACAAAATGACCGTACAACAACATGCCATTTAACTTGACAACCTTTATTAGCACTAACAAATGTACTGCAGATACAGTAGTTTGGCTGTATGAGTCAAATAAAATAAAAAAATACAGTAGTTTGGCTGTATGAGTCAAATAAAATAAAAAATTCAACCTGACATAAATAAATAAATATTAAATAAAAATAACTTCAAACTGAAATAAATAAATAAACAAATCTGAGTCACAAATAGCCATCAATTACTCATCAAAAGAAAGTAACTTCCACCACCTCAATCCCCCACCCTTGATTAAACACACAATAAAATAAAAGAGGGAGACAGGTTTTTCCTATTTAATCTTATTTTGTTATATTTCTCCCTCTCCCCTCTCTGGAGGCGTCCGATCTCCCGCTGCCCTCCGCCTCTCCCACCTTAATTAAACACTGAAAACAAAAATAAAAGACAGAGACTTTTTCTTTTCTATTTTCATCTTATTTAGCCATATTTCTCCCTCTCCCCCCTCTGGGAGCGTCCGACCTCCGGGCCCTGCACATACCCCCGAGGCTCGGGTCTCCCTCTCCGCGGAGCCCACTCTCCCGGCCCCCGCACATACTCCCGAGGCTCTTTGGGACGACATGTCGACAACTCTTCACCTGCTGCAGCTCTGCGAGTGCCTGCCGGCGCACCCCTCTGATTGGTCAGATGTCGAGTGCTGTCAGTTAGTGATGCGCAGGTTGGGGTTTTTTCCAACCCGCGGGTCCCGCATTTATGAAATAATTTGACCCGCTCCATCCCGCCCGCACAACCGCATCTATTTTCACAACCCGCACCACCCCGCCCCCGCCGCTATTAACTTACCCGTCTTGTGGCTCTCATGCTTGTATAGCTTATCACAGGAATTGCACTTCACGTAGCCAATGCTGCTGTCGTCTGCTGCACTAACTACCTCACAGAAATAGTCCCAAACATGAGATTTAGCAGCTTGGCCTTCTTTTCTTTTAACTCTGTACTCTCCCGACCGTAATCTTTCCCTCACTTCTTCTTCCATCTTCACCGCTTCATTGATTCTGGTTTGTTGTGGCCGCTGCTTGGCGCTTTTGTGACGTCAGGTCCAGTGGCGTGCACAGACTTTTTGAAGGGTAGGGGCAAAAGGAAAAGGGCACATACAGCGCGTTCTCGCCACTGAAGAAGGCACTAAGTTCCGTGTGTTTTCGAGGACACTTTAGACATGTTTATATGTTATACAAATGGCACATTATATAGCCTTAAAACAGACTAACTAGACAGACTACTCAAGTTAGTTTGTAGTTAGGATCAGCATCCACAAGAACTGTGTAGATTCAACGTTGGACTGTGAAGAACACACAGAGACATGGATGTATGAAGGAAAAAAAATTCCCTGGGGGGTGTCTGGGGGTCCTCCCCCAGAACATTTTCAATTAAGTAGATGCCATTTCCTGTATTCTAGTGCATTTTAACACCATATTAGCACCAGATAATCCAAACTGGTTCTGTAAGATATAGTTCTGGCTCAATATAGATAAAAAAAAGGGCCCAACATAAAAGTCATTGCAACAGTAATGTTTCATAGTATTTCTTGGTCCTAATAGTCTTCTGGAGTTTAGTGTGTTTTTCCACCCAACAGAGCAGTTGTGTTTTGGCAACCAGGAGGGCACTTAAGCATGCGTTTTTACCACCCAAGAGGGCAGTTTATCATGTTTTAACCAGCCAAGAGGGCAGTTTAGTGTGTTTTTTCCACCCAAGAAGGCAGTTTAGTGTGTTTTGCCAACCAGGAGGGCACTTTAGCACATGCTTTGGCTCCCAAGAGGGCACTTTAGCGTGCGTTTTGGCTCCGAAGAGGGCACTTTAGCGTGCGTTTTGGCTCCCAGGAGGGCACTTTAGCGTGCACTTTGACTCCAAAAAGGGCACTTTAGCGCGCATTTTGGCTCCCAAGAGGGCACTTTAGCGCGCGTTTTGGCTCCCAGGAGGGCACTTTAGCGCGCGTTTTGGCTCCCAAGAGGGCACTTTAGCGAGCGTTTTTCAACAATTGGGCCACAAGGGGGGGCGACTGCGAGACCCGCGGGTTACGGGTTGGCCCGTGCATCATTACTGTCAATCATATGCGCATCCATTGCGCATATGCACAAATGCGTCCCCTCGCGCAAAATGTGGCCCCCCATGGAAGATGAGGCCCTACGCACAGCACATGTTCTGCGTTTAGGGAGGGGTGGCCCTGGGTACCAGTAACATATAATTAAAGTTTCATTTTAATTGACCACTAGGGGGGAACAACAACAAAAAATGGGCGTGGTGCAACACACATCGGACTAAAAATCAGAAATTACTTGTGTAATCATTACAAAATTTGCAAGATATGTTTCATAATAATGTTGAACCAGATGTGTAAAATTGTTTTGGCAGTATCTGATCAAATTTGTCAAAATGATCTACCCATTCAACCCAACTCTGTCCCAGATAGTCACTGTAGTGCTCTATTTTGTTTCATGTCAAACAAAAGAAGAAGTGGAAGAAGAAACTGAGCCAATTTCCTGTTGCTTTGCTGTTTTAGTGTGGGTGGTAAATTCGTCAGGATCCTGTTTGATACTCAATAATGTTTTCATGTTCATGCACAGTAGTGTGGACATATTGTGGGACTCCTTACATGACAGTAGAATTGATGAGGTACTTATACGCAAAATTTCAGTAGGCACTGATTTTCTTATTTCAAGGACCAAAACAATTCTAGATGTCTTGATTAGCACAGGTTAGGGCTAATCGATTATGGAAAAAACCCTAATCACGAAAATTTTGGTAAAAATCTAAATCATGATTATGCAAATGATTATGCGGCGCACGTGATGACTTATTTACACGACGGCATGTCATTTCTGTCTCCACATGGTCGCACGTTTACAATTCTCCTCTGCTCTCTGTATTGCGCATGGCGGAGTTCGGCCGCGATGCGCGCGTGCGCACACACACACACACACACACACACACACACA
>NC_065516.1:7293785-7316745 GCF_006386435.1 Epinephelus moara
CTAAGTCAAAATAATGAGACACTAAGTCAAAATAATGACTTACTAAGTCAAAATAATGAGATACTAAGTCAAAATAATGACTTGCTAAGTCAAAATAATGAGACACTAAGTCAAAATAATGACTTACTAAGTCAAAATAATGAGATACTAAGTCAAAATAATGACTTGCTAAGTCAAAATAATGAGATACTAAGTCCAAATAATGACTTACTAAGTCAAAATAATGAGATACTAAGTCAAAAATAATGACTTACTAAGTCAAAATAATGAGATACTATCTCAAAATAATGAGGTGAATGAGTACAGTTACAGCCTTCGATAATCCATACATAGACTACTCTTCACCTCTCAGTCACGATGGATAACATCATTGAGGGATACTTCAGACGTGGATTCACAAATCTTGAGATTTTATCTTTATTGGAGGAATCACACAACATTAAAATAAGCCTTCGGACACTGGAGAGAAAGCTTCAAAGGAACCAGCTTTGGCGGAGACGGAACAAGACCAATGAAGCAGAGGTAGCTTCCTTCATTTCCCAACAGCTGCAAACATCTGGCAAACAGCACGGCTACAGATGGATGCACCAAAAATGTTGGATGGCCGGAATAATTACTGACAGAGAAACTGTGCGCCAATTGATGCGTCTAATGGACGAAAATGGTGTAAATCTCCGTGCGCACAACCGTTTGAGACGGCGCGTATACGTCAGTCGTGGTCCAAACTATGTGTGGCATGTCGATGGATACGACAAGTTGAAGCCTTATGGCATATGTATCAGTGGATGCATAGATGGCTTTTCGAGAAAAATGATATGGCTCAAGGCGCTCAAAACTAACAGCGACCCTCGAATTATCGCAGGTTATTTTACTGATGCTGTAAGTGACAACAGTGGATGCCCACAAGGAGTCAGATTAGACCACGGTACTGAGAATACACACCTTGCAGCGATGCAGAAGTTTCTGCGCAACACTGAGGATGACAATGGAGTGGAGTGTGTCACTTTAGGTCCAAGTACTGGTAATCAGAGAATTGAACGCTGGTGGTGCACCTTGAGAAGTGAATGCGCCCAGTTCTGGATGGACCATTTTGACCAGCTGAAAGCAGATGGGTATTTTGCTGACAGCTTCATTGACAAATCACTGATCCAGTTTTGCTTCCAAAATACCATACAGGTACAGTATCCTAAAAACCTATTGCTTATAGGACTATACATTATTGTTGGAGGAAGTACTTGAAAATACTCCATTCAAAAATAAAAATCATAAAGTGTGTAAGGAGCCTATTATCAGTGATGTGAAATCAAGAAGTGTCACAAAAAACAGACAATTAGTGGACAAACAGTCGCACTGCACATTAAGTTAATTTCCCCTTAACTTACCCCTTAAGTGCCGAATCGGAAGCTGTCGAATCTAAAGCTAACTTCAGCGTCATAGCAGCTTAGCAATTGACATTAAGGGGCGAAATGACTGTTTTGTGCATCACAACCCGTCTTGAGGTCCGAGTCCCAAAGACGTTGCGCTAGATCATAGCTCTCTACTATAGCGATATTGCAGCGCAAGCACATAAATAAGGTTACGCCTTGTTTAGCCTGTGATTACAATATAGCAAATTTCTGAATACCGTATGGAGACACGAGGCGTGGCTGCTGAGTCCTTCTGGTAGTGTAGCACTTCTAACTTTAGCCTAGGCTACTGAAGCACTGGAGCTATGCGTTGGCACTGCATTGCACACATCGGCTACCCAAAACTCTGTTCGTATCATGGTATGGGTGAATATTCAATTCTGATTGGCTGCAGGGTATCCGTGCCTGATGACAGGTTCTAAATTATTGCGCTGGGTCAACCGCTAGTTTGTAACCATAGCAACGGAGACCCAGAGCATAAACATGAGTGATTTTATCGCTTCAGTTGTGATATTGCTTTTATACAACAGTTCAACAACAGCTTAAACAGCAATGCTGAGTAAGGAAATGTTTACAAAAGATGATGAAATAAATTATTTAAGTATGTTATGTAGCTCCGCGAAAAAAAACAGTTCCCCCGGTCTGTTGCCAGGCAACGCAGCACACATGCCAGGAACTCACAAGCTAGCCCTTTGTATTTACATTGATCTGCAACTGTGTAACTTCGTCCAGTTCGGCTGATGAAACGTTGGCAAACCTGGATGTTGGCACGGCCAGATTCAGCTTCCACTCTCCCTCATCCTCATCAGTAAGTCATTATTTTTGACTTAGTATCTCATTATTTTGACTTAGTAAGTCATTATTTTGACTTAGTATCTCATTATTTTGACTTAGCAAGTCATTATTTTGACTTGGTATCTCATTATTTTGACTTAGCAAGTCATTATTTTGACTTACTATCTGATTATTTTGACTTAGTAAGTCATAATTTTGACTTAGTATCTCATAATTTTGACTTAGTATCTCATAATTTTGACTTAGTAAGTCATAATTTTGATTTAGTATCTCATTATTTTGACTTAGTATCTCATTATTTTGACTTAGTAAGTCATTATTTTGACTTAGTATCTCATTATTTTGACTTAGCAAGTCATTATTTTGACTTAGTATCTCATTATTTTGACTTAGTAAGTCATTATTTTGAGTTAATAGATCTTATTTTTTTCCATCAAGTGGTGGAAATGGGCTTCCATATTTGACAGACTCAATCCAGTGCATCATGGGAAAGATTCTTGCCCTCAGTAGGCTTCAGCTAACGGCTAGTAAAAACAATAATCCCGTCCAACACTTTAAAATAGATAAATAATCACAGAAAGCATTTATCATTACTTTTCTCAGTCTCTAGAAAAACCCTGCTGTTTCACGCTGGATTACAAAGCCTCCTAAGGGTGACACCATTAATGCTCTGGAGTCCTCATTGGAAAGCTACAACAGTAACAAAGCATAGGCAATTTAAAATAAGTTTCTCAACTGCAGTGCTGTGGAAATATTCTAAAAATATATATATTAGTTTGATGATGCAGCATTAAAGCTACTCTTACCTTTCCTGCATTTCACACAGCATTTAGAAAAGATTTGAACATCCACTACTCCCGCCTCCCTCCAAAGTCCCATCCCCCTCCTCCTGCAACTCCACCTCCCTTCAAAGGCCTATTCCCCCTCCTCCATTACGTCCTCATTTCATCTATGACAGACGTAGGCGTTGGCAAGGTAACGTTAGATACACGGAAGAGGAGAGCGAGTGTAACGTTACAACCAAGACAGTCAAAAGCAACCCCGGATTTTTAAAACTCAACCGGAGTTAGTGATGACTGATGAGCTTTAGAATAAGGTTACAGTGCTAACGTTAGATAGTAGCGTTAACATTACTAGTAAGTGGGAACGCACAAGGAAGATAACGTTAATGTTTCAGAGACTATGCTACAGTAGGCTAACGTTAGCCATTAGCAACTGGATGCTGTATTGTCATACATAACGTTATGAACTGAACTGAACTTCTTTATTTGTCATTTTTATGCGAGGCACAAAAACGAAATGACATTTCGCATACCCCAAGCAAAAAGAAAACATTTAAAAACAATTTGTGCAACATATAAGAAAGAACATATAGTGCAATAGTAAGATGAAAAAGGTCGACATTTCACAGTCAAAAACTCCACATCCTGAGAGCAGAACTGAGAGATCCTCTTCACATCACAGCACCATGAATTGTTTGTGTATATTGCCAAACCATCACCACAGAGCTTACCAGATGATGCAGCCTCCCTGTCTGTTATATGTAGTGTTAGCCCTGTTAGCTCAACACCGGAGTCTGATATGTTACCATTCATCCATGTCTCAGTGAACACAAGGACGCAGCAGTCCCTCACTCCTTGGTGGGGGGATGTTACGCGAGTGGTTACGTCAGTCGGAGGCCTCCACGTGGGGAAGACAGACAGGACGCTCGACTAATCACTGCATTTGATCCGAATGCAATGATTGGTCGTAGTTTTCTTAGAACCATATGAGAATGGTATAATTATGAGTTTTCATCTCTGGTGGAATTCACTTACATTTTAGTGTGCCATCCTTTTATTAATAGCATTTTAACCTAAACAAAGAAAAGAGTATAATTTCCAGAAAGGTAAGTGTTGGTTTAACTGAATACTTTCTGGTCTAGCTTCTAGCTCAACTGAAAATACAAAGACACAGAATCCATCAGCACATTAGTGTGTTGTCCACTACCAAGCCTTTTTATCACCTGAGCTAACTACAGACACTTGCCTCGTTCATAGACTCACTGTGTTGTGCTGTTGCAGAATGAATAGAGAGGAAACAGTGGAATGTACATTTAGTGTTATTTTTGGCATGTTAAAAAAAACTTTTTCTTGGCCTGGTGGGGGTTCCCATTGGCTGGCAGCCTGCCCTGTGCAACTGTAGGGGAAACACTGGATAGAAAAACAGGATCCTAATTCAAAAACAAATTATCTAGTTTTTTCCTTTAAGTGGGAATTCCTGCTCTGAAGTAATCTGTGTAACCCACATACATATACACTAGATATATATCATGTTCTCTCTGCCTTTTCCAGGTTGCCACCCTGGCTGAAGGTTTCCACCTACATACTGTGTTAAGGTCTCCACTGCTCATGCTCAAAAAATGACTGGGGACGTATGTCTTGAACAATCTGCCACATCTCCCTGTGTGGAGGCTAAAGTGTATGTTTGTCGCCCAAGACACAGAAATGAACACATAAACTCATGATACTTTTTTTTTTTTTTTCAGTAGCATCTCTTTCTCTTGCCTCTCCCAACTACAGCTACGACATTATTTTACGCCCCAAAAAGTTCCTGATTGGGGGATAGTTGGGGTGAGGACCCTTTACATTTAAACCAATACCAACAAATATTCCGGTACCTGGAATTTAGTATCAGTACCCAACGGTTCCTTTTTTCAGTACTTTTTTTCTCTGAAATGACAAAAATGTAATTCTAGAGCAAGCTGCATGGGTGATGTAGCACACACAAATGGGATTCTACTCCTCTGATCTTGTCTAATCACACATGGAGCTAATCTGCTGTCTCACTCTGTATGTCTGCTTGTGTGTATGTATGTGTGTCTGCTCGTCTGATACTATCCTACTACTGATACTGCTAAGAAAAAAGTAGACCAGATGCCAAAATCGGCACTGCAGTGATAGTTCTGGCTCACTGGCACCCAATGGAGTGACCATGGATGTCTGTGGCCGGTTTCCCAGCTTGGAAGCCCTTCGACCTCTTGTCTGAGGTTGGAAGCTCTGCTGCCGGTCTTGTAGCTCCTTGGCTAGATCCCAAGCTTTGGGGCACTTCAGGGCTGCGTCTTGTCCAAGCCCAGGGTTCTCACCTTGATGGTACCAACATTTAGCACAGATGGATTTAACATGATTTGGTACTCTGTAGTAGACGTAATCACCTTTAAAATGACCAAATTTGGTACTAAGGGGTGGCAGCCAGCCAAGACGTTTCACAATTGCAGGGAAGAATACATCATCTGCTTCATCTCCACTCCGCTTCTCCAGCATTTTCTTCTTGGCGCGCACATAGCGATCGCGGATCAGCTTCCATTTTTTTTGGCAGGTGTCCCCATCAATCCCTAAAACCCCATTGATCTGTCGGCAACTATTTTGACAGGCATGCCTGTGACTATGTAACGGCGTGGAAACATCATAGAGATGCGGGTAGTTCCGCAACAGGTGGGTCAGCTTCTTTGAAGGTTTCCGCCATTGCTCCGACAGTGACTCCGTCTGGTCTGATCTCACTGTCACCGTGTTCATTCGCACGAGTGGTATCAAACTGACAAAATACAAAATACAAGGACAATCAAATAGCAAAGAGGTGAAAGAATATTCTTTGTAGGTCTAATTAGTACATCTAACCCAGTTGAACAGAGACAGTATTCTCACCTTTCCAAATACATTATAACAGGTGACCATTTTTCAAGATACAAGTCCGTCTGGAGTCGAAGGTTTGCCGTTATGTGTTCCATGCAATTTACATCCTTAAGCCTTTGAGACCACTGGTCCAGTGTGGGTGGATGGGGCTTAAGCCAATTTACTGTGATCATTTTATGTGCAATCAATAAAAGAACCCTGAGCATAAACACACTATTTTTCCCTAAATCCGTTAACGATGCAGTACCCAAAATTAGTTGCTGTGGTTCAATTGGTCTATTTAAATTCAAAATCTCACATATTTGTCGCTTCACATTCTCCCAGAATTTTTGCAGTTTAGGGCAATCCCAGAGATGTGGGAAAAGTCCCCTATTATACCGCAACCCCTCCAACACAGTGGGGAACAGTTATTATCATAACTAGCTATTACCAAAGGAGTTTTGAAATATCTTACTCTCAACTTCCAGCCAAATTCCCTCCAAACTGGGCTGCTTAAACATTTCTGCCAGGGCACCCAAGAACTCTCCCACTCCTCGTCAGCTATCATGGCATTAGCTTCCAATTCCCATTTAGCTTTCACATCAAGTGTATCCACTGATATATCCATACGGATCCTGCCATATATACATGATATTGTGTTTTTAGTGTTCATCTTATTCTCAGCTATCTCAATCCAATATTGTTCAAAATTAGATGGAACTTTTTTAATTTTGTCCCACTCTTTGTGTGTCATCAGGTAATGCCGAATTTGAAAATATCTAAATAAATCCTTAGAATCAATGCCACACTTTGCTTGAAGTTGTGAGAAAGCCCTGAGAGTCATTCCTTCGAATAATTGATTTATTGTGATGAGGCCCTTCCCCGCCCATCTAATGAAACCACTGTCCATTTTTGCTGGCAGGAAGTCACAGGCAGTAGTTATTTTTGCTGCCCTTGATAGAGATAGAGGTAAATTCAACAATCGTCTTGTCTTCTCCCAAACCCTTAATGTATGATTAACACATTCGTTTTGTATCCTAAGTTTACGCCTTACTTTTGAATTTAGAAAGGGAAGGGTTGAGAGCGATATATTTTTTACTGAACCTTGCTCTATATGTACCCATTTTGTGTCCATATCTAATCTCATCCATGAAACCAATTTTCCAAGTTGTGCTGCCCAGTAGTAACTTCTGAAATGCGGTAAGGCTAATCCACCCTTCTCCTTGCGTGCACAGAGGACTTTGAGTCTCACTCTAGGCCTTTTGTTCTGCCATATGAATTTGGAAACAAGCTTATCCAGAAATGTAAAGGTAGATACAGGAACATTGATAGGTAACGCATTAAAAAGAAATAACAATCTTGGCAGGACATTCATCCTGATAGATTCTACTCTCCCAACTAAAGACAAAGGAAGCATCTCCCATCTTTCCAAGTCATTTTTGATTTGAGAAATAAGTTTATCATAGTTTGCTTTATATAACTGATTTGAGGTATGGGTCAGAATGACTCCCAGATACCTAAAGCCCCCTTTTGACCACCTGAATTTCACCTGTCTATCCAAGCACGTAGGCCAGCATCCTGTTATCATCATTGCTTCTGATTTCCCCTCATTAACCTTGTACCCTGAAACCTCCCCATAGTCCACCAGGCATTGCATAAGAGCCGGTATAGATGACTGTGGATTTCTTATAAACAAAAGAACGTCATCCGCGAACAGTGAAATTTTATGCATCTCGCCTCCCTCATCCACTATTCCCTCAATCTGATCATTTCCCCTTATTAACTCAGCAAGCGGTTCGATACACAGTGCAAACAAAACAGGAGAGACCGGGTTTCCTTGCCTAACACCTTTTTTAAGATCAAAAAATTTGGAGCAGTACCCATTAACCCTAACCCTTGATATTGGATCTTTATTCAGGGTATTAATCCATCTTATAAATGTCAAATTGAATCCCATTTGTTCCATAGTATAATTCAAATATGACCAGTCCACCCTGTCAAATGCCCTCTCAGCATCAAGACTGAGAAGCATTGACGGGTGGGCAGAATGCCTTGCTACTGATTGTACATTTAAAGCTCTTCTTATATTGTTTGCTCCCTGACGACCCGGTATAAAACCGGTCTGGTCAGGGTTAATCAATTTACCTAAGTATTTCTGCATCCTATTCGCCAATATGGCACTGATAATTTTTACATCATTCCCCAGCAAGCTGATTGGTCTATAGGCACCACAGTCCAGTGGGTCTTTCCCCTCCTTATGTAAAACTGTTATTATGGCCTCTGACCAGCTCTTTGGTGGGTCATTTTCCTGTAAAGCATAATTAAAGACCTGACAAAGTTTTGGCACAAGCTCCTCCATAAAGGCCTTATAAAATTCACCTGGTAGACCGTCTGTGCCAGGGGATATGTTGTTTTTCATTGACTTAATAACGTCTTGTATCTCACTTTCTCGAATAGGAGCTACTAATTCATCCGCCTCAGACACAGAAAATTTCGCTAAATTAAGATTTTTGAACATAACTTCCAATTTCCTTTTGTTTTGTGTTTCTTCTGGTGTATCATAAAGCTTTTTATAGAAAATTTGAAATGCCTCAGCTACTTCTTCTGGGTGTTTAGTTTGACAGCAATCTCAATACACTTCCCTCTCAGCACTGCCTTCGCCCCATCCCAAAGAGTTGAGGGGGATACTGATCCATTATCATAAATTGTGAAGTATTCGTCTATAGTTTGTTTTATTTGTTCTTTTATACTTGGGTCCGTTAGCAATGAAATATTCAGTCTCCAGTATTTGAAGTGCCACTCAAAGCCTAAATTTAATTTCAGTTTTACAGGACCATGATCAGTCAAAGTTCAATAACACACTCTCTAACTTTATACAAACTCTGCTTTGAAATGCAAATCAGATCAATTCTAGAATATGACCCATGTACCATAGACAGAAAGGAGAAATCTTTTGTTGGGTTCTTGGCTCTCCAGACATCCACAAGCCCTAATTCTTCCAACATGTGTTTTGCTGCTTTGGATTTCCTGCTAGGAGGTCCATAATCAGAAGGTAATTTATCCATTTTCACATTTAAAACACAATTAAAGTCACCCCCTAAAATTATGGTACCTCTGGCTTCCCTTGCCATTACAGATGCCACTTCTTTAAAAAAGGTAGGGTCATCTTCATTAGGAGCATAAATATTCATGATGGTTAACTCTACTTCATCTACTGCTCCTATAATAAGTATGTATCTACCTTCTTTATCCTTTACTTCTCTCTGAAATGCAAAATTAATGGACCGACTAATCAAAATTGCCACTCCTCTCTTTCTGCTATTCGAACAAAAGGCATAGAATATCTGTGTGACCCAGTCTCTTCTCAGTTTCTTATGTTCTACATCATTTAAGTGAGTTTCCTGTAACAACCCTATTGAGCAATTAAGTTTCTTCAACTGGGTTAAAATCTTCTTTCTTTTTATAGGATTATTTATTCCTTTCACATTATAACTGACAACCCCTAAATCAGACATAAATCGACATTCCTTGTTATCATTTTACTTTCCCCAGATTCACCTTTGCATAAAGTAATTGACCTTACCATAATATTTACAAAAATCACTTGTGTGGACTTAACCAACCTGTCAAGGATATAGGAACTCTTAACACGCAGAACAGAGAAAATAAAATAAGCACATGTGACTTCCAAAAGTCCAGCTGAGTACAGAAATGTGTCCAGCCCCTGTTGTAATGCAGGCAGAGGGTTGTGACTTTTAATTCCCTCTGGGCAACATGCACTAAGTGCTGATTCAACCACAGACCAAAGAAAAAGACTAAATCCTTGGTGAGGTGGTGATCCCATCTTGGGTCTCATCATAAAAATAAAAATAAGAACAGAGTTAACTCCCCTATTTTCTTACTAACATTCCTATAAATTGCACTTATCTTCAGCAGGTTCAGCTGTTTCAACTATAGACAGTGATACACATAACACCTTTCTATTGTCAGTGATAATGTGACAATTTGTCACAATGTAACAGGGCAACCGCATCAAAATATGTTACCTGAGCACAGCACTCATCATTTTAATCCCGCAAAACGGACCGCAGGTCTGCGGCAGACAGTGACGTGTCCTTTCTTTCTCTCCTCCTGCCGTCCTGTCTTTGCCATGTCTCCCTTGAGAGCTCCCATTCCAGCCTCTCTCTCTCACTCACCTGCACCGCGATGCCCAGCTCCGTCAATGTTGGCGCAGCCTCCACCAACGTAGGGAAAGTTTTCACTCCCGACTCTAAGTTGACTCTGAGCTGCGCCGGGAAGCGGCACTTGGCCTGGATCCCCTTCTCCTTCAGTTGCTTAATCACTCCACGGACCCGCGCTCTCTTCCTCTGCACTTCTGGAGAATAATCCTGGTCGAAGTAAATCACTTCTCCTTGAAACTTAACTTGTCTTTGGGCCCATGCTTGCCGCAGCACTGCTTCCTTTACTGTGTAATCCAGAAACTTCACGATAATGGAGCGTGGAGGCGCTGATCTGGCAGGCTTTAGTCCCAGCGATCTGTGTGCCCTCTCAATCTTTATGATTACCTCGGGCGGGAGTTGTAGCGCAGTCTCAATTAAATTCTTCACAAAACCAGCCGTGTCATTTTTCTTGCTTTCTTCAGGGACTTGATAAATTCTCAAATTGTTGCGGCACATTCGGTTCTGCAAATCATCACACATATTAGTCAGAGCCGCCTCGCGTTTCAACAGGTGCCGCAGCATCCTCTCATGACGCTGGCCGGTGTCCTCCGCCACGCCGACTCTCGTCTCCGCCTCCTCGGTTCTCTGTTCTAATTTCTCCATCCTTTGATTCAAATCCGTGACCAACACTTCCAGTCTGGATAACGAGGCTTTAGTGTCTGCAAACGACTCCTTACTTTCTTTCCTCAACTCTCTTAACTCCCGGAGAATGTGCTCCATGTTCATTTCGTCCGCCTCTCCACTCGCCTCACTTGGGGAAGATGGCGTCCCTTCCTTTCACATCTTCTTGCGATTTTTGCTGTTTCCCTGCGTTCCGTGTGTCTCTAACCGTGCTCATGTTAGTCTGCAGTAATTTGGGTTCACCCTCCTTCAATTAAAATGTCTTATAATTCGACAAACAGCAAAACACCACCGATTTCCAGGGGAGCCCACACTCCGTGCGTGCAACTCAGAACATGGCGTCACCGGAAGTCTTTTTGTTTTTTTTACTCAAAAAGTAGACTATTATACACGTATTCTTAATTTCTCTGTGTGTGTGAGAGTGTTTGTGGTGTGTTAATACTGCCAGGTAAAAATGATCCTAAGACAATCTTTGTAACGTGATGGTGTACAGCTATCATGGAAATATAAACAAAGGCAATGTTTCGCTTTTTCTAATGCTGGGGTGGGGGGTCATTTGTGACCATTAAGACAACACAAGGGTTAATAAATGTAATGATAAAAGATGTTTGACATGAGGATAACACTGGGCCTATGAGGGATTCCTACTGCCCCTGCTGTCAATCAATCAGGAAAAACCATGACTGGATTTTCCAAATGAAGCACTGTGGTGAAAGTGCTTCCTGTCGGTCAGGTTGTGGAAACCCCTGAAACCAGCAGGTCATTCATTTAGACAAAACAAGAGGAGGGAAAATTTAAAACGAAGGAATATATCTGACAAGAGGGATCACTTCTGCTTTTTCAGGCCTTAAGTATCTCATGTCTCCAAACATTTGTCAGTTCACCGAGCTCTCTGGAGAAGACAGACCAACAGAGATTACTTTATTCAGTATTTATTTATCATTGTTTTTTTAAATTGGAAAACTGTGGAAGCATGTTGAAGACTGCGCTGGTCGTTATTGTCCTGGTGGCTGTTGTTCAGTCTGGACTGGCAGGTAAGATTAAGATTTAGATACCCTGTGTAAAAGATCTCCGGTGAGCCATTTAAAATTCTTACTTTATTTTATTTTTAATTAACTCTTATGTGTTTCCATCCATCTTTAGCTGAGAGGCTGGCATCCTGCTGTACAAGAGTCAGCAAACAGAAAATAACTGAACCAATTTTAGGATACTTGGTCCAGCGACCTGACCCTCCATGTGTCATGGCTATCATGTGAGTACTAAGAGCGCTGATGTATGAACATGTTCAAAAGTAAAATGACAATCAAAAATTTCTAAAATGGGATTATTCTATAAAAAAGGTGTATTTTTTTAATCAACAAATTGCTTTTACATCATTGCGCTTTTCGTTTAAACTTTATTTCTTTGTATTTGGCATAAAGTGACATATCTAAAGCAAATAAATGCAATACCAAGTCAGCTTGTATTTTAAAATAGAGTGTCTGCGAAGTACTAATATTGCATATGTTTGTCATTCCTGCAGCTTTCAAACAAAGTCAGGTTTTTACTGCAGTCAGCTGATCGCCCCCTGGGTTCGCCGCAAGGTTGTTGCATTTGAGTAAGTTTACTATTACCTTTGATTTACTCACTTAACCTTTTCTACATTTATTTATTCAATCCTTCAATCCCAAAATTATTGTCTCATATATGTTTGTCCTCTCATCTTTCTCACAGGGAAGCAAAAGCTCGGACTGCTGCTTTAGCTGTGGTCCCCCCATTTCCTGTAACCACATTCACTGCCTCCCCTGCTTCACCCTCCACTCTTCTTCCCTCTCCCTCCATATCCACGATGCCTGCTGGTGAAACCTTTTCAGAAAGGGACAACAAGTAACATCTTCTCCACCTGCAGTCAATGAAAACTGAGAATGACTTTATCAAGTTTATGGCCTTAAGGAGTGGTTGGAGCAGCCCTTGCTAAGTATGCCCCATTTTGGCCTTCTTGGGAGACTAATCACCTCTACCAGCTGGACTGACAAAGGCACATTTTGGGTTGGCTCTTGCATGAACATGCTGTGGTGTTTGCTTACGGTTTTTGCTGTTGTTTTCTGTTTGTGAACTTTGTTACCTGCAGACTTCCACATGACAGTTTGTTTTATACTATAACGTTGAAGGAAGTTTGAACAAAAAAAAAAATAAAAAAATAAAAAAATGATGGCCTCAACCTTGATACAAACTGGTGTTTGAAATAGTACTTCATTCATTCATTTTCCGTAACCGCTTATCCTTTTGGGGGTCGCAGGGGGCTGGAGCCCATCCCAGCTGACACTGGACGAGAGGTGGTGCACACCCTAAACATGTCGCCAGACTATCACAGGGCTGAAACAGTCATACTCACATTCACACCTAAGGCCAATTTAGAGTCACCAATTAACCTAACCTATAGGTCTGGACTATGGGAGGAAGCCGGAGCACCCGCAGAAAACCCACGCAGACACAGGGAGAACGCAGGAGGGATCCCCACCCCGGAGTTAATACCCCTTACCCAGGGTTTCGAACCAGGAGCCCTGTTGCTGTGAGGCTACAATGCTAACCACAGCACCACTTTGCCACCCAATAGCACCTAAAAAACAGAATTATGCTAAATTCTCTTGCTTCTTTTGATGCCTTTGGAGTAAAATTATTTGTTCAATTAATTGACCAGAGCTGATAGAAGTATTTGTGTATATATTACCAAGATATTGCCAGATATTAATACATACTTTCAACATATTGTACCACAGTAGCCAGAACTATAACTATAATATTANTCAGTTGCTCTTCCTGAGGTTTCTACCGTTTTTTTTCCCCGTTAAAGGTTTTTTTTTTGGGGGGGTTTTCCTTATCCGCTGCGAGGGTCATAAGGACAGAGGGATGTCGTATGCTGTAAAGCCCTGTGAGGCAAATTGTGATTTGTGATATTGGGCTTTATAAATAAAATTGAATTGAATTGAAGTGTATACATCAATGTTTACAAGTTACTGTATACAACTTATATACTGATGTTGTTTTCTTTTCTTTCTATTCATTGTGGCATAGTCATTAGAAAATATTTTGAGGTATTTCTTTATCTGGAAAATTGTGATGACTTGGATGTGCAACCATGAAAACATTGCTCAGAAATAAATGTTAGATGCACATGTGAACCTGCATTCAATGTCAGTCTATTTATCTGCATCTTATTTGACTTCTCTCTGACATTTTCACTGCAAAAGCAAAAAGCTAAAAGGCCATGGGCAGCTGTGGTTAGTGGCTGGATTAGGGGTGGGCATTATATGTCAATTATACTCAATGTATCGCAGCTTGCTTCACATGGGATGTATAAAATGTCATATCACAAACACTGAGTATAAACTGGCACATCATTTTTTAAGCCACCAGAATGGGACTTGCTTAGTTGTTTGGTTCTCTCACAGTCACAAAAAGAAAAAAGACTTGCAAATGTGATTTGTCACACACACTCCCCCACCTGTCCAGACCACTGAGCAGGCAAGGCACGTGTGCTTGCATCTGCAGAGCTCCAGACAGCGACTACTTAGTTGCATTTTGCAACCATAAAGCACCACCGCAACTTGCAAATATTATTAGTCAATGAACTGGAGAGCTGTTAGTTGGTTTCTAGCTCAGCTAAATAAATCTTCTCGTTTACTGGCACACCTGTAACAGTTTAACTTGTAACCAATTTAATGATATTGGGCCTCATTCACTAATATCTGCGCAGAAATGTTCTTACTCTCCGCAAAAAATAAGTACTTGCGCAAAATCACCGTCGGATTCATGACACATGCGTACCGGCCAATTTTGTCCTCACCACCGTGCGTATGTTAGTAAATCAGAACCATTCTAAATTGACAGGTGCGTGTCCGCGATCTGCAATCAGCATACTACCACGCCCCCATTTCTCCATATAAGGAAACCGCTTGCCTAGAGTTGATTCATGAATGAAGGAAGCGGTTACGCGAGGAGAGAAGTAGTAAATTTCACAGTTTGTTAGAAGCGATGGCGCCGGGTCTTACAGGAATGCCATGGGTCATTGTAAGATTGTGGAGGACACAGCATGCCAGGATGATCTTGCACACCTTCTCAGGGGTATAAAGTAGTTTGCCACCGGCCGTATCTGATCCAAACACATCCAACGGCCCTTAAGCACGCCAAAAGTGCGCTCTACGGCGCGTGTGTGGGCATGTATGTTATTATAGCGCACCTCTTGAGGGGTTTCAGGGTTTGCGTATGGTGTCATCAGCCATGTTTTAAGGCCATATGCCCGGTCACCCAAACAATATAACATTTTAACATTAACGGAATAGAGACTTACTGAAAATACTAACTTAAAACAATTGAAATAAAAGACTAGAACAAAAGATGCTCACCAACAAGCCATCCACTTCTCACAGCCCCTGCCTCCAAACGCATTCCCACTGTACTGTTTTGCAAAATAAATGAGTCGTGGGTGCCTCCTGGCCAGCGGGCCACAGCCTTAAGGATATGGCAGTCGGCATTACAGATCATCTGCACGCTGATGGAGTGATAGTTTTTCTGTTCATGTTATTGTTAATATTTTAATTGTCACAATGATGAGGGTGAACGTGTGTCAATTTCATGGTAATTTAATCCATTTGGCCAATATATTAGTAAATTAATTATTTTAAAAAATGTTAATTAAATCTCTTTTTCATGAATGTGGTTTTATAGACTCTGCATGTACTTAAAAGGTATGTTTGCATTTTCTAAGTCAGTTCGGCCTTCCTCATTTGTGCGTACGCATGGTCTGAGGCAGTTCTAAATTTGTTCGCAGAGTAAGAACAAATTCGGGTAAGAAAATATTGATGAATCCCGGATTTGTGCGTCAAACGATCGTACGCACAGTTTAAGCACAGATTTGTGCGTACGCACTGTTTGTGAATGAGGCCCATTGTGAGCACTTGAGGCTGTGTTTTTGTATCTGCAGGGGCTCTAGGTTGCATCCACTTGTGCAAATATTATTAATATATTAACTGCAGAGCTGTTAGTTTGTTTACTGCTCACACTGTATTAATCCTTACATTTATTGGGCCACTGCAATACTTAACTACTAACAGCTGACTGTTGAGGTTTCTAGTTCACAGCAGAAACACTAACACATCTAGGCCAAGACGAGTCAGATCCTTCAAAATAAAAGCATCGGTGGTTCCGCTTTGATTTATTCCATTATAACAATACTTTATTTAACTTTATTAGAGCTGCACTTAATTGAGCTTTATTATAACAATGCTTTGTTAAACTTTATCATAACAGTTCTTTATTTAACTTTTTTATAACTGCTCTTTATTAGACTTAATTGTAATAGTGCTTTCTTAAACTTTATCTTACACTGTAACAGTAGCTACTGTATCTAAATTTATTGTAACTCTACTGTATTCAGTAGTTCAGTATTTTGGTAATCTACAGTGGTTTAGAGGAGATTTCAAAATACTGTGATATATATTGTGGATTGGGATATAGCCTAAAAAATAGTATGATTTAATTTCTAGGCCATATTGCCTAGCCGTAGGCTGGAACACTAAATAACCCACAATGACAGCAAGTTTTTGAATATGTAATAACTTTATATGTAAACATCCTGATGCACAAGAAAAGAAAAGAAAAAAAAAACATCTCTGATTTTCTTTCTCTCTTTTTTTTTTTTAAATCACGTAACTTGACATTGTCCATTCTGGTCTTGCGTTCAAACACGCTTGTGCCAAAGTTAAAGAAATTCTCTCAAGGCTTTCCTAAAATACTGAATTCACGAGAATGGGATCGACAGATGAACTGACAACCCAAAAACGTAATGCCTGCGGCCATGGCGGTCGCCTGTGCAGAGGCATAAAAAACATGTTTTGCTACTCACCTCCTGTCCTATGTAACCATTTAGATACATTCAAAGTGGTTTGCCAAAGTTTTGAGATACGCATGATTGAAACTTATGTGCCACACAACTACCAATTAAATCTGATGATTTACTGGGACAGAGGCTAAAACTTTATGTTTGATAAAAAAAAACAAAAAAAAAACATGTTATATGTGTGTTTGTATTTGTGTCACCCAATTAATTTCCTCCAGATCGCGGTAACCTTATCTAGGGCTGCCTCATGAAAGCTGAAGATTCGAATCATCAGTTGGAGACCCCTCATTGCGTCAAGGCAGGTGGTTGTGTTTTCTTTTTTGTTTTTCGCCTGTCTGTGCAGTGTACTTCCAGGGAAGTGTTGGTCACAAGATTTTGCTGCAGAGTTAGCAGTCTCATGCTGCTCTTTGGTACACGCAGCTGCGGACACGGAAGAAGCTGCCCAGAGGAACAGAGGCTTCACAACGTAAGGCTCCAAAGTAACAATATCTTCTGCCTTCTGATTAGACGTGGTGAAGTTAAAGCGCACAGCTAAATAATACGACACAGTCTCTGGCTTTTGTTTAATATCTGGTGTCGGCAAAAATGTTTCACATTTCTGATCCGTTGTTAGCACAGCCGACTTGTTAACACATGTATGTCACTGTCACCCTGCTGTCCTGTTGAAACCTGTTCATAATATGGAATGCTATATCAGGCCTGTACCTTTACTTTTTTAGGTGGTAGCACTGATGCTAGCAAGTTAAAAATTTTAGTAGCACACCCAGGTGGACAGTTAGTTAACATGTTTATTCAGTTATATATTGTTGAACATTCTTTTTATCACTCCATAAATCAGAAAATACTGTCAACAATCATTTAAAAAAATCAATTTGCCCCTTGTTTTTAGTAATAAAATAAACTGCCATTTACCCTGTTCACCTTTAGTGTGTCACCCTCCAGAAAAACAATATACGTGACAAAAGGGAGTATCAGCAAGGGGCATGTCGGGTAACGTTAACGATATATAAATATAATACTGACATGTACTAACCTTTTGCATGAGCGTACTGTACTTCTTGCTGTCCAACAAGTTTATTCACTGGTTTCTCGTCTTCAATGAGCCGAACACACACTACCTCGCACTCTTTTGTAGAAGTGTCTGTGTCTCCATCAATCATAATGGACAGATAATGCGTGTCTTTCACTTTAGTAGCCAGTTCACATTTCATTTTGTCCGCTATTTGCCCTATCATTTCAGCACAGAGTACATGATTGTCATATGTTGCACTGACATTTATACCGTTGTTCTTGTGGAGCATTATTAATGGGCCAAATTTGGTGAAGGGCAGCTCCTCTTTTGCGACACAGTAGGCAATGTTCATCTTCATTTTAATTTCTCTCAGTACGTCCTCGTTCAGCTTACTGAGTTGTTTGTTGACGGCAGCATGGACTGTCCCTATGCGGTCCAGCTGACTTGAGGTGAGGTGTGCATCTCTGCAGGCGATGTGTTGCTTTGTGATGCTATGTTTTGAAACGTTATCCTGTTTAAATATTGTATTCCCTGTAACGTAGGGCTTCTTCCCTGCCATCGTTTTGCCTGCCTCCATACAGTATTTACAAAACATTGCTTTTTTGGCCTGATCGTACACAAGCCAAGGAAAGTCTTTTAACCACTGCAGGTTGAATTGATAAGTTTTTGTAAGGTTATCCGAGGAGACTATCCTGTCTGATGAAGAAGAGATGAGTCTTATTTTTTTCTCACTATACAGCTATTGCTAGAGGCAGTAAAAATCCTTCCATTTAATAGCTATAGTTTACCAATGTATGTAAAACTAACCACTGTATGAACAGTGGTTACACAACCCTCAGAACCAGCCATAACTCCTGGAGCAAGAGTGACGATTCTCTACTGACTGATCAATAGACTGCAGTGTTTCTAGTGCTACCTTTTAGTACTGGATCATTGTGCTAGGTACCCCAACAGAGGGGTGACCAAAAACTGGGACAGTAAGGAACAGTCTGATTGATACCATCCACAACTTTTCACAATGGAAATGGAAAATGTATGCCAAAATGAAGTGAACTGAACTGGACTGCTTGGTGAAAACGAGGCTTTAGGATCCAATGAAGATGTTTTGTCCTTCAAAGCTACCGTATTTAATCTATGCACATATCATTTTACTCTTTAAGTGTTTTTTAGGTCTTCAAAGGCTGAATATATCACATTGCTGCAGAAAGAAAATCACCGTCAGTCTAAATTGAGAGACGATTAAAGAAGAACTGTGGGCAACTATGTGTTTTTTCTCATACAGTATCTGTTATAATTACTACTAGTGAAGTAATGAATCATTTCAGCCTTTGTGTGGTTTCTGGGTAATTGTTTTTTTAATTTCCCTAAAGGAAATCAGTCATCCAACATCAAATGGAAAACAAAAATGTTCTGCTTTCATGACAGTGCAAAAAAAGTAGCATCAACCCCCACTGCATCTTTTTTCACACTTTATGTTTTCCTGTGTGTACTTTATGTAGTGTATTTGTAAGTGTGTGTGTGTGCGAATATGTGTCAGGTTGTTTCTCAGAAAGATGAGATGTGAGATGTTGATGGTTTGAAGTTGCACGGAGGGCTAAAAAGATTCTCTGATAAGAGGCGGGGGTGTGAAAGTACCACAACCACACAAACAGTACAAGCATATACACAAAAACATATGAAAGCACGTCATCAGTTTTGCCCTCGGCCAAACCCACCCCAAGATGATCATTCTGAACTTACCCATAATTATCCAAACGTTCATCGGCTTGTGTTGCAGCTGCAGCCTGATCAGTCAACCCGTCCGCCAGCCAAAATGTCCATAAGGTTCCTGTCCATCACTCTCCTCCTGCTCTCAGTGCATCTGTTCTCCCAGTCGTCTGCAAACAGTGAGTACCAAATAATTACCACAACACATACTGGGCCAAAGTTTTCATTTCTTATTTCAGTCAAACACTTATTGATATATCTTTTTTTAAATCACTGTAATTGTTATCATGTTATGTTTAGTAACATCTAAAGATGGCAGTTTAATTCTCTGATCTTGTTGTTTAAAATATTCTTTTTTATGTTTTCATCTTTGAAAGACAAGACGTATATCTTGTTTGTTTGTTGTTTGATTTTTTTGGCAGAGATAAGGTAAAGGTAAAGTTCCACTGATTGTCACGCACCTGAGTGTGTGAAATTTGTTCTCCGCATTTGACCCATCCCCTGAGGGAGCGGTGAGCAGCAGCGGTGCCGCGCTCGGGAATCATGTGGTGATCTAACCCCCCAATTCCAACCCCCCAAGCTGAGTGTCAAGCAGGGAGGCAATGGGTCCCATTTTTATAGTCTTTGGTATGACCCGGCCGGGGATCGAACCCACGACCTCCCAGTCTCAGGGCGGACACTCTACCACCAGGTCACTGAGCTGAGATGACAGTAATCCAGCAGATTTTAGATATTTTATATATTGTATATATATATTATATATTGTATTGTATTACTTCCTGCTCTGATGCTGTGTAGACGTAGCATGCACTTGATACTTAACTTGAGACAATACTTCACTATCAGTTTAAATACAACACTGGCCATGGGCACTGATTGTCTTGTATTTTTGAGTTTAATTGCTCTTGTATAATTTATATTGTATTTCTATTCTTATTTTCTATTTAATGCACTTACACCTTTTTATTTTTTACTTTCTCTACTAATCTGTACTTCTACTACCCCTCTGAGGATCAATAAAGGCTTATCTTATCTCATCTTGTTTAATTTACGCTCAGTATATTCCTATGTACTTAAACCATTAAAATGACTCTCTTTCACTCGCCTGATATCAGAAAGACTTGCCAACTCATTACTCTCCGTTTCCATCTTCAATCTCACTTTGCCTCCACTCTAACTGACTTCTATTTTCCCCAACCAATCACTAAAGACTAACCTGAATCTATTTGAATCTACCACCATTTTAAGTCCACACTGATGCATAGCCATGCCAACATACTGGTATTACCTAGGTTTGAAGAGTGAAGCGAAGTGAAGTAAAAAAAACTACAGTGCTGGGCAATGCTGTGCAAACATGCTGTCTATGTAAAACAGCTTGACAACAGCATCAGTCCCCCCACAGCGCTCATAGATCAATAGCTGTTTAACAGAGAAACCGCTTTTTCACGTCATGATATCAGCCAAATCAGTGGTGGAGTGGGCAGAGTCAATGATGAAAAATGTTAACAGAGTAAGCATCAACCTGCCCTTGCCAGATCAGGACAGTTCTCAAGGTGACTTATGTTCAATTAGTTGTGAACCATCTAAGGAACTTAAAATATATGGCTAGAAATAGTCAAACAAAACTTTAGTTCAAAAATCTAGTAATTCATTTTTTTTCCTTTTAATGGGACTTTCTGTTTTGATGTAATTTGTGTAACCCAAATACACATGCTCTATCAATCTCTCACATTCTCTGTCCTTGTCAGAGCGCTTAATTCCCAAAAACATTCCTCCATGCTGCACTAAGGTCTCCACTGCTAATATCAGCATTGATGTGACTGGGGACACGTATCGTCAACAATCTGCCAGATACCACTGTGTGGAGGCTATAATGTAAGTCTATACATGTTGTCCAACACACAAACATACACACATAAAATCTCCATCATTTTCTTTTTTGTTTTCAGCTTCAGCACACGAGGTGGAGAAGAGGCCTGTGTGGATCCCAAGGCTGAATGGGTCCAGGAACGTAAGTTGTCTCAACACAAACACACATACAACAATATATGCACAGAAACACTGCTGATCTTTTTTGTCTCTCTCCTTTTACCTCTAGTAACTGCCAAAATGACGAAGACAGACAAGATTTGAAGCATCTCCACCTGTCTGAGCAAAACATTTCCTAATGTTTACCCCCCCCCCCCCCCCAACCCACCCACCCACACTGTATATACACTCATATATTCCACTGTAATAACCCCCTTGAATGCAATAACATGAGCTCAAATGCATATATCTCTGCAGAAAGTGCAACATGAAGCAATAAAGACATTTCTATTCCAAAACATTTCTGTTTGTTTTCTGAAATAAAGTTAAATTCATAATGAGACATTTTCTTCTTAAAGATCATGTCACATTAATTTCTTGTATAAAAACCTTGAAATTAACTGCCAGGAAGGATATTTGACTTATTTCAGTGAGTGTTAGCTGATGGAGTGGAAGCAAATGAAAGCTACGGTACAAATGCAGGCTCAATGACTTGAGGGTAAATTAAATTTTTATGCTTACTAGGGTAAGTTTCATCTTGCTCTGTGGATGTTTTGTTGTTGTTGTTGTTGTTGTTTTCAGTAAATTACTTCCTTAGAGAGGGAAAACAGAGCCATGATATCTGCAAATCAAATCGACTAACTTCAAAAACCTGCCAGAGCAACAGAGAGGAGAAAGGTAAGCTGACTGATTTTACAGTGTAACTCACAATCCAATCCTATCCAATTTCAGTATGAATCAATGGTCCTGTCTGGTGTGGTAGACCCCTGGTTCTATTGATCTTGTACTAAGTGCCTGTTCCTGTGCTGCCATGATTAGTGCTTCTGTGCTGCCATTCAGTCCAGCCTTTTCCAGCCACTGGTAGGATTTCTTGATGTCGGCCACTTCTTGGTTGTTTCGTCCTGGACAGTGGCTCTGACACTCACAAGTCCTCGGCCTCCCTTGTTCTGCCTAATATACAGTCTCAGGGTACTGGACTTGGGATGAAACCCTCCATGCATTGTGAGAAGCTTCCTTGTCTTGATACCAGTGGCCTCTATATCCTCCTTTGGCCAGCTTATTATGCCAGCAGGGTACCTGCTGACTGGCAGGGCGGATGTGTTGATGGCTCAGACCTTGTTCTCTCCATTCAGCTGGATTTTCAGGACCTGCCTTACTCTGTGTAGGTAATTGGCTGTGGCTGACCTCCTTGCAGCCTCCTCGTGGTTCCCACTGCCTTGCAGGATCCCAAGGTATTTGCATCTGTCCTGATCATCTACAATGCTGCCCTCTGGTAGTTCAACCCCCTCTTTTCTGATCGTCTTCCCTCTCTTGGACACCATCCAACTACACTTATCAAATCTGAGTGGCATTCCGTTGTCATTGCTGGAGATCCTGGTGAAGAGGCTCAGTGAGTCGATGTCTCACTTACTCCTTGCATACAACTTGGGGCTCTAGTTTCCCGGCGCGGCGCAGGGTGGCGAAGCCCGCGCAGAGCTAGTTTCGAGCAGCGCAACCCGAGGCGTGCTCAGTTTGGTAGTTTGGCAGACCGAGGTGCACTGAGATGGATGTGGCGGCGCAGCAGGGGGAGGTGTCGACAGATCCAGCTTGGCACAGTGACAGTTTCGTGCCAAAAGGCTTCGCTGAAGGTGCGCTAAAAGCTC
>NC_065516.1:7316937-7317838 GCF_006386435.1 Epinephelus moara
ACACTGCGAGCTTGGACCTCCTGGACCAAAACATCAGTTTCCTCCTGGGAGAAGTTTGGCCGTGTGACGCTGCTGCTCTCTTCTGCCATGGCGAATTGAGTAAACTCTCATTACACCTTCGCACGGCGCATTTAAGGGCGAGGAGAGGGGCTCATTTGATTGGTGTGATGTGCAGGGTTCCTACACATTTGGAATTTCAAAATTCCATACTTTTCCATACCCTAATTTCCAGACTTCTCTGTGTGTTTTTTTTTTTTTTTTAGAGAATATGCGACATCTGAGTAAATATATCAGTGTATCATATTTCACATCATATTTAATTA
Source organism: Epinephelus moara (assembly GCF_006386435.1). Lineage (NCBI taxonomy): Eukaryota > Metazoa > Chordata > Actinopteri > Perciformes > Serranidae > Epinephelus > Epinephelus moara. Next base: position 7,317,261 of record NC_065516.1, read on the forward strand.
TTCTTAATAGGCGATTGTAGCCAAGTACCATAATGGCATGCAAATAAAAACTCAGGTAAGTTCAATGTTTGGGCTGAGACAAAAAGGTTGGGACTCTCGGTGCAAGCGATGCAGTAACGAGACGTCTGTGTTTTTTCCTTTCATGTGGCTCAGAATCGCCTTGTCCCCCATGTTGGCGATGCAGGGTTCAACACTAAGGTTTTTTTCACTTGCCCGGTCGGGCAAGTTGGTCAGAGATCTACTTGCCCGAAGTCGGTTTTTACTTGCCCTATAAAAATTGTTTAATTTAAGCGCCTATCAAATAACAAAGACGGCAGTTATTTTTATGTTATGTAATCTTTATTCACACTGTATTTATTAATTAAAACAACATATCTCATGTATTGTAGCTTAATTCCTACGCAAATATGACTGAGTGTCAGGGCTTAAAGTGAAAAATTTCCCTGAGCCTGAAATCTGGGGGGGGGGCAGTGGCAATCTTTGTCAATCGTTCTCCATCTATAATTTTGCGCCCTACTTGAGCCATGCCCACCTCTATTTATTTTTCACCCCTCTCTCCAGTTCTGCTGTATTAACAC
>NC_065516.1:7318121-7344261 GCF_006386435.1 Epinephelus moara
CCGAGCCGCTCTAGCGTGCTCACCTGTGTGTGTGGCGGAACTCCGCCGTGCGTGATACAGAGAGCAGAGGAGAATTGTTAATGCGTGACCATGTAGAGACAGAAATGACACGATGACGTAACACCATAAATAGTAGGCCTATATTGTTATGTTATTATATGAAGCATCCGTCGCGCAAAATAATATGACTTTAGTTTATGAAGAGGTAAAACAGAGCTCTCTCCTCTCCTCTACATAGTGCAGCATGTAGCGGACTGGTCATACCACTTACTGGTCATACCGCCTCCAGAATCGTTTTCCACGGCCCCATTGAGTTCTTAATGAAGGCCCTTAAAGTCCTGTTGATGTTGTACATTTCAAAATATTCCAGTATCCGTGTGTGTGGCATTGAGTAGTAGGCTTTCTTGTAGCCAGTCCACGTGGTGCACAGGTTGGTCTGCCTGGTCTTGCAGTCTTGGGTGACTGCTCTATTGACCAGTAGCTGGTGCTTGGCTCCCCTGGTGTTGCTACCGATTCCCCTTAGGGCCTTGCTCATGTATTGGGCCATGTGCCTATTCATCTTAACCGCTATGATAACTGACCGGAGCTTCCATGTTGTACAGAGGCAGGTTATTGGCTTGCAATTAAATGGAACCACGCCCTTCTGGGGATCCTTCATGATCAGGACTGTTTGTCCTTGGGTCATCCACTCTGGGTGGGGCCCATCCATCAGCAGCTGATTCATTTGTGCTGCCAGGCGTTCATGGAGTGCAGTCTGTTTCTTTAGCCAGTAGGTGTGGATCACGTCAGGGCCAGGTGCTGTCCAGCTCTTCATACCTTATACTCTGTCTTGGATGTCTGCCATTGTAATGGTAACTGGCTCTTGTTCTGGGAGATTGCTGTGGTGTGCTCTTAGATCCACTAGCCACTGAGCATCTGTGTGATGTGATGTCTACTTCTCCCATATACTCTTCCAGTACTGTACAGTTTCAGCCCTGGGTGGATCTATTCTTGTGTTGTTATCTTGCCACTGAGAGTGCACTGTGGGACTTTAATGGGACTTTCTGTTTTGATGTAATTTGTGTAACCCAAATACACATGCTCTATCAATCTCTTACATTCTCTGTCTTAGTTAGTGTGCTTCATTCCCAAAAAGATTCCTCCATGCTGCACTACGGTCTCCACTGCTAATATCAGCATTGATGTGATTGGGGACACATATCGTGAACAATCTGCCAGATATGACTGTGTGGAGGCTATAATGTAAGTCTATACATGTTGTCCAACACACAAACATACACACATAAAATCTCCATCATTTTCTTTTTTGTTTTCAGCTTCAGCACACGAGATGGACTGGCCTGTGTGGATCCCAAGGCTGAATGGGTCCAGAAACGTTAGCTGTCTCAACACACACATGCACACACACGTGCGCGCACGCACGCACACGCACACACATACACACACACACACACACTACAGTATAGGCATAGAAACATTGATCTCAACCCCCAGTATATATACTCATATATCCCACTGCAATAATCCCTCTGAATGCAAACATATGAGCTGAAGTATACCTGCAGAAAATGTTATACCAAGCAGTAACTATATTTTTTATCCCAAAGCATTTGTTGGTTTTCTGAATTAGTGTTTCATTCTTAACAAGATATATTTTTGCTGATATTCTTAAAGGCTCTAAGCTTGAAAATTTTTTGTCACATACAGCAAACATCTCCTCATGATCCGCTAGCTACATGTCTTCTGAATATGCTGTGAAAAAGTCCAGTCTCTGTAGGCAGCCCAGGCTCCACAAATGGCAACAAAAACATTTTGGTCCAGGCTGCACCAACGAGCCAGCGCGAGACCAGTGAAAGCAAGCACACACACATGAATGCCGTGGCCATGCCTCACGGTTTGCTGTATGTGACAAAAAAATTTCAAGCTTAGGAAGACTTAGAGAGCCTTCAAGTCTGTGGGGTCTGTCAACACCACTGCTACTGTATGTGAACTGATGTTACTCAACTAAGCTTCTGGGTCAGGCCTGTCCTTGACTGCCCTCTGTTCCTTCATTGTTGCTTGTATGTGTTGTCTTCATTCTATTTGCCTGTCTGGACTGCCCTCATGCACTCATTTTAGCCCCGCTTCCACCAAGCAGTTCAGTACGGTACAGTTCAGTTCGGTACGTATTCTTTCTGTTTCCACTGTGAAAAGCTGTGGAAAGTACCAATGGAACTGTTCTGTATCATCCCATTTTAAGTCACCACTCTGTTGGGGTACCGTGCACACTGAACCAGCGCTGGAAGATGGAGCTACAAACACTGCAGTCCAAAGAATGGTCAATAGAGGACAGTCACTCTGCTCAGGGCTGAGTTATAGCTGGTTTTGAGGCTTATGTAACCACTGTTCAATCTGTGGCAAGTCTTACATATATTACTAAAATGTATCTATAAAATTATATGATGTTTTGCTGCCTCTTGCAGCAGCTGTAATCTGACAAAAAAAACAACAACTTAATTCACTGGGCCGACTGCTGCTGACTTTTAAGGTGGAATGTTTACTTGTAATGTTACTCAATGCAGGGTTGACAACGTGAATCCATCAACACACCTTAAATTTCAATATGACAACTTTGACCGTTCCATTAGTTTTTATTGTCTCTCTTAGATGACATACACTTAGTAATGAGTGGATCTTCAAGTGTTTAAAAATATATATTAATTTGACTGCATTATGTGAACTGCATATATTCTAATCCTCACTTGGAGAAAAAGAAAACGTTGCAGAGTGTCGTTCCTGATGGCTCTGGTAAATATAATCCCCTGAGCTTGCTTGAGAAGGACTAAATGCACAAACACACTATTTTTAAATATCCTATTGAGAGAGACTCTCACTGCAGCCTGTTCTATTTTGTTCTGAAAATGTTGGTGTCCAACCTCGTTCTGTGGACGATAAACGAGGTGAAGACTTCCATCTTTTTCCTCGGTGACAAGGAAATAGAGTGAGTGCTGGATGTAGCAATGAGTGACAACAACCCCACCCATATTTAAGAGTACTGTTGACGGTGGAAACGCTAAACAGACCTAAGGTCTGAGTACCATATCTGAAGGATTATCATACCAAAAGCGGTTTTGAACTTTAATTCAATAAACTATCTGTATCTTTTGACGAATTCAATATATCTGTCCCTTTCCCCACAATGTTGCCTTTAAAATGTCTTTGTTGTAAAAGCTTCTGCAAAAGTTCCTCCACTACTGCGTTACAGTTGTACAAAAACATGAATAAAAATGCACACATTTTTTTGGGAAAAGAACAATAAATCAAGTTTAAGGGAACCCTGTACATACACTTTGAATAATATCTGTGCTTTTAAATTTGGGCTGCCAGAGTAAATGGGAAATTGTGAAGCACTTGACCAAAATGATATGTTTAAACCTGATTTTTTTAACTGGACTTTAGTGACATCTAGTGGCAGGAGCAAATGTGAACAAAACTGGAATGTCCCCTATGTTATGCACACAGGTATCACCTTATTATGTACACCTAGCTGGAACTACTACAGTGTAATACAACAATGAATTAATCCTACCTTCATGAAGGTTCTAATGTTCAGTTTTTACTGAAACTGTTTTAGTGAGGCATCAGTTCAAATTTATGTTAATTATGGAGGCTGCAGTTTGTGATACTGTTGAACTGTATTGCATTAAACTGATAAATCCAATAAAAATCATTAACAAATTCACAATGCAAATAAAAAGTGGCAGATGGAGACATAACCATATACAGAATAAATCTGAATTACAAAATCAGCTGGAGACTAGCATTACCTTTGACATGATGAGCAGGAGACCAACTGCACATCTTGGTTGGGGGTCACAACCTGTGAGCAATGAGAGGGAAACAAAGAAAATTATTATCTTTAATTTCTCCTGGGTACCGCAGTTATACTATAAATACATCTACATGTGCACACAATAATACAAAATATACAGAGCAGGCAGACACAGTGAGTCCTGCTGTGTGTAACATTTAATCCTGCAGAGAAAAAGAAATTAAAATGGAAGTAGAATACTGACACGTCATCTGTGACATGTCAGGGAATCTAAATTACAAACTCTCTCTCTTTGACATCTAACCTTGGACAAGCACAGCTTCATCTTTCATTTGTATCTTGGCCTTGTAAAGTGGATAAACTATAATGTCAAACCATTAAATCCGGTAAATATTTTCTGGATGGAAGGATGTAAGCGATTAGTCAACTAGTCAATTAAACATTTCTACTCTTGCTAGTCAGAGCCAGAAATACTAGTCAGTTAAACCTAGTTTTAAAATTATGATTTAATTAATTCAGACATTTAAATGAAACATTAATACATATTCTGATGAATTTAGGCTGTTTTGGATGCAACTGGTTCATGCAATTAAAAATGTCACAATCACACGTTTCCTAAAGATTTATTTTCCCGAAGGATATTGCTGTCAATAAATGTTATTGCCGACTTTAATTTAGTGAGTTGTTGTCATGTTTTGTCGGGTAATGTGCAAAGTGCCACACATTTCAGCAGCAGCGTTTAAATTAGAATTTGGTATCTGATAAAAAATGAACAGTTTCAAATGGCTCTTAATAAAAAATGTTTTTTTAGACAGTGTTTAACCTTAGAGATTAAACTGTGCTCAATTCTGATTAATTTCTGGGTATTTTCTTATTTTTAGACTAATCTAAGTTTAAACCTCTGTTTAATAGTTTGGTAAAGTATTTGGCAGAAACATTCCCAGTAAAGATAAATAAAAAAATTAATTCTCAGTCTAGGAAGAAATAGCATAAGAAAAAAACTCCTATGATGATAAATAAAAATAGATTTGAAGTGATAAACAGACCTCTATCCAGGGGCTGGACTAGTTAACATAGCCAGACAACTAATCAGGGAAAAAACTACATTAAACCATACTTAAGCTACTGCTGTTCCCATGTCTGCATCATCACGATGAGACTTCCACTCAATATCCATGCATTCAATCATCACCTCATATGTCAATGCTACAAAAACACTAAACAATACCTGCGAGCTAGGCAAATACTAGCAAAGGTGACTAAGATTGATTGTGTGGATACAAGATTTACCAACAACAAAAAAACAATGCCTGGCTAAAAAAATTCAATTCAAATTCAGCTTTCCAGACACTGAGTATAACTGAGAATCTGAAGAAGACTGTGTCCCATCTGGAGGTGAGATGAGTGGTGGAAAGATACGAAGATGAAGAGAGGAAAACAGGTGCAGCTGGAGGTAAAGTGAAAGAGCACAGATTGACTGAAGGAGGAGGGGAAGGAGTGATGGATGAAAAAGCAGACGGTGGCTCTCAGGAGGTTAACTGAAAAGATGGAGCTGAAGGCAAAGAGGAGGACATAAGAGTGTAAGTGTGTGTGCTCGTGTACTGATATCTTAAAATGAGTTTTGGTCCTTTAGAGCTATAGGACATCAAAAAATGGTTTCACCAAGCCCTTACTTCTCCAAAGGGTTATTTGTGAATTTAGATTTGGAGTTGGGGTTAAAGTTAGACTTAGATAGGCATAGGTAAAGGTTAGGGTTGGCTGCTTTGTTGGTTAAAGTCAGGGATATATGTCGGAAATTCATTTTATCAGAGAGGGTTCTCACACGTATATGAGTACAAATAATGTGTGTGTAGCTCATTTCCCCTCAGCATAAATGCAGAAGCTACAAAATGACGTGTGTGTGTGAAGGAACAACTTTGCCAAACATAAGGAGGCACAATGTCAGAGGTTACAAGTGTGTTTTAGTGTGTGTTAAAGAGAATTATCAGTACAGCACTGACCCAAATATGTCACAAGAGCTCACACCTCCCGACTGCAATACTACAAGGTTTGCCACAACACAGTCCCTGTTATTTTCTATCAAAACCTGCACAGCAAAAGCCTCAGAGGTATTTATCTACCATCCTTTTCATACTTAAAGCTCTAGGTTTACTAGATGTCACATAAGGTGAGGTGAGGTGCGGTTTGGTAAGGTAAGGTAAGGTAAGGTAAGGTAAGGTAAGGTAAGGTAATAATCCATTGTTAGATCCACAGCTCAGAAATTTGCATCATTACAGCAGCAAAGTGGATTGTGCAAACAAAAAGCATCAGTTAAAAAAAAACACAAAGCAATATAATAGGTATGTGTCGGTTAAAAAAAATCAGTAAAACAAGTAAAAATTAAAAATACAGAGCAACTAAAATACGTAAACAGTTAAAAACAGATAAGTATAATAAGTAATCAGTAAAAAAACAGAGCAATATAATAAGTAAACAGTATAAAAGCAAAATACAATAAACTGACAGGTTGATGAATGTTCTAAGTATAGGCATAGCTGATGTTTTTTAAAAAAAATCATAACCTAAGGAATTCTTATTACATCAAATACCTATTAACAACTGTTGTCTAACCTTTTTGTGCCTTTAGTATGACAGTTAAATGTGGAGAACACAAAATCATAGTATTATAGTTCGACTATACAATGTGATTATTATGGCAAAATAACTAGACCAGCTTATTCAGCTGCAGTAGTTTCTTTCAAATGCGTCATGCAAAAATGAAAACTTACAGCTCAGGTATGGGGCAAATTGTTTTAGGATAAGTATGAAAACAGAAAAAAAAAAACCTGTCAAATGAAAATGCAGGCAGTTTACCATTTGGCTTAATGAGACATGCAGCTGTCATTCCCCAAAACACAGCGAAGAGCAGTACTCAATAGGTGCACATCTCAACTACATTTATGTGTTTAAAACATAAAAACTTTGCTCACATTATCGCAACATCACATCAGAATGGCTGCACACAATGGGCTGTATAAATTACTGCAGCAGTAACTAATAATTTGGGGTGCTGACAGGGGAATATTCTAAAAAACCATCCTTTGTGTGGTTGGTAGTGTTTTTTGTTTTTTTTATTTATTTAAAAGGTAGACCAGCAGTTTTACTACAGCTACTACCACCCAATCTAACACACATGACAATAAAAACAGAAGAATATTTATTTGTCATTATCATTATTTGCCAGCAGCTGCGTGTTAAAATCAAAGGTAATTCATGGCAAGAGATGAAGAATAATTGTGGGAAACCTTTAACAAGTTCTCATGTTTTAAATCACTTAACTACCAAGTATGTGCGGCTCTGTCCTATAACATTACAATATACATTATTCAGCTTCTCAAAAACACAACCTCACAGGTGCCACTGAAATGCGGAATATCTTAGCTAGCAGGTAGCTTGTGGCTAACGTTAGCTTTTAGTTAGCAAGCCGTTTTCAGTTGTATTAGCATATAACGCTAGCTACCATTTCGCCATTGTTATTTACACTGTTTTTTGAGTAAATCGTTTAAAGGTTTAAGGTTTTATTACCACTATTAAAATATGGGAGGTATATTCATATTAACTTATATAAATCATAATTTGCTGGATAATTACTTACCACCATCATCACACCAAGTTGCCGTCAAGTAACAGTAGTCCAAATGCTTTGAAGTGATTGGTTGGCAGGACGGCCGCAGTTATGCTTGTCCAATCAGATATTTTGTAGGTGGGACTTTCCTCAAACTACAACCAACTCCTTCAAAGTATTGCCACCAAATTAAAAACACTGATTGTGCAGTAAACGTTCCCTGTCAGTGTTGTAACATATGATGTTTTTGATTAATATAACTGCTGCATTAATGTGTATGTTGCGTTGTACTGCTGTAGATATTTAAGGTTGTGCTCATTTAACTCCTTTTAACACTGTTGTAGTTTTATCTTTAGCAATGCGTCATATTCTACAAGATCATTATGTTTGTGGCGTTGCTGTAGCCTGGTTCCAGACCATAGACCCCGCCCACTCAACTGAGTAGGCTTGCATCTGATTCAGATCACTCAGGATGAACTCTTTCTACAGCTGTCACTGTTCTCTGCTTGTGAATTTGTATATATGCTCCAGGTTACGTCTTTGCCGGGTATCAATCTTGCTTGTCTTTGGCTCTGTTTGAGTTTTACCATTATAAACGAGATAATATCTACCACTCAGACATGCTTCTGAATGTTTCACAACCTCAAATAAACACGACCCCTCCCAGGAGAAACCAAGTCTACCAACACTTCAGTTTGTTTTCTTCTGTTTACCAGTGGAGCAACATGCTCTCTTCCTCATTAACCTCTGACCATGACAGCAGGGGTCAGTGTGAGCTGTCAAGTGCAGACAAACACACACAGCAGTGATGAGTTTACCCCACAGCCAATGGAAAGATAAACACAAGATAAGGACCGAAAAGTGTGAGTTTAAACCAGAACTTTTCTTTGAGCTTGTGGTGGAAAACTGGAAATTGAGCGGGGGGGTTAACAGTCTATTTCATTCCAGAAAAGACAAAATAACAAATGGCAGTCAAAACATGGTCCTTTTTTGTAAAATGCGTCTATAAATAATAAGCTTGGACAAAAGTATATGTGTTTTTCAAAATGAATGACTTTATGTTATTCTAACCTCACTGATATAAATTGGGACGACAAAATGAATGGTTCATTTGCAAAAAAAACAAAACAAAAAAAACCATACTTGTTTCTGTTTTTTTTTATGATATATGGTGTGTGTGTGTGTGTGTGTGTGTGCGCGCACGTGTGTGTGTGTGTGTGTGTGTGTGTGTGTACAAGGTAATATCAATCAATCTGTTGGTTGTTTTGTTAAGATATCTGAAAGTTTTAAAAAATTTTATAAATCATGTTTTTTTAATTGTGCACTCCAAAAACCAATCAAACTGCTGGTGATTTTATCATCTTAAGAATGACTTTCATCTGTTTTTGCAAACTCAGTTTGAGTAAAAATTTAATATTAAGTCCTTGAAGACAGTATTTACTACAATGTTTTACACTGGACTGTTCTAGCAAGGTGTAACTAATAAACTTTTTTTTTTTTGGCTGTTTATTTTTTATATGTCATCAGCCCCCCCCTACAGGAAGGGCCAGAGCCGTCTCTATTTTCTGAGGCGACTGAGGTCCTTCAACATCTGCCGGACTATGCTCAGGATTTCTATGAGTCTTGTGGTGGCCAGTGCTATCCTCTATGCTGTTGTGTGCTGGGGCAGCAGGCTGAGGGTGGCGGACGCCAACAGACTCAACAAACTGATCCGCAAGGCCAGTGACGTTGTGGGAATGGAGTGTGACTCTCTGATGGTGGTGTCAGAGAGGAGGATGCTGTCTAAGCTACGAACTATCTTGGACAATGTCTCACACCCACTCCACCATGTGCTGGTCAGGCACAAGAGTACTTTCAGTGGGAGACTCATACCACCAAGATGTACCACTGAGCGCCACAGGAAATCATTCCTGCCTGTGGCCATCAAACTGTACAACTCCTCCCTCTGAGTGGCCCTGAGACTTTTTCACACACTGCAATAATTTAATTTAACTTGTGCAATAACCCCATTCACCCTGACTGTATATATTCTGTTTGTGTAAATAATCTTGTTCAGTTTACAATATATATATGTATATATATATATATATTTATTTACGTTTATGTTTGTTAATAATTCCTGTTTATTTAACTATATATTTGTAAATACTATTGTTTAAATTTCTTATATTTTCACGTATCTTTCCTCTCTTGCAAGGAGCACCTGTAACATAAATAATTTCCCCTCGGGGATCAATAAAGTATTTCTGATTCTGATTCTGATATGTAAGAAATAATACACAAGCAGATATGGGCATGTTCATGATTTTCTTTATCAATACACCCAACACTACAATATGCCCCTAATGATCACTAAAATAAGATAAACTAGTTCAACCACCTCATGGCTGTAAATTCGTGTAAACCAGTCAAGTTGCAGTTACAGTTTACATCCATGTCTGTCCAGACTCATATGTTGCCATGACAGCTGACAATGCTTCAAATATGGATGTTGCCGCAAAGAAGCTACAAATCCTACGGATAAGTGTTTTTGTAGAACATTATGATGTCACAGTGAAGTTGACCTTTGAAAGTAAAAAGTTGTTACTTCATCCGTTTATTTTATTGGACATTTGTGTGGAATTTTGTTATAATTCAGTCAGGAACACTTTAGTCAAAGAAAACTTTGTTTGAAAATGAAAACATGTTTTTTTGGTGGCTTTAACTTGGCACCAGAGACTGTTGATAAACTGAGAAGTCCCACTTTAGATTCATTTCCTGTATCTGTGTCATGTGGGTTTCACCACTGCCCCACCCCAGAGCGGCAGTCCTGAGTCTATTCATTCTGATGGGAGAAGCGAGTGTGAGTACAGATTATGACCATTTCCTACGCCCCATAGTCAAGTAAGTATTGGATCCACTTTTCACAGGCCCCAACCCTTCTAAATATTCTGACACAGAAATGGGAGAAATTTCAGGGGGAAATTAACTCTGTTGGAGACATGTCTCTGTTTTAGCAACACGCTCTCTCTTCATCAAATGTTAAGTTAGCTGATAAAAACGAGCGGCAAAATAAGGAACAAACATTACATTGTACTGCATATAGTGTATTGTTTTGAATCTGATTTCATCCATCCATCCATCCATCCATCCATCCAAACAAACTTTATTTCACTTCCAATGAGGTAAGGGGATTAAAACCCTTTCTCTTCCTATTCTATGTGAGGGGAGAGATGACCACGCCCACTTTGGAGGCCAGAATTGTATACCATTTCATACTGTTGTTGGCACAGCTTGTAATACGGTATCTTTGGTGACAGTATCTCTGGCACAAAAAAGGGTGAGTTTGGCTCTCATATTCCCTGTTGACTGTCTCATCTTGTTTTTCCATTCACAAGTCTTCTGTTAATTAAAAAGCATAAAAAGCATCTAGACTTCAATATGGACTTCTTAGAATGTGTCACAGGTACGAGCCTACTTAGCCTCTTAATGCCGTTTGTCATAGATAGTAGTCTCTACATATACATAATATTTTGAAGCTATGAAGCGTGTACAGTATGTATGTGAGAGAAAGGACAAACATGAGTCAGTCTTCATGATAAACACTTTTATAGATAAAACTTATGGAGTCACAGGTTTACAGTTGTGTTCAAAAGCTTATAAATCTCCCTCCACCTCATGTACATATCCAACATTAATAAACTCAACTGTGTAAAAAACAAGACATAAAATACAAAACAAACATTCTCTGTACAAGGCAAAGTATGTTTTTGTTTTTCATCATTCAATGTATTTCATTTAAAGGCAATAGTTGTCTTCTATTGAACAGTTTTGGTGTCTGATGATGGTCTACAGTTTCAGATCCTGTTTCCATCTTCAGGAGAAAAATTCTGGTGGGAAACACTGAAGCCCAAGACGAAAGAGCCTCAGAGGTCAAACTTTCATTTTGGCACAAAAAACTACATATGAAAAATAAACACACAAACAAAAAAGACTAACGATTTACACGAGTTACAGTAACCTGTATGCTTTCTGATGAAACTCCTCTGTTTATAAGACAGTAGTTTCCAACATGTGCAGTCAGAACCCCAACAAGGGACTGCAAGATTAATGTGAGGAATCATGAGATGATGGACCAGAAAATGTATTTCTGCTACACAAATCTTTTTTCTCTTGAACTACTGGATCATTTTACATGTTAAGGCTGGCAAAAATTATTCAAATATACTATAACAAGGGTTAAATGTGGCATATGACATATGAAAGAGGGTCGCAAGTAGATGCTGCCTCATTATAAAGCATCACTAGCTAAAAAACAGGAACCACTGCAGCCACGTGTCTTACTGAAAATGGCCACAAGAGGACTGATTATTTGGAATATTTCATTCGAAGTAAGAAGGTAATATTTACGATAAATCTTACATTAAATAGTCTGCTTCTTAGGACCCACTTCATTAAAATAATAATAATAAAAATGATAATAAATTCATGATTGTCAAAATCAGTTATTCTCTGCAACATGTTTGGCTGTTAATAAGATAAAACAACATATTTCTTATGCGTCAATTCGTCATGGATTGTTTGTAATCTTTATGGTAAATGTATGGTAAAAAAGTCTCTTCTTCCAAAACCAAAAGAACATAAGGAAAGATATATACCTACCTAAAATATCTGCTGGTACAAACACTTATTATTAAACAGTTGTCTTCACTGTAACAGATGAAACACTCAGCTGTATCCCCGAAATAATAGCTACCTGAAGGTAACTTCAGCTCTATGAGTCTGTGCGTAGCTCTGTAACAGCCTTTGCTATTGGTTTATCCTCCGCCTAAGCATCTGAGAAAAGATTTATGGTACTCACCGTCCATTCAGGAAGTAGGAAACACAGGGCACCTGAACCCTATAAAACCCTAGTGCATGTATTGACCGTCTTTCTTTTTTTTATTAAGTCACTTTGAGAACTGAGTGCATAGATTTTAATAACTACATAGCGAATGCTAGGATGATGCCTATTCATTCCAATAGAGCTGCTCATCTGGCGGATATGTCGACAAAGTTTTCTACCTTTGGGGCAGCCCACTGAAAATGTGCAGGAGTGTTTCTTCCACTGGCCCCGCCCCTGAGTTCCCGCTCAGCTCATTGACTCTATGTTGTGGTGACATCACCGATTTTTTAATAATTTTTCTTAGCTTGAGGAAAGTTTTACCAGCAGTGGAGGGTGCAGCCACTCAGTCCTGGGCAGGTTACAGTAAGGATGATGACCATTATCTCAATGAGGAGGAAGTCCCAGCTTCCTTCTCCAAAGACAAAGAGGCACCGTCCAACGATTATTACCCTTTTTCTCCTCTTCTTCTATGCAGGCCCCTGCACTCAGCCATGTGGCAGGTCCTGCCCTTGTGTGTTCCTTCCCAAGATGGGGCCCATATTTAACTGCGCTCAGCCCGAATGGCTATTGCTGCTGAGCACCAACCCTCCAGTGGTGGTATACCAGCTGAACTCCACTGTTGAAGGCTGGGAGTATGACAAGGAAGTGCCCCTTATCAAGGATGAGGTTGAGGTCTGCCTCATCCCCTCTGCCTCCCTCTGGCCAGGCCAAGGTCGACCACCGCTTCTGTCAGAGGCGGACAGGGTGATGGCCGTCCTCTTGGTGGTAAGCACAGTAAACATTTTCTCAGGTGCATTGAGAGGGTAAATCAATAATGAAACCCATGAGAGCTCGGAACACATAGAAAATAGAAATGTCTGAGACAAATGATAATATGTAAGCGTATTCATTTTCTCCATAATTGACGCAGTATTTTGGACTCTTCATTTGTAACTTTTTTATGTTTAATGATATGAAACTTAAAATATAGTTAGCTGATGCAGGTCTCTGAAGACAGTGATGTTAAAGTTACAATCACAAGCATCTGTTTTGTTCTTGTTGGCGGCACCTATGGTGATAATTGGTAATTGCAGGTGTGTTGTTGTTTTTTTTATCTCACTTTCCGGAGGTTCAGAAAGTGTCGCCTGTGTGACGCGTCAGTTGGCGAATTTTTTTTTTCTTTGGTTTTGCACTGTTTTTTGAAGTGTCATCATCTGTAGTTATCGCCCTATATCATTTTTGTTTTTTTGTTTTTTTGTTTGTTTGTTGTGCCATAGTAAGAGTTTAATCGCAACGCCAGCAAAGACCAGGCAAAAAAAGAAGCGAGTTAAAGAGCAAGTTGGCTGTGCTAGGCTTCACCTACCCTCTCTGGCGAACCTACCACTGCTGAGTGATGAGAAAGGCATCACTAACTGTGTACGCCTTTTGATTTTTTCCTGGGAATGTTGCCACAGACACCCTGTTGTGATGCAAATGCAAGGGCTTTCACCAGTGGGCTGTAGGCTCAATCGCCATTAAGCTACCTCATTCAGTGATAGATAGTGACTTAACAGACATTAATTCTAATGAAAATCTTCTAGGTTATTATCACAGGTTCATTCCCTGCAGGAGCAACCGATATGTCTATAAAAAGGGTCCTTGAGTACGACTTTGAACTTCACCTGCCTTCTGAGTCGCTCTACATATGAGCATCAGTGCTGAGAGTCTTTATGAAGAGGCTGTCTCTGTCCCCGGTCAGAGCACAGTGACTTCAGTCTGCAGGATGGACTGGGCTCGGGAGTTTCTGGGAAACTGAGCAGAGTTTTCAGTGCCATTTCGGCTGACCAACATGGTGTGCAGCCTGTAGTCCCGCCCCACGTAACGCTTGAGAGATAAACTCCTCCATGTCCTCCTCAGCTCGCTCTGGACCTTATTATACACCAACAAAGAAAAGTTTAGTGTCTGCAAGGTGGAGAATTAAATGCTTGAAAACCTGTGTGTGTGTAGACTCACCTCACTGTTGAGGAAGCAATAGAGGGCAGCCACAATCAGACCCTAAAACACACACATACAAAACTATTACTGACTAAACATCAGCTTATAGTTTTGTACAGCTTTGAATTTAAAGAAATGACATGTACTGTACCAACATAAGGGCTCCGATATAGAGGCAAAAATGATTTTTAAGATAATGATTAGCTGTGAATTTTGAGGATTTTTAAAACATTAACATCTCAGGAGGCAACTGCAATAGTTAAGACCAAGTTTTATGATGATGAAGACACAAACAAATAAGAACTGAAGTTCTATTTAAGTTACTACACTGGCAATAAACAGTCTTCGTGTCTTTTCAAAAGTGGACAAAATCAGATAGATCAAACTTTTGGAGTTCTGGGAGACACCACAGGGTTTCTGTTCAAAACAGTAGGAGATACCTAAATAGGTATAAAAACTCTTCCATCTCTGTCAGTGAATCTCCTAAACTCAGAATGCAAGGATGGTGTTGCACATATCTGAACACATTTGATGTTTGTTACTTGTCAGCATTAAGCCCTTCATGCCTGTTTCTGCAATATGTATTTCTATATGGAAGCCTTAACATGCAAGACAGACAAATTATTTAGGGACAAATAAAACCTTGAACCCTTTAATGTCCAACCAATTAATGGAGAGGATTTGGTCTACTGTTTGTCTACTTCATATTTTTACCCTGTCTATTAAGCATTTTGATATTTATCTAAAAATGTGCATGTTTGTGTACTTCTGTATATAATGTAAAATAAGTGAAACCTGTTATATTATGTCTACCTGGAATGATCCCAGGGCAAGTTCAAAGAAGATCTTGATTTGCTTCATGTTTTTGTCAGCCGGTTCCATCAGGTACACAAACACCACATAGTTCACCCCAAACAGAGGGATCAGCAGGAGGGTGGACTTAGCCAGACGTCTACAGAAAACACACACACACACACACACACACACACACATTGATGCAGAAATCAAAAACAGGGTATGGGCCTAGATTTATTTGTCAGACCATGACAGTCCAACAGTGTTTCCAAATGCTTCTGTTATTGACAACATTTTTGTTTCTGGGCCAAGTGTTTAGTGTAAAGTGCAGCACTTTGTTCCTTCTCCAAAAAATGTTGGTTTGTGGACACTCATTTATAAGCCTCATGTTCAGCATTTTGGCTGTTGGCATTTGAATTTTTTGGAGGCAGACGTGACCATATTTGGATGAGAGGGTGGAGCTGCGAAGGCGCGAAGGGTGGATCTGACTGAGGTTCTGTGGGGATCTGTTTTGGAGCCATCCTCATGTGGCCATTAGAGGAACTGCAGTTAGTGGCACTTCTGCATTGGATACATTTCTCAGCCCCAGAGGTTGCCAACAGGTAGACCTCAAAATGAAGGTTTCCAAACAGGTGTCCAAGTTTAGAAACACTTTGGACCTACAATGTGGCTGACAGATGGTTCACCATGTCACTTGAAAGCCCTTAAAATATAGAAATCTAATCAATAAAGGGTCAGAGGTAAAATATGTACCTGTACTGCGACTGTTCATTTCCTCCAACATCAGTGCAGCGCAGTTTCTGCACCAGGATGCGGATGATGCTGATGAACAGGATGAAGTTGATCTTGTAGAGAAACAAAAAAGAAAGGATGACAGACATGTGTTAGTAAATAGAGTTTGTTCTTCAACAATAGAAAGAAAAGAATCAGATCAGCTGTGACATGGCCACAAAAACTTGTCTTGGTGACACCTATTTAGATACTTAACATTTCAAATTAACTATTTTAGGAGCTGTATGCAACATTCAGAACATTAATACAGCAGGAAACCACTAGTTGATATCTAAAGATAAAGCTTCGCAATGGGTTGTTGTGATGTCCCTGAGAGTTTGTCCCACTGGCTAGCTAATTTCCACCGCTCTGCACTGCATTCGTAGGGCGGGTACAGCTGAAATCAGGATGGCATCGCCACAGAAGCGTAGCGCACATCCTCTATTCTCCCCTTGTTAAACACTGTTAGCATTGCTTAATAAGTTAGCAAAGTTAGCTGCTAGCTGCCAGCTCAGCCACTTTCATGTTGAGAACCATGTGCAGACAATCCCACCTCAGACTCTGAATCATAGATATGCTCTGAATGTCACATAAATCTTCTTTAAACAACAAATGTAAAGTAATTACACGTCTTTCCTGTCCAGGTGCTTAGTCCAGAAAACGTAAAGTGGTTTCCAATGGTGGAATGTAACTACCAGTAGTACAGCACTTCAGGACACATTTTAGGTGCTTTTACTTTCCTTAAGTCTGTTCTTTTCATGCCATTTTGTACCTCTACTCCACTACATTTCAGAGAGAGATATTGTGCTTTTTACTTCACTGCACTTATTTAATAACTGAAGTTAATAGTCACTTTATAGATAATCAATTAGTCAGTTGACAGATAAAAACTATTCTGATAATTGTTAAAGTCATACTATGGTTCCAGCTTTTAAATGTGAAGATTTGCTCCTTTTCCTTTGAATAATGTTAACAATTTCTCACTTTTTCACTATTTTTACAAACCAATCAATTAATTGATTAATAGAGAAAATAATCTGCAGATTGCTGAAAATAATTATTAATTCATAGTTCAAAATGAGCTCCACCTCAGCCAACGACAGCAGTAAGTAACAGTTTCAATACAGGACTTTTGCTTGTGATAGAGTTTTTTACAGTGTGGTATTAGTACTTTTACTTAAGTGAAGAAAGGGAGGGAACAGAGAAATAAAGTTCAGGATGACAACAAGTTCTGATTAATTATCTGCTTTCCAACATGTTAGGAAATAAACTGCTGAATGATTGAACCTTATCTGAAGCTTATCTCTGTTGGTGGACATTATCCCAATGACTGAGCAGCTATGAGACTGTTTATAAAAGCC
This sequence comes from Epinephelus moara, assembly GCF_006386435.1. Classification (NCBI taxonomy): domain Eukaryota; kingdom Metazoa; phylum Chordata; class Actinopteri; order Perciformes; family Serranidae; genus Epinephelus; species Epinephelus moara. The sequence continues at coordinate 7,335,281 of NC_065516.1, forward strand.
TGCACTGGATGGCAGAAGCACTGAGATGTCATACTAATGATAAAAATATTTTCTTTCAGTACATGCAGCTGAATAATGGAAACAGGAAGAGTGATGAAGTGATAGAGATAATTAAAGTGAAGTGCAGCAGGTCAAAGTGATGATGGATGTCAACTGTTAGTTTCCTGAATCTACTGTTCAAGTTCTATAAAATAATAAAAATCCAACTGCAAAGACTTTATGGGGTTGTAACTGGAAATCCGACTGAGATTGTCTTGTGTAAGTGCATATAGTGGATATTACTGAATTTGCATCTTTAAATAAATACTGTAGTAGGACTAAATAAAACTAAGTCATGACACAAAAACTGAATTTGTAACCTCATTATAATAAATTGTTGACTCACAATGACAGACGCCATGATGGGCCAATTCATCAGTCTGTTGGGGACAGGGTTGTCATTCATCTCCCAACACCTGAAAAGAAGAAAATAAATCACTGAGGTTTCATAGTTTTTTTTAGTATATTTAAAACCCGAGCTGTCTCAGTTTATAAGCGATCTAAACATCTGGGTATTTTCTTGAAGTTAGGAACTCCAGCATGATGACAACACTAGTCCAGCAGTTTGAAACAATGTTTGCATTTACAGATTCTGGATTTTTCAACAAGAGGATGTTTTAAAGGTTGCAACTAATTCATTGAACTATTTTGTAAAAAGCAACAACAACAACAACAACATATGTGACAAAATATTATTCCAAGTGTATACAGAGTATTTTCTTATGACTGAAGGGGATCTTTAATTCTTCGGTTTTGCTTTTTTTTCTGTCTGAAAAGATCTTACAATCTTCACAATCAGAATCAAATTTATTGCCAAGTAGATTTTCACATAAAAGGACTGTGCTTTAGTGTTTTGGTGCATAGCAATAAACATAGTGAGAAAAAATAAGAGATAAACACAAGTTCTGCAAACAGTCAAGAAACATGAATAAAATAGAAAAATTGAGGATAAAAATATGCAGAAAATATTGTAAATATATATAAATATATACAATATATCATTTTGTTTTTTTAAAAAGGCCCTTTGGTTTAGAAAGCGATAACATTTCGAAGGGTCTGAGTTTGTCCCTTGATGCTTGTTGAAGGCCTTATAGCAATGAAAAATATTAATATTTGATACCATTTTCAATACCACAGGGTCATGTGAAATGTGTGAAATGTGTAATGTGATGGCAATAATTTTTCTTTTCTAGCTTAGTAGCAGAGAACAGCAGAATGACTGTAATAAATATTAACAATAAGACAGAGTAGCAAAGCATATTTTGTAGTGGTGTATCAATACTGCAGAAAATTAGTACTGAAACAGTTTCAAATATTCAGAATCACTGTGTATCAATAATTGATAAATAATGCTTGACACAAGATGTCTCCTGTTTCAGCGGAAAGTCAATTCTCAGTGTCTGTGCTTGGGAGCCTTCAAGTTTCCACATCATACTTCTGAAAGTTGCATACTGGACTGTGATTGGCTCCAAACTATTTGTGATGTCATAAAACCTTTCTGGTGCATCCAGAAATGTGATAAACTGAGATTTCAGTTGAGCATAGAGAAACTTTCCATCCTTTAACAGATCAATGTGAAAACAAACTCTGCACAGACATAATTCTGCACAACTGGGGTCGAACAGTGAAGGAACAATAAACACATTTTGAGTGGAGAGAGACTTTAAATCGGTTTGCAACGTAATGAAGGACATGACAATACTATATGTCTTGTTTTTCTACAGTTTAAACACCTGACATCAGAAAGAAACTAACCTATGATAGATTATATAACTTAATGTCATTTCATATCATCAGATTTTACTTTTTTTTTGTGTCTGTTATCCTGGCTGCTGTGCTGGTAGAGGCCACTAGAGGCCAACAGTCTTCATGTTCATTAAAATGCTAAACAACATAGACTCACCTTGTGTCCTCCAGGTTTATCCTACATATGATCCACGCTACCATGAAAACAAAAGGGATTCCTGAGAGGAGAGAGGAGAGGAAGTCTGTTTAGATTCTCAGTCTGCACATCCTCACGAGGTGCCACACACACACACACACACACACACACACACACACACACACACACACAGATGTACATTAAACAGCTGGAGCTGAGTGTTGATGCATTAGAGAGGAAGTGTGGGTAAAGTGGTGATGGATGGTGGAAGGACGTGTCACATGGCAGCAGAACGGAGCTGAGCGAACACAGAGGAGCCAGGAGACTGTTTACCACCAGCTTGCTACCACCCGACCTTTCATGAAATACACTGGTCTGCCTCACCAGCATGACGCTCTGTCTGTCTTTCTGTCTGTGCATACAAGAGTGTTTTTGCAAGACATTTTCAGCCGCAATGATGCAATACTTTTGCTCTTGGTCTTGCTTGCTGAGAATTACATGAGAGGGTCGATACCACTCTACTGTCTGTGCGGAAAATATGAAGCTACCACCACTAGCTGGTTAGCTTAGCTTAGCACAAAGTAAGCAGCTACATTTTTTTTAACATTTTAACTAAACAAAACATAACGTGTTAATCAGTGAACTTTCGAGGTGAATCTAGGCTTTGTTACCTTTGGATGGAGGCTAGCCATTTCCCCCCATTTCCAGACTTTATGCTAAGCTAAGCTAACCAGTTGCAGTCTACAACTTTGTATTTACTGTACAGACATGAGTTTTATTGATGTTCTCCTCAAACTCTCTGCAAGAAAGTGAATATTTTCCAAATTGCTGAGCTTGTCCTTGAAAGCCGCCATGTTTCCTTTAAAGCAGCTACTATTTTTTAGGTGCTTATTAACATCTTTCAAATTATTCTGATGCAGTAATTTTTTGTTTAAATGAAAATTATAAAATACTTGTGAAAAGTGGTGCAATCTATGTGTTGCTTGTTATGCAATGTTTTCACTAGACGTGGAAGCGCCCTTTATATGTCACTTGTTGCACAGCCATCCATCAGCAGTCGCCTGGCTGTTCACACCAGAAGCACATTGTTTTGTGCCTGTCATCTTTTCTAATCACACATAAAGCTTTATCTGCATGGATGCATATCTTATCATATATCATAAACAGATGTTTTATATCATGTCTAATGTGTCCTTTATATTGCTTATGATAGAATATCAGTGAGTTGGGGTTTTTTTGCCAGAAAAAAATAGACCAGCCACCAAAACTGTCGCTGCAGATTGGGAGCCGACCACAGAGCTCACAGTGCTGTGGTGTGTCCACTATGAATAGCCCAGTTGGTTGACATGGGTGCCAAAAGGAAGTGAGCAGGGCTCAAAGAAAAATCATCACTCTTCGCAACACTTTTGCATCGAGTGTAAACCTGATGTTAGTCCACACTTGGCTGGCTAAATTTTAAAATGTGCGTCCACGCTGGTGTTTCTCAGGTTGTTTTTACTTTCAGTTAGCAGTGAAATGCTAAACAGTAAGAAAACAGGTGAATCTCTTCCTACTCCTCTTTCTGTCAGCAAACAACAAAATTCTGCATCACAGCCAGCACAGGGCAAAATATGTGCCACAGTTGTGTTTTTTAAATACATGTTCTACTGATCATGCTCCTTGCCCTGCCAATCTCCAGATTTCAGCAATTAACTTCGTTATAGAAAAGTTTAATATTAATTATATCCTAAAACTAAGAAAGACCCAGGTTGTAAAAACCAAAAGAGTATGTTGCAGTGCTCCCGTTGCGGTGCAGCTTACCCCAGCCGATGATCATGTACATGGAGAGGCGGGTGGAGTAGCTGTGGACGACAAGCAGCAGCGCGTGCAGGTAGAGACCCTCCACCAGCAGCCAGAAGAAGTTGGCCATGACAAAGTAGTTGAAGAACACCAGCGTGGCCTTACAGCCCACCTACAACAACAAGAACAACATATTTATCACATTATTTCATTTCGCACTGACTATACAGTACACACACATTTCATAGTAGGCCTGTAGATTCTAGATGACAATAAAACTTGAACTGAACTTGAACACAAAGGAAGTTTGGGGGTCACATTTAGGGCATCACAGCACAAATAAATATACAATTAACCTTTTAACAACTAAATTTTTTGCCTTTTATTAGTCATTTTTGATTGGTTGCCAAGCCTCAAGAGAGCAGGTCTCATGTGATATGTTCAGGTATGGCCTGACCCTTTTCCTATTGACTGGCATGAAAATAACCACATCATACATGTACTAATAGATTAGTTTATTTGGTCATAAAAAAAAATAAAAATAAATAATAAATAATATTAAATAAAAAATAATCCAGGTAAACTGCAACCCAAAAATATTGTTCAAGGTTAAGCCCCTTCCACACTACAAACAGAAAAAAATATAAGCAAATATTGAAATATTTTAAACTAGAATAGAATAAAAACAACTAAAATAGGCAACAATATTGACCAAAGTATAAAAAGGTAGCAGTAAAGGAAGAAATAAAACAAATTATACTTACAAGAAGATATACAGTTGAGTATACACATGCATTTATACATGTATATACATACAGAGAGAAAAAAGTACAAAATATGTGTAGTATTAGTTTAATAAAGTGTCTCTAAGGGTTCAAACAAACTGTAAAATATCATATTCAAGGTGGAAATCAAAGCACAATAGAGAAACTGAAAGACAAGGTCCTCTTAAGTACAGTGAAATGTGTGTGTGTGTGTGTGTGTGTGTGTGTGTGTGTGTGTGTGTGCATGTGTGTGAAGTCACCAGTGAGGGTTGCGTGCTGCAGTCTGAGTTTTGGTCGTCTGAGAAGAGCAGCGTGTCTTTGGTCAGCACAGCTACAGCTCGCAGCATGAACGACAAAAACAAGTTCAGATGGATGTAGTTCCTCGTGCAGTGGAGCCTCCTGCATGTATAGACGTACACACACACACAGACAGACACGCAGAGGAACATTGAGAGGTGTGTTTACAGAAGGTGTCGTGGTGTGAATCAAGTGAAGGATGTGGTATCTAAACACGCTGATAGCAGCCGAGTGAACAGCTGGAGTCGATCCAGACTGAGCTGCAGCGTTCATCAGCCTCACACAACAAACTGTTATCACCCTGAGTGCTCTGTGTCTTAGGAAACACGTGTGTGAGTGTATGTGTTGAAGAGTGTATATGTCTGCTTATAAGTAATCCTTATAGTATTCTGCGTTTAATGTTTTAAGGTTGTTCTTAAGTCCTGATGTAGCTAAAGGCTCGCACACATGCTTGACACTTAACTGTCGATCATCATCATGAATATTTATTATCATAATCTAAATTTTCTGCATTTCTTTGCACAGAATAATACGTCTGCATTTAAATTAACTTCAGCTGGAGGAGAAACATACGTGAGGTTAATGTCACGCTTCCACATAATGATTTAATCTAAACGAAATCACAATTGTTCAAGGTATTTTTGATGTCTTATGTATCACAAATATTTTACATAAGGTTGCAGACATCAAAGGCAGATGTTGAAATGATTCTTGATACCTTTGACACCTTACCATAAGGAGCAACAGAATCATCACTGCGGAAGACTGCATTTTATTTCCCTATTTTCTTTTTAGGAATTAGTGATGAAAAAAATTCATTTGACTTCTGAGTATGACTATTCTGCTGTTTTTTATAGTGCATTTTTGCCATAAACATCTGATTTTGCAGACTTTTGAACACCAATGGAGCCCTGAACCTGTCCAGTTAACAGCTGTTAATATTAATGCACAAAAGATTCATTTGAATCAGAATGGGAAGAAGTGTGTGGACAGTTTTCTTCTTTTTTTTTTTTTTGGTCAGATACATTTTCACCGAAATTGCGAACAGCAATTTTTTTATTTTTTTTTTAAGTTTAGTTTACACTGCAAAAAGATGTTTTGAATATGCAATTCATGCTCATCTATTTGGCATAAAGTTAATTTATATTACAAACTGATACACAATGAATGAAAAACAGAATTATGATGCTGATCAGGCCAAAAATGAACAAAAAAATAATAACCTAAAACTAAAAGTATAAGACATTAACAAATAATGCCACTGTTGTTCTCTTTTGCATTACCTCAATTTTCATTGGGGGTAAAAAATGTGTGTGTGTCTGAGTGCACACAAACCGTGATACCTGAAGATACTTTAAACATTTTAAGAGGTTTGGTCTGACTGGTTTGACTGGTGTGGTTGTGTGACTGGTGGACAGATGAGTGAGTATGTGTGTCTGTGTGTTTGTGTTTACCTGAACAAACAGATGATGATTGAGCTGGTGAGCAGAGTGATGAGGGACAGGCTGTGGCCCAGAGTGGACAGGATCCTCACCACCCTGTAGAAGACCAGCTGCACACACAAACAGAGGAAAAACATTAAATGTGCACTGCATGTGAAATAACGTCTTAAGTCATAATCACCTAATATGAACACAATATGTGTCATATCTACACAGGTGGGTTATGGCTGACCCTGTCTGTGGCCCATTAACCAACTATCAAAACATCCAAGCAAAGGCAAATTTAACTGTTAAAAAAAGGGCTGCTCAAATGTTGAAGCTAATAATTTTCAGTGCATGAAGCAAATGAAGGTGGTTGACATTGGTGGTGATGACCAGAGGCAGGTGTCTGAGTCTATAAATACAACAATGTAATGAAAACATACACTTTTATTAGATAAAATTGGCACATTAAATAAGAATGAAATTACTTTTTTTCCTCATCATAGTTGTTTCTGGCTAAATACATACAAGACTCTTACTAAATATAAAATACTTATTATATTATGACGTTTCTGCCAATATATGCCCCTAAATCCTACACACTGGACCTTAAAGTAAAAGTACTAAAGTATTAGCATTTTCTTAAAGTATCAAAAGTTAAAAAAAAAAAAAGGTAGGAGCTAATTTTAATGCAGTTACTAGCTGGGTGACTTATCCCACAACGATATATCTTAAGTTATTAGTTTATTTATATTTTGTAATAATAATCAAGATCTGCAAAGTGTAAATTTATCAAATAAATGCAGTGCAGAGAAGTATAAAATTGCATAAAATGAAAATACTTGAGTAAACTACAAGTACTTGAATAAATGTATCATTACTTTCTGGTTGTGCTTTCTAGAAAAATAAAATATAAAGCCACTAGAGGGCGCTGCTCTCTAGTTCTGTTATCTACATATTACATCAATAAAGTGGCTGCCTGAATAATTATTGTTTACTCCTTCAACAAAGCTGTCGCCTGGGGCCTGTATCACAAAGCGAGATCAACCTTTCCTGGGTTACCCAGACCTATCCTGGGTTGACTAACCCTAACAATGGCAATCAGGATAATCGGTATCATGACGCTGGATATCAACTCGGTAACAACCCAGGTTTGCTTTATCAAGAGCTGTGAACGCGCACACAGCGGACCAATCACAATCATGAGAGAAGCGCAGCGTCACTGAGTGTCCTCACAAAGCGCCGTATGTGAGGAAAAAAAAGTATTTCTCATGTGAGGATCAGAGATTAATTCTACTAAAATATGAGGAGGAGAAAAGCAACATTACAGAAAAGGCCAACACCGTGGCAGCTGCAGGAGGAGGAAACATGCGTGGCAACGCATAACGGGATGAATAATGTTTAGTTTTAGTTTATTTGCACATAATGTTAAAAACAGACAGTATAAAATTTACAAGATTAAAAAAAGAAAAGTGCCAGAGAAGTTAGAAGCCACTAAAAGCTTATCAAAGAAACTCCCGTCAAAACATCAATGAAATCACATAATAGAGAAGAAAAAAAAAACGGGTAAAGAAAGAAGAAATGGAGGAGAGAGGGAAAAATCAAGACAAAACAAATAAAATTATGTGTAGGTTAAATTACTCATCACTGGTTCAAGTAGCTACAGTACTAGACTCACAAGTCAGTCTTTAGACGCTTTGCTTAACTAAAGACTGATGACTTTCTCCCTGATTTTGTGTTTAGATGGGCGGATACAATTTCAGAGTTCAAAAAAACTCCCTACGTTGCAGAACCAATAGTAAATCCGCAGGGTGGTCCTTCGGTGGCTTGCTGAACTCTTGTGCTTGTAAACATAGTCTGACTAGAACACGTGTAGCGGTACAAAATGGCTCAGCTGCGCTCGCAGAAAACGCCGTCAAAGTTAGTGAATGTCGCGTTTGCAGCGACACATTCTCGCCAACTAAAAGAAACAAACATAATCTTTTACAAGGCCATAGCCGTTTCTCAATATGCGTTCTTGTGGACTTGTGACACGTCATCAGTCACAGCCCAAGTACTGTTCCAATTCAAAGTTCACAACGAGCCAAGTTCAGTCCAAATTCCCGGATGTGTTCTCGCCACACCCATTTCACCAGGGATGCATCGGAGCAGACTTGTGTGGACTTCAGACAGCCAGGTATCCCAGCATGCATTTTGCAACAATCATCGGAAAATGGCAAGTGAGGGAAAGGCGCACAATTGTAAGCCATAATTACCGATATGTTACTGTTGTTTTGTCACAGAACGTGTTTTCATGCGTAGTTTAAACATCAACGTTTTAATATGGAGCCCAGTTGAATGTGACTGAGGTCCGCTAGATGACAGCGGTGTCAGCGCTCATGTGTTTATGAGCGCTGACACCGCTGTCATCTAGTGGTGTCAACGCACATAGATAATAAACAAGCGCTCAGGCTACCCCAGAGAGCAGCCTCTCTCAGGTAGTCCTTTTGAAATTCGTGGCTGATATCTCTGTAGTGGTTAACTATGAAATGTAATTCGTTTGGGGAATGTCTAATGGGCAATATTCAGTCTCAGTATAAGATACAGTGGTGTGAAAAAGTGTTTGCCCCCTTCCTGATTTCTTACTTTTTTGCATGTTTTCCACACTTAAATGTTTCAGATCATCAAACAAATTTAAACATTAGTCAAAGATAACACAAGTAAACACAAAATGCAGTTTTTAAATGAAGGGTTTTATTAATGAGGAAGAAAAAAATCCAAAGCTACATGGCCCTGTGTGAAAAAGTGTTTGCCCCC
>NC_065516.1:7345103-7346822 GCF_006386435.1 Epinephelus moara
CCATGTAGCTTTGGATTTTTTTCTTCCTCATTAATAAAACCCTTCATTTAAAAACTGCATTTTGTGTTTACTTGTGTTATCTTTGACTAATGTTTAAATTTGTTTGATGATCTGAAACATTTAAGTGTGGAAAACATGCAAAAAAGTAAAAAATCAGGAAGGGGGCAAACACTTTTTCACACCACTGTATATTCTTATATTATTAAATGTTATAACATGTTATTGTTCTTTGCATTCTTTTGCTTATTTAGGCCTATGTGTTTTTACCATTCAATAATGATTTTAAGAATTTATTGTAATTTATTTATTGTATTTAAAGATTGATTGTCTTTATTGTAGTATTTATTCAACAGCATTTTAAATATTGATTATCTGATATGAATTGTATACCTGATGTCTGAAGTGTGGCTGAATAAACTTTTCCTCTGAACATCTGACCTGTTTGATGCCATTTATATTGGTGAGGACAGACTAAATGAGAAACTGCTGTCAGTGTAATCCAGTACAGTTCAACAGCACCACAATCTACAACTCAACACTTCAATAAAATGTTAGACTGAATATTAAACTGCTGTTGATTTTCTCTGTGTACCAAGTAAACTGTCAAGTCTCCATAAAAATGTAGACAGAAAGCATAATGATGAGACAAATGCAGTGATGGACAGTAACTAAGTATATTTACTCAAGTAGCTACTGTACTTAAGTACAAATTTGATGTACTTTGGGTATTTCCATTTACTTAGAGGGAAATACTGTACATTCTACTCAAGCTACATTTATTTGATAGCTATAGTTACTTTTCAGATAGTTTGTTTTATATGTTGTTGTTTCATATTTACAAGTTGCTGTGTGTTGTTAGATCAGACTAGTACACCAGTGAAAGGTGTTAAAATTAGTTCTACCATGACAACATTTAAATGCTGCTTACATGTATCCGTTATTGATTTTTGATTTCCATCTCGCCAATGCTCATGATCACAATAACCACCAACTCTCCACAAATTTTCCCCCCGCACCTGACTTTTGATTATAATCAGAAGCCAGCTGCGGGGAAAAGGTTTTAAAAGACATTTTATTAAAATATTTTGGCTATTTATGTATTTTTGTATGTCAGTTATATATGTTGAAATGTTAAAAACATATAGCCTACATATTAATTTCTTACAATGTCTATGAAAAGATGCAGGGCTGGGCTGTGTTTATATTGTTTTATTCTAAATGCATGTATACAACACAGTACAACAGCCAAGGCGAGCGGAGGTGGTGACATCATCAAGTTCGCTGCTGTTCCAAAAGCAGAAATGACTGTACTCCCGTTCTCCCATTCTTGGGAAGTCCGGACTCTCACGTGGACTTGCCATTTTTCACATCTCTGTATCACCGTTTAGACTAATCTGATGTTTGTAAAGTCTATAAACACAATGATTGAACAAACGTTACTATTTCCGTGTGCACGTTTTGTAATTAATAACATGGTTATCGTAGATTAGCTGGGCTAACTGTTAGCTGTTAGCCCTGTTAGCCTTTAGCGGTGTCTGTAATAACCAGTAACTCAATAAACAGTCTGTGAAAAAAATATTTTTTCCAGCGGATATCTTAGTTACAACATGATTGAGCTAGCAAAGCAGTTTTGTGTAGCTATGTGTGGTATTTATTCAGTTTTGGGAAATCACGATGTCTAGAAAGCAGCAGTGGCTGCAGCTGACAGGGACAGCTAAC
>NC_065516.1:7347383-7353697 GCF_006386435.1 Epinephelus moara
TGCATTTCTGTCAGCGGAGTCATTTTTTTCCGAACAGCTGATTGGCCAGTGGGTGGTGCTTTTTATAAGATCAGATTCAACCCTGAACTTACCCTGCTCCGGAGCAGGATAGCCGTTCAGAGTAAGTTACCATGGTGATCTACCCTGATAAGAACTGAACCGGCTTCGTGAGACCGAAAACCCAGGGTTAACCCTGAAGTTACCTCGCTAAGACGTTAATCCTGCTTCATGATACAGGCCCCTGGTAACTGAAAACACCAGGAGCCTTGTGTTGTCGTTTAGGGAGCTGATGAGGAGTCCTCGTCACCCTTCCGCCAATCAGAAACAAGTGAGTGACATTAAGCTTCCTTATACCTTTGAAAAAGCACAAATAGATCCATGAAGGGGTTTTATATAAAATGTTTTATCAAATATAGTCTACCCATTTTAGATTGATTAATTAAATGACTAGTTTGGATGAGTTCAGGTTTATTTTCTTTCCAAAATAAAATCTGTTCAGCCATTTTCAGGCCTGTTTCCCCCTCACCACCCAACAGTGATAAGACTGATATTTAAGGATGCACAAGACACTTTCACCACCACTCACTGAGCTTGTGGTGCCCCATGTGTCTTTTTACAGAGTGGAGAGGGTCTTTCAAAATAAAAGCAGAGTCAGGATGGATGAGAGTCTGGTCCATTTCAAAACAGTACAAACTCCCCACAAACTCTTCAGGTCGACACACAGAGATGGATCTGCCCACTGTGTGTGTGTGTGTGTGTGCTTGTGTGCGTGTGTGTGTGTGTGTGTGTGTGTGTGTGTGTGTGTGCGCGTGCGTGCGTGCATGTGTGTGTGTGTGTGTGCCTTGGAGTGCCTGGCGTTCATCGCTCTCTTGTCATCTATAAACAACATTCCCCACGTCTGACACACCATCTGGCAATAAACTGGGCTTTCACACACACACACACACACACACACACACACACACTCTTTCTCAGTATATACATTTAAACATGCACGAGCACGTCCACTGTAACACACACTAACTACGAGCTCTTTCACAGTTAGTGTCTGTCAAACACATTCTTAAAAAACACATATGATGCAAACATACTGCTCAGATTTGCACACATACATTGCATGAGCACGTATGTTTGACAAACTGATATATTCATACATGCAAGAATGCACAAAGCATCGTGTTTGTACTTCTAAACTTGTGATGACCCTCACTGACAGAATGCAGCCCAGTCTCTAGGAGAAAACATTGGTGTAGGTTTCTGCAAACCAGAAATACATAACTTTTGTTTTATACGTATCATATCAACATTTCTAAACTGACGTATTGGCAGACTTTGTCATCAGAAGGTGGAGGGGATGGTGGGTGGCATGATACCTAGGTGAGACACTGCCAAGCTGCAGACCACTTTAAGACCAAAAAACAACAAAACTTGGTTTTAGTGAGACATTGCTTCGCTTTCATTGGCTCTTCAGCTACCAAATGTGTTTTTGTTCAATTTTGTACGTGTGCATGCATGGTCTCATTTCAAAGGTAACATTGAAGGTTTGTCTCCAGCAGTCAGAATCACTGTCACTACTTCTGCCACTGAACTATGCAAATTTCAACACACTAAATATCTTCCCCTGAATATTTTCTTGAAAAAAGATGCTGCAGATGACTAGAACAGGGAGGTATTAGCCGGAAAACACCATGGAAGCCTAACATAGTCCAAATTTTATCCAGGCACTTTTCAAAAAAAGAGGGTAAAACACTGTACTGAATGTATGAATATAAGTGAAAAACCAATCAACACAGACAGAAATGTCTATTTAGAAGGTTACTGTGTATAAAAACACTTCTAGAAAACCTACATTGATAAGAAAGACTTATTTCCCCCTTTAGACAACATAGGAGCCATTTGCTTATCACTTATGTACATTTATAACAGTCTGTGGGGCCTGTAAGGAATTAAATTCTCCTGTGGCACTCTGGAGTGTCATTGACTACAACACCCATAAGCCTTTGTGCTACTGTGGGCCAATTAAATGGCTTTAATCCCCCAAAAATGTCAGTAACGCACAATCCCCTAACTCAGGCCCTTGTTGGCTATGGAGGCCATAGCAACAGCACTGGAAGGCTCCTAATGGCTCAAGTGAGATGTCAAAGGCCAGGAGCTCGCCTCCATCATGGCAGCACGCAGTCAGTTTTTAAAATGCAGAATGGGAGAAATCATGGATAATGTATGGAGAAATATGATGAAACGATGCAACAGCAGTTTGTGGTTATCTACCGATGTAATAATGTATTCAAACAAATATTTCACTGGATTTAGATCGTCAGGACCTTTGGGAGTGTGTGAGAGATGAAATGGGAGCTCTGGAAGCTGTGATTTGGTCAGGATAGTATGGATTTGTGAATTATGACAATGCTTCATAGGTGGGTTATGACTGTTACGGCCTGATCAGGTTGTTTGTCTGACAGAGAAGTTTACTGAGCCTGCTGTGGTGGTCATATCTTGAAATGGTCAGCATCAATGGCACAATGAGAAACGTAACTTTTGAACACAGGTCGTATGAGTAAACCATTAAAACAACAACAAACACAGCAGATGTTTCACTTATCATAATCAATCAAAAATCACCTTAGGATGAACCACGGACGGGCTATTGGATTTCGTCCTTAATCATCACAACTAAATGCCAAACCCCAGCCCTCACCCTTAACGAGAACTAAACTTTATACCTAAAACCAAATCTTTTCCCCAAAACAGCAGGACCACGCAAAATATCTTCACTTTACAAAAAACATCCTCACCTCCACCGCACAGTATAAACCATAAATGATCTTCACAAAAATAGATGTAAACAAAAAACATGCACACAAACACAGGAGAGCTGCACATCCACTCATGTAGCACTGAGACAATAAACGTAATTTACTTCAAGATTTCATTTCCTGTACTTTCTCCTCTCTGTCCGTCTTTCCAGATTTCTTTTTCCATCCTTCACTCTGTCCATTTTGCTTCTCTCCTTTCCTCTTCCTTCGTTTAATAAGTTCATGTTTCCTTGGTTCTTTACTTATTTTCTTCCTGTTTTTCATCCTTTTCTTCATTCTTTTCATCCTTAACTTCTTTTATTCCTACTTTTTAATCTTTTTTCCTTATTTATTCCAACCCTTTATTCTCCTATCTGTCTTGTGTTTTCCCTTACTTTTTTATCTTTTTTTTTTTCCTGGGTTTTCAAAATCATTCGCTCTCCATATTTGGGGATTTTCACTGTTGATGTTTTAACATGTCCTTCGTTATGTTCCTCCCTTACTTTTCTTCCTACTTTAAACTTTTTCTGTCTTTCTTTCTTTTTTAAACTACTTTTTACTCTCTCTTTTTCTTCTTCCTTTTTTAGTCCTGTCCTTTTATTGATATTCTTTTTTTCCTGCTTTATTCTTGTCTTTCCTTCTCACAATGCTGTCAAAAACTTCGATCTTTAGATTTTTCATTTTAATATTTGAAAATATCACGCATTCACGCAAATAAACACTCTGAAAGTAACCCATCTTCCCTCTTTCATATTTCTGTCTTTCTTTTGTTTTCTTTGTTTCACCCTTTTTGTTCATATTTTCCATATTTCTCTCCTTTTGCACTTTTTTTCTACTTAGTTTTTTTCTTTCATTCCTTCTGACAAGGTTTTCAAAAATCCTTTGACCTCAAAATTTGGGGATTTTCTTCATTGATATTTTAACACGTTCAGGCATATTAACACTAACAGTAACCTGACCGTGATTACTTTTAAATTTCTGTAATTTTGAATATGTCCTTTCCTAAAGTCTCTGAGAACATGGTTTAAAATCAGATATCTTTACAAAATGTTTTTAAGCTAATCTGCTGCATGTGTGTGTGTGTGTGTGTGTGCGATTTGACTAGACTTGACAATGACCTGGCAACATAAATAACCTCACCCGTCATCACATTTTAACTCTGACATTGATTAATCCTGCACAGAATGAAACTAACCCAGACTGTTTGAAGATTTCAGGGCCTTTAAGAAAACTTGTGAATCCGGGATTTTTTTCCATGGTAGCAAAACTAATTTTACTTACAGTTAAGGGTTTCAGTACTTCACCACCACTCTCTGTCCACTCTAAATACGTACACACACACACACACACACACACACACACAGGGACAAATAAGTGAGGATAGACAGACAGTCGCAGCCTGGCATCAGTGTCTCATTCCTAAGTTTGATTCTCAGGCCTTCTGGCTGCGAGCTGATGACCTGCTGGCTCTGGTCTGCTGCAGCCACATTGCCTTCTATGTCCAAACACATCTCCATCCATAAACTCTGGCGCACTCGCCCTTCTCTGTCTTCCTCTCTGACACCAGAGAATTAAAGCGATGTTGAACTTTAGGCTGAGCAGCTTCCTGGCCACGATAGAAGTCTAAATCTGTCTGTATCTGCTGCTGCTGTGTGCTGTGGCGAGTTTTAAATCAAGACTGAGTCATGACAGGGATCAGAGGAATATGAGGACTGTGACCACCAGAGTCAGGGCTAAAAGTTCACACATTATTCCTGCACATATTTTAAAAGAAAAGGTGAAATTATTCACACATTTAGGGTAAAATAATCAACTAGTATAGATAAACAAGATTCCGGGCTGCCTTAGTTCCACTGGCACAAACCTTGGTACTGTACACAATAATATTTCAGATAAAAGTGTTCCTCCAACATTATGATAATAGTTTGGGAACATGTGCACATTGTATGTGTGTAAATTACATCACAGTTGTATGTTTTAAGTGGAGAGGAAAATGTATTGTAAAAAACACATTATGATATATAATATGTAACTATTGTAAGTGCTCATAGAGTTTTGTCAAACAATCAAGTGACTAATTCATGAATGAACCTCTGTCTTAAATCTTTCTCTTTTCTTTTAATAACAGATGCTCATTTTTTTTTTTTTTTTTTTTTTTTTTTGCTCCTTCTTCTAGCTCAGCTCAGTTATTTAGTTAGGATCCGGATTTAAAGGAGCAGTGTTTCATGGGATTTACCGGCATCTAGCGGTTACAATTTCTTAAGTGTTCATTTTTCAGGAGGTTTTAAGCAGGAGCTGAATTATTCTCAGAGGTCTCTTTCTCTCCAAAACAAACAGACCAGGAGATTTAAACTATTAAAAACACTGAATAAAGCAGTTTTACGTTACAAATCAGTACATCTTAGACACTGTTTGACATGTTGGAGAAGAGCCACAATCCAAGCACCTACTAATGTGTGCTCACATTTTGTCTTTGATAAATTAAGAGTCAGACATTCAGATGATTTTTAGCGTGAGCTGAATGATCCACAGAGGTCTCTTTCTCTCCAAAGCAAACTGACCCGGTGATTTAAACCAATAAAAAGACTGAATAAAGCAGTTTGATGTTGATTAATATTTTCCTGATGCCACTCTAACCACTTCCCTTCCATGACCATGGGAACGACTCAAAACACAGAGTCAAATTCCTGCATGTGCACACAAATCTGAGCAACAGAGCTGTTTATGATTATGCTTAATGGTGAAGAGATGTTAGGAAATGAGGAGGAGATGTTTTTTTTTCCCCCATTCAAGGGTTTTTTTGGGGGGAGTTTTTCCGTATCTGCTGTCTATGGAGTTAGATTTGTCTCATTAATAACTGTAAATGCACAGAGGGTGATCTACAAATATTTCTTGATCTGCACACGTTTCATAATTATGTATGTGAACAGATCGACAATCTGTGTGTAAATGTGTAATCTGTAAATATAAAACACATTCCACAAATACAAAAAACAACATTACATTTCTAAACAAAAAGAGCTACCAGCACCAACAGCTGTTCTGTCAAAGACCTTAACCAGGGTGTTGCCACTTGTCATATCTTACAACAGTTAACGTAACCTCACTGAAACGATGTAACCTGACTAAACACGGTGCCGTGAGCACAGACATTACAACTACATCAGTAAGAGTACACTGTTAATAAGATATGAAGTGCTTTGTGACTTTAATCCTACTCGAAATGAAAAATATAAAGGATGAGTTGCAGGGGCGATTCTAGGATCAGAGGTTTAGGGGTGCTCAGCACCGAGAGAGCTGCCCGGCCAGGCAAGATAAATTTTACTGTTTTGTACGTTTTAACTCAATTTCATTCCCACATTTGTGAAAGAAAAGCACAACACTTTTTGGGAAAGTCTGTGACTAAACCATCAAATCTGATAAAGGTTATTTAAATGCTGAGCCACAGCAAAAGAGGAATGGATTGGAATCATAAAAGAAACATATCGTAACCCTAATTTCTGGGGGAAGACAACTCATTTT
>NC_065516.1:7354443-7372840 GCF_006386435.1 Epinephelus moara
AGATAAATCGCAAATTCATTGCAGTATGCCAGACCAGAGATGCAAGCCTACTCAGTTGAGTGGGCGGGGTCTATGGTCTGGAACCAGGCTAGCTCAGAGCCCGAGTTAGGGAAAAGTGGGAGGGATGGGGTGGATCAAACCATTTTTGAGGCGGGGGGGGGGGGGCTGCTGTATTTTTGTTGTTAAAATATTACGTTGCAACCAAGTACTGTATGGTTTTGACACTTTTCTAGCTTGTTAAAAAGGGACATACAGTAAAAAAAATAAATAAATTAAAATCTCTTGAATTTTAGGGGTGCTGGGATTCAATTCAGGGGTGCTTCAGCACCCCCAAAAATGGGCTAGAAACGCCTATGATGAGTTGGCTGATAACTGCCAACTGAAGAAGCAGCCAAGCCACCGTGCCTTTCATACTCAAACAGAAATGTATACAAAAGTGTGTGCCAGATACATAGAACAAATAAACACACACTACTGTAATACTCACTGTATGACATTAACATAAAACAATGAATGCACGTTACTTATCGCTGATTATTATTAAAAAAAACAACAACAAAAAACAGCTCATAGAAAGACTGCGTGCTCTTACTTTCACATGCGGAGATGACGTCAACAGCTGGGTGATCACGTGCTATCCGAAGATAGCCGAGTGATACGAGTGCATTTTCGTTCGGACTGGCGGAAAGTTTGTCTCAAAAATCTGTGTGTGTAAAAAGCAAATCCACACGCGTAGAACTGAGATCCACAAAAGTTTTTTCGATTCACAAATAAAAACTGAGTTCACAAATGTCTGTTCGAAAGTTGTAAATGTTAGGAAGATATTCACAAATGCTTTTCATTTATTTGCAAATTGATTTAATGTATTCACAGATATTTTTTGTATTTGTGGAATGTGTTTTATATTTACAGATTACACATTTACACACAGATTGTCGATCTGTTCACACACATACTTATGAAACGTGTGCAGATCAAGAAATATTTGTAGATCACCCTCTGTGCATTTACAGGTATTAATGAGACAACTCTAACTCCATACCTGTCAGGTTCCAAAGGACAGAGGGATGTCGTACGCTGTAAAGCCCTCTGAGGCAAATTGTGATTTGTGATATTGGGCTCCATAAATAAAATTGAATCGAATTGAATAGATGCAACACAACCCTGCAGATCTGAAGCAGGGGTGCTGCACTTTGTCTGCGTTTTAATCTCTAAACTACCTCTATGGTTCTTATTGTTGTGCTTTTAGCAGTTTATTTCACTGAAGCCAATGTGTGTGATGCAAAGTCAGTGACCTGAAATACTTTGGTCTACAGTGCCACTGCACGCAGAAAAAACTGAGCAAAATGCCCAAGAGTCCAGCATGAGTCCTGTATGCTGGATTTAGTCATTTTAGCTCCCTCGTAATTTTTCCTTTATCAATATTTCCATGAACTGCCCCGCTCCTGAGACAAACAGTTGGATTTTCAGGGTGTCAGAAACATTTGACAGAAGTTTTGTTGTGTTAACAGATGTGCTGTGTAAAGAAGAAAGGACAAATGATGTGTTCAGGGAGTCTCCTGTCTGTGTGTTTTCAGTATCGAGCACATAATTTACATTCTCAGCTCAGACTGGGCAGATATTTTTCTCACGTTGCCACTGTACTGCTGCACAGCAAATTATTTCCAAGGTGATGTGTTTCCACAATTCGTCTGTCTTACTCAAGTGTTTCACCCCTGGCTGTGATAATTAGTTGGTAATTAAAGTCTTCTCAACTTCCCAAATTGCTCATTGGACGTCTTTTTAAGTCTATAATGCTCAAAAAAAATTAAGGGAACACTTAAATCACACTTTAGATATATATAAGTTGAAAATTTTTACTAATGTATATTGTGTAATTTGTTGAGAACAAAATGTGGTAATGGTCAATCGCTCATCAACCCACTGAGGGCTGGATTCAAAATCAAACCGAAAGTCAAAGTAAAACATTTAAATCCCAGACTGATCCGACTTGTGTGAATTTTATCACAGCAACTCATAATGTGACTCAGTAGTGTGTTTGGCCTGTTCATGCCTGTCACATGTGCTCAGTGTAAACTTGCTGGTTTACACTGATTCACAAACACTTGTGTTTCCTAAATGGACAGATCGATATCCCTGAAGTTTAACTGACTTGGTTTTATACTGTGACCATTAAGTGTTCACTTAATTTTTTTGAGCAGTGTATTTCTTGATGTTCACGTGACATTAAAGTTTGTTGATATAAAGATGTGGTCTTTGTCGCAGTGATCAGAGAGGACAGTCAGCTGCGTCTGCAGCTTGTGTGTGTAAAGTGTGAGTGCCAGTTGTGACGTCTGGTCTCAGCTGAATGTCTTCCAGACGGAAAACCTCCGTCTCTTCAACAGGAAACAAATCGAAGCTTCACTGAAGAGTCAAAGAGCGGGAATCCCACACCTGAGGGCTCTGGAGAGGATCACCATCCAGCTGTGTGTGTGTGTGTGTGTGTGTGTGTGTGTGTGTGTGTGTGTGTGCTGTTAACATTCATCTTTATGTTCTGCTATTCTCTCCCTCAGAGCATGATTTATTAGTTTCTGTACTCTGTTTATCTGTTAATTGGCTAACTGACTCACCTCGTCACTGCTCTGTTCTAGATTTTGTAATTAAATAAAAATAATCCAAACTATTTACAATTAGTCTGAAATAAACTAAATAGGTGGTCAATCCTGCATCTGTGTCTCATACACAGGCTGGAAACACAATGCAACTTGGACTGACAAACATGACTGAAATCCAGATTTCTTGTATGCCTCCGCAGTGAATGGAGAATCCAAAAAAGGAAAAAATTCTTCAAGAAATTAAGTAAACATCAATTTACAAACGCTTACACAACTCATATAGTG
The DNA here is from genome assembly GCF_006386435.1 of Epinephelus moara. Classification (NCBI taxonomy): domain Eukaryota; kingdom Metazoa; phylum Chordata; class Actinopteri; order Perciformes; family Serranidae; genus Epinephelus; species Epinephelus moara. The sequence goes on from NC_065516.1 coordinate 7,357,323, forward strand.
TCATCCAAGTTTCATTTATCCAGTTGTTTGTATGCTGTGTTAACTAACACTGCATGTTTTATTTGGACTTTCTGCACAGTCAGAACCATAAACTTTTACGCTCACACTGTACAGATCAACTGAACGACAGCGTGCTGCTCACACTAAACACAAGCAAAAAAACCTAATTTCAATAGTGTTCATTCCAACAAGATGACCACACCCTCAATGCTGACAAAAAGAGAAAAGCAGCATTCCAATTCTACGAGCAAAGTTTAGTTTTCGATCACAGCACCATCTCAGTTTTAGCCACAGCATGTAAAATATAACTCCAGTCATATTAAAACAAGGTCACTACAGTTCATAATGGATGTTTTGCCAGCAGCCACGAGGGAAATCAAAATGTGGAACTGCTCCATTCAAATTTCAGACATGCCAAAAATCCAACAGGTGATCCAAGAACCGGATCATTAATAATAATTAACTGGTTGTCGTGACCTATACTGCATGACAAATTAAAACCAATATGTCAGAAATTTGTCCAGACTGGAAATAGTCAGGGCTGATCAGTCTGGGGCTAAAATTAACCCAATCACCCAAAAAATTGTCACTGTACATTTCTGGAAACCATAGATATGCAACATTTGCAAGTTGTTATGTAGTGACACTGATTCCCAAACTACGGTACGTGCACCACTGGTGGCATGCAAGCTCCCTCTAGTGACAACATTTTGAATATAAATACTTAAAACTATGAGATCCTCGAAAAGTAATTTAGTTTTGCCTTTCCTTTAATATTTTTGTTTCTGTATCAGCCTGCTGTGTAGTCAGGTTCATGAATGTAGCTAATGCATACATCCATGATTAGTTACAAGCTAAACTGTTATGGCAAGCTAGTGAGCAGAGGTACAAATGCTGCAATCGTGGCTCCAAACAGGAACTATTATGAAGAGAAATGCAGATCACTAGGAGAATTTTTCGAGCAGCCCTGTTGAAACTCAGGTAGGTGACAACCAAGGGCAGGTGCCAGTGGCTATTTAAGCAGCTCCAGTAAAGTCTCCACAGCACCTGATGAGAGGCTGGCTATTGCAGTGTATGAGGGTTGTGTGGAAGAGTTTCAGAACCAGTTGTAGTGCTGCCCCTTTGTGTAGCATGGCTGTGACTGACAAAAGTCACAAAATCAACAATCTTTTGATTAGGAATAAATCTGTCTCCTGTGTGAACTGTCAAGTACTGAGTGGGGTAGGCCTATGCTAACGTCAGTCATGGCAGTGGCACTTGGAAAGCCTAATATCTTATAAGAGGGTATGCTGTAAAAAGTTTGAAAACCACTAATGTAGTGGATACAGAGAAAATGTATGTTTCTTTTAGCCTGAGTGTCAGACTGAAGCTCCCAGAACCTTCAGTCTGACACTGCCTCCATTGAAGGCGATTTACAAGGGGGAGGGAATTGGATTTTTCCCTAACCAATCAGTAGAGATCAACGACTCACCCAGAATCTGACGTCATTAGTATCCATGCCTCAGGGGTGCCGAAAACAAGCGAGAATTGCCCGTTTAAAATGTCTCCGTCGTCGTGCACGCCCAGCTGCATCGCCGTTAAATCCAGTTTAGCAGCTTCCTTAATTTGGTCCTCCATTAACACAAGTAGTTGCGAAATACCTCGACAGCATCGTTAATGTGGTCTGTAGGATCTGTAGCGGTCGCCATTGTTGCTATCCTCACCAGTTACCCACTGGCGTACAGCTTGACTTCAGCGTGGTGCTGACTGGCTAATCGCTAGACCCGCCCCCACCCCCGGCGTTCATTGGTCTGTCCATCGTTTGGACAAGATAAATCGCAAATTCATTGCAGTATGCCAGACCAGAGATGCAAGCCTACTCAGTTGAGTGGGCGGGGTCTATGGTCTGGAACCAGGCTATGTTTCTTTATGTTTCAACAACGCTATGGTTAACGTGTGGTTAGGTTGGAAAATGACCACATTTGGGCTTAAAAAAACTGGTTTTGATGGCACAATCCTGGCTGGAAATGCAGCGATGTCGCCGTAAAAAGACCCACCAATTTTTCTTTGCACTGTCCCAGGTGGTAAAACAGTGACAGGTCACATAAAAACATCCATTTTGTTGTTTGTTGGTTTTAAACAGTGCTCTGCAGCTTGGCAGCCATTTAGGTGTCATGCCATCCACAATCCCCTCCACCTCCCGAAGACAAAGTCAGTTCATATACTACGTCACTTTAGAAATGTTGACATGATAGGTATGAAACATGCAAAAATTAATGTGTTTGTGGTTTGAAACATACAATGCCAACATTTACATCTGGAGACTGGGCTGCTGAGATTATGCTGTTTTGTACATCACAGCTCTTATCAACATCCAGTATGTATCTATGTATTTAAATGGGAAATTTCATAGACTGTCAAACAAACAGCTTGAGCCATAATATGTGGATTTTTAGAATCAGTTTTTATGTGATCCTAGCTTCCTCTACTAACGTGATTAATATCTGAGGAGGTGTGTTTGAACTGTTTGTCTACCAACAGTACAAAACTGTGATAAAACCAAATACCAGATATCCTTCATCATGCAACAACCTCACTCAGCTTTAGTGCTGTGGTAATACAGTGCAAAGCGGAAGTCAGAATGTAAAGCCGTACGGCATCAATAAATACATGTTTATTCAGTTAAATGTGCTTCTCTAGATCCAAGATGGCTGCTGAGAGAAAATCATCTATCTTTGGGGAGAAACAATGTGCTTAAAGAGAGCAATCTGACTCCAACTAATTTACTCTTTCACACATTTTGGAAATGGATACATCTGAATCAAACACTAAGATATAAAACATGTTAGATTCAGTGCTTAACACATCTGTCATTACACTTTATACAAGACGGTGAGCTTCAGTAAATTTCCACATCAGCAGTTTCAGCTCTCAGTCAGACAGACACATCATGCAGGTTAGCCACACTTGGCTTTATCTCTATTTACGGCCACATGTACAGTTTTAATTATTATTAGAGCTGCAGTGATCAGTCGATTAATCAGTCGACAGAAAATTAATTAACAAATATTATGGTAATCAAATGGTCATTAGTCATTTTTTTGTGCAAATAGCCAAACATTTGCTGGTTTTGTTTCCTAAATGTGAAAATTTGATGCTCTTCTTTGTCACACATGATAATAAACTGACAGCTTTGGATTTTTGGTTTGCTCGTCTTATAAAACATAACATTTGAAGATGCCTCCTGGGGCTCTGGGAAATTACACAACAAAGCATGTTCCACTGTTTTCTGACATTTTATTGACAAACAATTCATTTAAGAAATAATGTGGATAATGAAAATTAGTTGTAGCCCCAATTATCATAAACCAAGATTACGAAGTTGTTATCTAAACTATTGTACATAAGGAAGAATTTAAAAACAAGATTAACATGTGCACGTGTTCAGCAGCCATATGTGTGCACGTTCACACACAGAGGAAAGAAAAACAGTTCAGTGATGAGAAAAGAGAGATACTGTAAACAGAGAAATACAAGAATGTGACGAGATGTCACAAAGAAAGATGGCTCTGCAAAGTAAAATATACAGAGAGACGTGTTTTAGATGTTTGCTAAAAAGCTCACTAAATAGTTAAGCGTACTCATGGTGAAATTTGAATATTGGTCTCATAAATCATCATGTTAAGATGCAGCCTTCAGGTGTCTGCACAGGATTTAAAAAGCCACTTTATTTCATAGTTTCTCTTTTCTTAGTCTGCTGTGAAAAGATTCAGATATCAAGCATTTGTTACCGCCTTAATTATTTGGATTGTAACTTTTGATTGATTCATTTCTTTGTAAAGATTTTTTCCTTAGTTTTCAGAATGACCACAGCTTAATTACTACTGAGAGCATGATTTTTCTGGGTGGATGATCCAATTTTTGATTAATGATGATGAGTAGGGGTGGGAATATTGCCTTAGTCCACCTTTAAACATCTGTTCTGCAACTGATTACACTTTTTATGACTTATCACTTGTGAATTAGATCTTTTTTTCTTAGAGTCTTCTAGGCTGGAAGAAAGTGTGTCACTTTCTTTTGGCTACATTTATGATTTGACTTTTAGAGGATCGGTGTGGTGATGATTTCCTATATTTTTTTCATTGCCAACAAAGATGTTAAAACAAACAGTGAATATATCTACTAACACATATTGTGTGTGTACCACAGCCTTGATGTATGTTCTTCCTCTGTGTCATAGAGCTCCATTGTTGTTAAAAAAAAACATTAATGAGCCACACTGTTGAACTGTGTGACTGTATTTATTTGGACTCAATCCCACATACACTGTCCTGCTGCCACAAATACTCAGTATAGTGCATCCACAGTAGATTAATCCACCTCTGAAAGTAGTTCCCCATTATGCACTATTAAAACTATATGTTTGTGTTTCTAAAGATTTACGTCCTCAATAGGAACCAATAGGCCTGGAGCTGAGAACCACAGGCAGGAAGTTGGAAAGTATTATGAGACAGACTAACAAGTTTTTGTTGTTGGTCTTTTTACAGAATTTGTGAATTATGTCAAGGTAATCCAACATTTGCAATTTTTCTTCTGAACTGCTTTTTCTTGGTCTAAAATAATTTTCGGTTGGGTGTCAATTAAAAGCATGATGGACTTTCACTTTCTTTTCTACTTAAAGAACAAGACAACCTGACTGCACAGTAAAGAATAAGAGAACAAGAAGAGTGTGTGGCATGAACTCAGCGTGGACACAATAATGTTTCCGGATATTCTCTTAAACCAGGATGTTACCTGCTTGTTTAGAGCTCAGTATAAACCAAAGGCTGCTGGAATGCAGCCGTGACTACAAGCAATAACTGTGAGGGTCAGAGGATAAACTCTGTGGCATCACACAGGACGCCTCAGGTTAAAACACACAGATACAAACATGCATACACACTAACACTACAACCACCTGCAACATTCAGCAGGGTTACACATTCTGTCATTCCGCTTCATAATCCTCTGAAGAGGAAAATAAATTCCTCAGTTCACCTTCAGATGAGGGCGGATAAGAGAGCAGAGAGCACCAGGGACAGGAGCTGAGCCCACAACTCAGCTGGGGGAGCTGAGAGTTTAAGCCAGTGTCTCGCCACAACAACGCACTGTGAGCATGTCTATGAACACTCCAAGAACTGTTGAGATCCTTTCTGTAAGTGAAAGTACAAATACTACACTGTAGAAATACTCTGATGAGTAAAAGTCCTGCATTGAAAATGTTAGTTAAGTAAAAGTGTGCGAGTATAATCAGCGGTGCTCAAAGAGGGCCGGTACACACTTCTACATTTTACTTTTTTCTTGTGCACCAGCACCTCTCAAAAGCTGCCAGTACTGTTTTCAGCCCTCCTCATTTCAGGTTCTCTGGCAATATAATGGTCATAAATAAAGTGCATTACCCAGGGGGCACTGGGGACACTACATGACATTCACCAGTTCCCATTCTCCCCTGCCTGGTTTTCTCTGTCAGCGGCTAGTCTAAGTAGTATTTTAACGGTGGCCTGGCTCCAAAGGAGCACCACCACCTGCAGCAATGAGCCTGTTCATGTACTTAAGCATCAGCAAAACCATCTACTGCATCTGCCAAAACCAGTTATTCAAAATAACCTGGTTCATATTGCTCAGCTGCATCTAGAAAACCACTACCCAATCACCAGAAAAATGTTGGCATTGTAGGTTTCTGCAAACCACAGACATGTTATAATTGTATGTTATTATGTAGCAGAAATTTTACATTTCTACAATGCGGTGGTTAACATGTGGCTTGGTTTAGGTACAAAAACCACCTGGTTATGGATGGAGAAAGATCATGTTTTGGCTTAAAATACGCACGCACGAGAGAAACGCAACATTGATTTACAATTGTGGTGACCTCCTCCCAGGCTACCTTTGCATCATCAGCCCGTGGAGGTCTGCTCGCAGTTCCATATATTCGGACACTGTGAGCTTGGATCTCCCGGACCAAAACATCAGTTTCCTCCTGGGAGAAGTTTGGCCGTGTGACGCTGCTGCTCTCTTCTGCCATGGCGAATTGAGTAAACTCTCATTACGCCTTCGCGCGGCGCATTTAAGGGTGAGGAGAGGGGCTCATTTGATTGGTGTGATGTGTGTAAAACCCACTCCACGCCTTCTCTCCTCCCTCTTTCCGACTTGCGCAGGTAGGAGGGACGGAGGTGGGATAGAGGAGTAGCTGCTAAAGAAAAGATGACTCCTGCACTCACTTTAACTCTGCTTTATTTATTCGTCAACGTTTCGGTCAAGCATGGACCTTCATCAGTCATGATGTCCTGATGAAGGTCCATGCTTGACCGAAACGTTGACGAATAAATAAAGCAGAGTTAAAGTGAGTGCAGGAGTCATCTCTTCTTTAAAAGTACAAGTCCAAGGGGATCAACTCCCAGCACCACAAAAAAAAACAGTGAGAATGTGCATGTTAATTGAACTTTAAAGAGGAGTAGCTGCACCAGCACGCACGGTGTGCCAAACTTGCAAAATCCGCCTGGCCACACCCAGTTGACGAAGCGCAGGTGTGCTGCGCCTCCACCTCGCCCGGTCTGTGAAACTAGAGGCCCATTATTAAGTAGATCCACTGTAGTTTGAAACAATTAAAAATCTTTGTGTGGGGAGTTAAAAAGTCTTTCCACAATGGCCTTTAAATGAATCTAATGGAAAATGATTTAAATATTTTTTATTTATGTAGGTAATTAACCTTATTTATGTATGGGCCAAGGGAGGGAGGGAGCATGAGTCACCTTGTCCTTGTTATATACGTCTTGTATATGAAACGTCTGTGTTGTGGCTACATTTTTTTTTAAAGGGATCTGTTGCCTGCATCCAGGCGCTGTCGCCATATCACAAAATAGACTACAGCCACCAAGAACAACGGCAATGCGCCATGATCCACCTCACACACAAACTTGGACTGCACATGTGCTACTGCAGTAATTTCATTCATCTCACAGACTGATGTAGCGTAGCACGTGCAACATGTAGACCAATGTCGCATTGTAGACTAATTTACAGACAGATTAAACAGAGGAGCAGCTCTGTGTCTCTCTGGTGTTGCTGGAGAACTTGTGAGTGAGTAAAAGGGGCAGAGAGTGTGAGAGATAAGAGATGCACACTGGTGTGGCTTTTCGGAAGAGCGGCATCATGCAACTTGATCCTATATCAATGTAAATGGTGTTTTTTAAATTTATATCATACATAGTCATTATATCGCCCAGCTCTAGAACAAGCGTTAAGTATGTCCAGCCATTTAGTTATTGTTAACCAAGATGTTTGTGTTCTTTCTGGTTCATCACACTTTAATGTGAAAAATGACGCTTTTTACTAAAATGAACGTTGACCAAAAGTCCCATCTGTTCACTGACACAGCAAGGATAACTATACTTAATTTTGAGGGACAATTTACAGGAGGCTCTGCACAAAATCTGGATTACTTTGCATCTTCTTTTTAAACATTTCCTAAGCAGTGACCACAAGCTACACTCAGTTTACATCCTTTTTTGGCGAAATCTCAGAGGATATCTTAAAATAAGTACATAAGAAAAATAAGGGTTTTTTTTCCGAAGACATTTTGCTGAGCTGGTCCCTTAAAGATGCAAGAAGCTGGTCCTCCTGAGAGCAGAAACACACGCAAACACAGCAAGGATATGATGAAGGAAAAAGGCTGACTTCCCGGAGGTCTGAGTAGAGAGAGAGGAGCTGAGCTGAGCTATCAGCTGGAGGATAATGTGTGGATAATTCAGTGGATAATTCAGCTCCTGGGAAAACCTCCTGGACAATAAGCACTGAAGGAATTATAACCAGGAGAAGTTTCAGCTGGTTGCAATCTGCAATCCTCACCACTAGATGCCATTAAATCCCCTGAATCTCACACACTGGACCTTTAAGCATCAGTTTGTGTGTTAAGATCTGGTTTGAGGTCTTTCCAAATTTTTGTTATGTTGTAAAATAATAAAATAAAAGTATAGAGAGATGGATCCTTGTTCTTTTGATTGTGTTAAGTCTACAACTGTATTCCCTTTTCCCTTACTGTCCTTTTTATTTTTGTTAGTTTGCTTTTTGTTGGATTGTTGATTGTTTTTTAATTGTTATATCTTATAACACTGTTTCTAGTATTGTTCAGTTTTCCATTTGTCTCATGAATGTTTGTTTTGGGACCCGCTTGAAAATGGGATGACACATCTCAAGGGGTTTATCCTAATACAACATACATACAACATGCATGGACATGTAAAAATTGAAATTAATTCAAAGTCCTGTGACCTGATTAAAGTTTAGGTGAAATCTAGTGTGTGAAAGCAGTAACATTTAGATGTAGAGAGGATCTGAAGGTTCCTCTCATTGACTTACATTAAAGAAGTTTGTTAAAAAAAAAGTGCATAATATTTTGAAAAGCACAAGAGGTAGAAAAAACAAATGCCCTTACTGAGCAGAACATTGGGATGTCTGAATGGTCTGTGTAGCCCGAAGTATAGGCCTACTGGATTAGATATCAACCAGGATGCTAAAGCTGGAACATCAGTGTGAATGTCAGCACATGTCTATACTGTACTACATGTAGCAATGTGGAGACAGTATGAGTAAATGTGATGTTTGAAACAAGAATGTTTCTTTTTCGTTTTTTCATTTTGCCTGCGGGTGGCACGGTGGTGTGGTGGTTAGCACTGTCGCCTCACAGCAAGAGGGTTGCCGGTTTGATCCCGGGTGTGGGAGCCCTTCTGTACGGAGTTTGCATGTTCTCCCCATGTCAGTGTGGGTTCTCTCCGGGCACTCCGGCTTCCTCCCACAGTCCAAAGACATGCAGACTGGGGACTAGGTTAATTGATAACTCTAAATTGTCCGTAGGTGTGAATGTGAGTGTGAATGGTTGTCTGTCTCTATGTGTCAGCCCTGCGACAGTCTGGCGACCTGTCCAGGGTGTACCCTGCCTCTCGCCTGATGTCAGCTGGGATAGGCTCCAGCCCCCCCGTGACCCTCAAGAGGATGAAGCGGTTAGAAGATGAATGAATGAATGAATTTTGCCTGCGAGAACAGACTTCATTTCTTATCATGGACTCCTGATTGAAGCAGGAGCTCAGGAGAACTGACGTCGACCACACTGACACCTGCTCCTAATAATCTCATACTGACATGACCTGACATGACCTGACATGAGCTGAAAGAGTTTTATCTTTCTGCACTGAAGACAAGTTTCACCAAATATGCTCACTGAAACCAGTCTGTGGTTAGCTTTTTAAAAATCAGATCAAATTGCTGTTTAAAAACTGGGTCTGTGGTTTTATTCAAAGTGGGTCAAAAGAGAGATATGATCCTGTTACGTGTTGACACCGTGTCGACTGATAATACCTAGAGTCTGTGATATGCACTAAAAAGCACTCTCTGCTCTGCTGCGTGGGACTTCACATGTGCACTTGTCTTCATCGAGAATACAAAAGGAAACCATTGTGGTATTTAACGGCGTTTCTTTGATTTTTGCCTGAACCTTTTAAGCAGCATTTTTAATGCTTTAAAATGGGTTTGTGGTCATTTAACCTAAATTGTAATTCTCTAAACTGTGTTTCTGATGATAACTGGATTAGTATTGGTTTAAACTTTGTTTCTCATCACAGCTTGTCCAAAAAAAAGATGATTTCTCCCTGGAATGTCTCAGACTGTATCATTTGTTAGAGGCCTGGAATAATGTAAGAGTTTAAACTGGGTTTCTGATGATTTAACATGGTCTAAATTGGGTTTCTGGTCATTTAACTGGATCAGTAATGCTCTAAACTGAGTTTCTGCGGATTTAAATAGATTGTTATTGGTATAAACTGGGTTTGTGATGATTTAACTTGATTTTTTTTTAAAAACGGGTTTAGGATGATTTAAATGGATTTGTAATGCTCTAAATTGGGTTTCTAAAATTAAACTGAATTTGCGAGGGTCTAAACTGTGTTTAGACCATGTTTAGAACATGTCCACAAAAAGATGATTTCTCCTTGGAATGTCTTGGTCTGTATCTTTTGTTAGAGGCCTGAGGAGGTGAAGTTATCACGTTTCACAGGAGAAGCAAATTTCCTGACCAACAGGTTGGTAATCAATGAAATAAACTTATTACTCTGCAGTAATGCTAATTGGTGCACTTTGGGACTTTGGGTTCATTTAGGGCAGTTTATCACAACGTTGCTTGTGTCAGACATGCAGACATGAAGCAGCCTGCAGCAGCCTCTCAGTGGAGATGAAACTGAACACACAGGGCTCAGATCAGATAATCTCCTGCACTGCAAACACTCATCATCAACCGTACCCACCCACACACACACACACACACACGTACAATACAAACATAACTTCACCCAGAAAGCTAACAGACACTGAACTCACCTCGTTAGGTTCATCTGTGTTGTTGGACCAGCAGGCGATGATGATGGCGGGGTAGACGTCAGACCAACCTTTCTCTGTACAGTTCCTGCTAAGGTTTCCTGAGACACACACACACAGTGTTTACTACAATTAGTAGATTCATTAATTTATTGAAATTCATTGTCAAGTCAAAATCATTTATATAGCCTGAAATCACAGTATTTTTAGACTTATTACTTTTAAATTTGACTATTTCATCCCAATAAAACATTTACAATATACTGAAGTTAGTATTTGTCCATAAGAGCTTTCTTCTCAGCAGCTTGGAAACATTAGTGTTGGAAAATAAAACCTGAAAGACATGTGGTATCTAAAGGGGAGGTGAGGTGGTAAAATCCTGGTTCCAATCAGTTGTCTGAACAGGGTTTAAACAACAAACAAGGAGTTTTGTGCCTATTTCCACTCTTATGTCTCTGCATCCTCATGTTAACTGTACTTCACTTCATGTCTGACATATTGTTTCAGTACTGAACATATTAAATCTCAGTGTAAATAACGTGGAAGTACAACAGCAGCCTGGAAAAGGTCAGCCATATTGGAGGTCCTCAGCTGTTGGCAGCAGATTGTGTTTCTGAACTGTCTCATTGTAAATACACTTGATTTGTGCTCCACAGCAGCGTGTTTGTTAATGAAGCTGCTGGCTGGCCGACAGTTCGCTCACTGAGCTGAAATCTTCTCAGCAGACGAGTATGGAGGCCAAGAGGGCCCAACACACTGCAAACATCTACATATTATTATTGTTATTGTTAATATTTCTTTCCTTTGTACACTGACACCTGCATAAGAGGAGACCTGCTCTAAACTGTCAACAGGTTTAAATCAAGTTTTTATATCAGTAAAAACTGACAGCCGTTTGTCTTAATGATGCTCCCATCCACAAAGAAAGGTAAACTGACCTGTAAACAATGACGTACATTATTTCAAGTTCATTTTAAAAGTTTGAATTAAATGAATTGAAATATTTTTGTTCCTGAAAGCAGGATTTTGAAGCCAGTCCATTGGGATTTGTAGATGTGTCAGGTGTTCTCATGCACTTTTAGGATGTATATTTACAAAAAAGTAATTCACCAGCAATTTGTATTTAACCGTGTAATCATGAGCCAGTTATTCTTATATAACCCATGTAAATATGAAGGCTGAGATTTCGTGTTAAATGCACTGACGGCAGTAAAGAAGGAAGCAGTATAAAGAGTGAAACTGCGCATAAGGGAGAAGGCAGATTAGGGTGATGGATGTGTCAAACAAAGGACTTTTTCCTCAAGGAGACCGCTGTTCAGAACTGTGTGAAACTGAGTGAACTAAAGGTACTTCCTCCCAGTTTAACGTTGCGTTAAGTACATAACCTGACGACCCCCAACCATGTCTCTTAACCCAAGTCTAATCTAAGTAACTTTACATTAAGTGCATAACTTAACATTAAAGGGATAGTGCACCCCAACAACCAATCTGGGGCGCCATAAGCCTCCATTAGGTGGAATTTTGTTGCTACCCCCTCTCCCCTTGGATCTCTGCAAGGTATGTGAGGACTCTAAAACTTCACCTGAGCCTCCCTTGGCATATGGGTGAGTAGATAATGGCTGAATTTTCATTTTTGGGTGCACTATCCCTTTAAGGAGGCATCCTGACGACCCCTAACTATGTTTCTTTTTCTAAACCTATGTTACTTAACACCGATCATGATTCTTTTCCAAAACCTGACCTAACTGGTGGAGACACTAATTTGTTGAGTGCTGCTAATTCACTAGATATCAAACAAATCATTGTATCAGGACATGCTGAGATGTGACATTTACCAAAAACAGCAAGCAACTGAATTAAATGGAAAATACACAAATGAACCACAAGATGAAACGTCAGATAAGATACATCAATCTGCATGTTACCCAGTGCCCTGTTTCCTGATAAAACTCTGCATATCAACTCATAATAACCAAGTGTAATCATGGAGAGGTAAATAGATAAAAATGTTTCTGCTGCACACAGGAAATTATTTTTTTGTGAGGAACTACAAAAACTACTAGCCAAAAACTACAAGTTTATTTGTGTATTATAATGTTTTTCTTGTTTTCTGAAATTGAATAAATGAGGGCAGGTAGAAACTGCAGCAGAAAATTACTGCAGTGAAAGATTTTAATGGCAATTTAGCCCAGAGTAGTTTTCACTTCTTTTGCAGGAGGCAAAACTCAAGTCTACAGTTGTTCTCGTGTTTAAAAAGAACGTCAGTCTTCTCGTGTCAGTAGCACAGCTCTCAGCGGAGACAGAGAGAATGCACATTCAGATGCTGACAGACAGGAGAGTACAGTGCCAACCTCTGATTTTCTCTGCATTTTTGCATAATTCAGTCATACAATGTGGTCTGATATTATTTAAAGTCATAATAATGGACATGCTACATTTGCCTGAAATAGTAATATGAAACAATTACATGTTTTGGTGCATTTATTGAATTATGTGCTTGAACATTCACAGCCAGGTTAGAAACAGAAAGTGATAGCTTGGCTTTTAGTAATGAGTTAAGCATTATCTTACAGCAGTGACTTCTAAATTCTATTTCATTTTATTGTCTTGTGTGAAGGGAGACTGGCAATTAAGAATTTCATTGTACGGTGCAAACCGCTGAGTTTTTCTACTGTGCATATGACAATAAACCTCTTGAATCTTGAATCTTAACTAAATATATCCTGCATGTTCTGCACACTGACCAGGAGCAATTTTAGACATTTTCTCTGTAAACAACTTCAATTATAGGGTATTTCAGGAATGTCTTTGATGAATGGCTCTCTTCAGTTCATGTCACAAATCTCTACTGATTTGAGGCTTTAAGCATTCTGAAACATTACTGTTCTTACATCTAAGCCATTTTGTAGTTCATTTTTCATGTTTACTGCCATTTTCATGTTACATCTCCCAATTTCTAAACATCAGATGACTGACATCTACCCTGAAAATAAATGGGTAACTTTATTGTTTTTCAACCTGGACTCTATTTTTCCATGTTTTGTGTCTCAGGCCGTTTTCATAGTAGGTATGATTGTTTTGTAATGTGCCTGAGTATAACTACCCCCCTCTCCACTGCCCTGCCACTCAACAATCACATTAGTAATGTTTTTACTAAACCTGAGAACACTTGCATTATCACCTACATGACATTTTTGTTGTGCTCCAGTGTAGGAAAGGGCGGTGCAGATGGACACTGCCAGAGCAGTGAGCTAAAGCTCTGCTCCTGGCTGTAGGTGGAGCCGCTGTTGTCTTTCACTGGAGCTCCGACTGCAGGTCAAAGGCAACTGCAAAGCCAGATCTGGGTCTATTCTCAGTGGGCTGCTTTGCCGTTTGATATAGAGGCATCAATATAAAATTGAGACTGTTTCCTAACTGGTTACAAACTCCTTATAGTTGCGTTAAATAGCAGTCGACTTCTGTGTTTAGGTAAAGTTGGTACCAAAACACAGAAGTACCTGAGTACCTGGGGCCTCATGTACAAAGACTTGCGTGGATTACATGGCGTACGCTTAAATCCAGAAAACGTCGTACGCACAAAAATATCCAGATGTATGAATCTGTGCGTACACATGAATCCAAGCACATTTCCTTTGTACATCCCAATCAACGTGGAATTGAGCGCACATGTTGGAGTACCCGGCCCCTCCCTGTCCACGCCCCCATTTAAATATGCAAATCATATTTAAATGAACCCTGCACCTGAGATTCCCCTCTCTGCATGATCAGAAAACTAAAACAAAAGAATCAGTAAGACGGGAAAAAAGAAAAACTTAACAGAATGCGAATTGGAGACGCTACTCACTGAAGTGGAGGCGCGCAAAAATGTACTTTTTGGCACGCTGTCCTCCGGCATCAATACTAAACGTAAGCGGAGTGAATGGGAGAGTGTGTGTGAGGCTGTCAATGGTGTGGGGACAGAAAAGCATACAAGCGCAGAATTAAAAAAGAAGTGGTCTGACATTAAGGTGGACGTGAAGCGGAGGACGGCTGCCCACCGCCAAAGTGTGGCCAAAACAGGCGGGGGGACAGGAGAGGAGGAGCTCACCCCGTTTGAACAGAGAGTTGCCTGGGGTCTATTGAAAGCAGACAAATAATTATGTAAACTGGATTTCCAGTTTCCATTTGTTAATTTTATACACCACTTACACGGATCACACACTATTGTTGTAAATTAATGCAGAAGTGCGCCGGGGAAAAGGTGTGGCTGATTAAGAAATGTCACACTTTACGCACGGGTTTATTGACATGAGCACTTTACACACAGAGACAATCAGGGGCTTGTTAGAAAGCTCTAAAGCTGTAGTTTAACCAGCAAAAAACAGCAAGTCACTAACTTTAACCACTGACTAGTAGTGATGCTGTGAAGACAGGATAATATTTGGGGGCGCACATGCTCAGTGCGCATCAGGGGGATTAAGGACAATTAAACAAATAAATTACTCACCAAGAAGCCACCCATCGCGCACAGTGCCAACCAGTGACGGACTGGGACCAAAAAGAGGCCCTGGCATTTTTGACACAGAGGCCCCACGGTGGCGCATCGGCCAGCCAGGGGTGAAAAATTTTCATATTATTTTACAAAAAAATATGCATTTCTACGTCATTTTAGATCATCAGTTCCTTATTTGTGAAAGAACAGGCGTGGTGTCTCATATCCCCCCTCCCACATATTACTAGGTACTATGATTGATGATTTTACACATACTAACATAAAAAACACTATCATTGGCGGAACGTTTCAGAGCGCCACAGAGACACAGACTGTTCCACAACTACCATAGAAACTCACACACTCACTCACTGCCTTGATGCACAATAGAAGAGGAGATATACAGACACAGTCATTATGAATGATAAAATTGATTTGTGGCTTGCATGGGAGCATGTGGAAAGCTAACCATATGATAAGAATGCAGAAATTCAGAACATACACCATGCAATCAACTCACTACAATCGCACTGGTACAGTAGACAACAATACACAGCACACAAGATAATAAGGCAGCAGCAGAACCCCCATAAATTCAGGCACGTTGAAAGGCCAGACTAATAACCTCAGTTAATAATACTAGCTCTATGTCTACCAAAACACG
>NC_065516.1:7373096-7382960 GCF_006386435.1 Epinephelus moara
CGATTTGCAGCGATCAGTTCGGCGTCTGGTCTATTTTCTGCGCGAGCCGCGAGCGAATGTGTCAAGCCAGGCAGTGAAAAATAACAGCTGGGAGCAGAATCGCTTGTCGACGGTGTGGAGAAATGCGCGTCTGATGTGAACGGAGGTTCTCCGGCGCGCGCGAGAATTTCGGTGCGCTGCGCTTCGCAGGCAGTGTGGTCCTGGCGTCAGGGTCGACTGGCACAGTCCCGATGGGTCGGCCAGCTCCCTCTGGAATGCCCCTGTTGCTAGGAACCCCAGTGTGGTCAGCACCTGTATGGATACAGGCAGCGCATGGCTCCTTGCCGTGTCGCCGTGTCGCACTGCCGGGTGCAGCTCTGCGCACAGTTCCAGGAGGATTGGCCTCGGGAACCTAAAGCAGCTGATGAGCCAGTTGTTATCATGTGCCAGTGCCATCTGTCTCTGAACACACGCTCTCTTCGTATTGCGCCATTTACAAATCTTCTAATACTGCTAAAGCAGCCGTTGTTGTTAACGGTATTTTCGGCACCACTTTGCGCATTCTTTTATATCCACTCATCTAATTGCAGACATGTGTGTTAATTGTTCATCAGTGTTAATTGTTCATGTGTCTCTGATGTGCACATCACTCTGAGGACTAATTGTTTTCACATTTATTTATTATAACAGTTTCCCAGCATCACCTCTGTGTCGCCAAAGGATCGACAGCTGTAGAAACGTGCGTACGGCAGCCATGAAGTTGGCGTGAGGCACCGCACATTTCCACGGTCATTTCACTCTTGATACATCTGAACTTTGCCATGGAAAAGGACGTACGCCACGTTTTTGTGCGTACTCACCCTTTGTACATGAGACCCCTGGGCCCTGTGACTAAGTGACTAATAGGAAGAACAACTTTTAAAATTGGTCCAGCATTGAGAGAGAATGCTGCAGCTACGTATGTAGCAACAAAACAGGCTGCAGTGTAACCATTCAGAGTACGTTTGCACCGTCAGTGTAGGTCACTAAACTTGCTTGTTTTTGCCACTGACAGGCTCAGATTGTTTTTATAAGTGTCTGACAACATTATGGAAAGCATTCCCACGGATAGAGACCTTTTTGTTCATTTTGTTTAACCAGAAACAGCCTGAAATTGTTGTTGCCAAACCCCCCAGACTCCATTTAAATGAACAGAAATTTTATCATTGTACAACACACAGCATTCAAAGTCAACAGAAACAAAATAAAACTCACAAAAGTCGTCTTGGTACATCTTTCCACTGTTCCAACAATCACCAGCTCTGGTTTGGTTGAAATAAACCCATACACACTAAAATGACTGTTTATTTAAATGAAGCTCAGCGTAAGTTCAATCAGGAAGACCTTTCTCCTGCTCACCCTTTCACATTTTCTCCATCCCACTGTCACTACTCCCTCTAATCAGCTGACTATGGGTGTTCACTCCTCTAGTTATCCAATCACACTTGCCATGATCTCTCAGCCAATCAGGATGCCACTGCAAAATTTTAAATCTGCTCTCTCTTCTGCTGCTGTCAGCCATCACTTTCGGCAGACTCTTCACACCCTCCTCCACCCCGGTCACCTCCAGCCATCGTATCCAGTACAAGCTCTCAGAGACTCATTCCCAGGGCTGCCCCTGACCAAATTGGGGCCCTAAGCGAAATTTTATTTGGAGGCCCCCATCCCAAATGTATCATAGGTACAAAATGACCGTACAACAACTTGCCATTTAACTTGACAACCTTTATTGGCAATAACAAATATACTGTAGATACAGTAGTTTGGCTGTATGAGTCAAATAAAATAAAAAATTCAACCTGAAATAAATAAATAAATATTAAATAAAAATAACTTCAAACTGAAATAAATAAATAAACAAATCTGAGTCACAAATAGCCATCAATTACTCATCAAAAGAAAGTAACTTCCACCACCTCAATCCCCCACCCTTGATTAAACACTGAAAATAAAATAAAAGAGGGAGACAGGTTTTTCCTATTTAATCTTATTTTGTTATATTTCTCCCTCTCCCCTCTCTGGAGGCGTCCGATCTCCCTCAGCCCTCCGCCTCTCCCACCTTAATTAAACACTGAAAACAGAAATAAAATACAGAGACATTCTTTTCTATTTTCATCTTATTTAGCTATATTTCTCCCTCTCCCCTCTCTGGGAGCATCCGACCTCCCGGCCCCGCACATACCCCCGAGGCTCGGGTCTCCCCCTCCGTGGAGCCCGCCCACCCTCCCGTCCCCGCACATACTCCTGAGGCTCTTTTGGACGACAAGTCGACAACTCTTCACCTGCTGCAGCTCTGCAAGTGCCTGCCGGCGCAACCCTCTTATTGTTCAGATGTCCAGTGCTGTCAATCATTGCAGCGACGCATGGGCGGTCAGGTCTGCTGTCAATCATTGCAGCGACGCATGGGCGGTCAGGTCTCTTCTCTCCTTCCTTGAGCTGATTCTATGCGCGCCTCACGGTAGCGCATGTGCGCATCCATTGCCCATATGCGCAAATGCGTCCCCTCGCGCAAAATGTGGCCCCCCATGGAAGATGAGGCCCTACGCACAGCGCGTGTTCTGCGTTTAGGGAGGGGCGGCCCTGCTCATTCCTCTACTCATCCAGATCATCGGCACTTCTCTATCTTCCTCTCATCCTCACCACCTCTACCACCACCAGCGTCTAGACCCCGGGGGGGTTTCCTATTCGACTATGGATTCATCACCCTCCTTAAATCAAACCATCTCTACGGGGTCTAATTGCCAAAGCCTTTCCACATTCTTATTCATTCGTTCACATGTTAATAAATATTCTTTTACCATAAAAACATGTCTCTCCTGATTGAAATGGAGTCTGGTGGGTTTCTGGGCTGTTTTTGGTTAAACAAAAAGGATCTTACTCTAAACAAAAAGGTCTGTTTCTGTAGGGATCCTTTCCATAAGTTGTTAGAGACTTATAATAACAATCAGAGCCTGTCAGTGGTAAAAACAAACACTTTAAGCGGACGTACACTGACAGTGCGAACATGCCCTGTCTGGTTACATTGCAGCCTGTTTCACTGCTGCCAGCTGCATCATTCTCTCTCATTTTGTGAAATGGTTGTCTCCACTGGTCACTTAGATGTAAAAAAAATCATAGTAGTTTACACAGGGTGTATTTGTCTACTATAATGAACTTCAATGAAGGTCAGCCCCCATGCAGGTTATTCCAAAGGGTTCACTTGTGTTTGCAGTCACGTACTCAGAGAGTGACTCTTGATGTCAAGCAGGCGCTGCTCTGCTGATGACAGGCCTCATCCTTTAACTGGATGATCTAATGCTCTCCGTGTCTGCAGGGGGAGCAGGGAGAGGTGGATGAACCAATGGCCACTGACAGATGCTGCCAAGGGTATCAGGGAAAGTGGGCCAATCCAGATGTTGTCAGCTGCCCCGCGAATAATTAGACACATTAAGTGTAGGAGCTCAAGCAGCACAGGATGGTGGGAGAGTGGGAAATAAGTTTCTGTTCTTTTAAAAATACTGACAAAAAGTATTACAGTAATTAATGATATAAATATACATGCGTTACCATCAAATGAGATCAAAAACAAACACTTCAGGAGTCATTTTTCTTCTGAGTCAGCTCATGTCTGTCATTTTTAACTTGCAATGCCCAGACGAAAAAGGCAGGGTTTTTTTTTGTATGTCTAACAAAACTTTCCAAAGACACTTTTCAGCTGTTTTGAGTTAAAACTGAACAATTTGTGGGAGTCAGTTGAGCTAAACTTCCTGTGTGACATATATGCCTCTACAATCCCAATGCCAAACTGAAATTACTCCCTAGTGATTGTATGCCTCCACAAACCAGTCATGTTGCACTGACAGTTTACATCCATGTCTGTGAAAACATGGATGCTTCACAGTTCACACACATCTTCCCCCAACAGCACAGAAGATCTATACAATCAGCACAGATGCAAGGTGGACACCCAAGATTAGTGTCACCAATTCAGTATCTGACCAAATGTCTCCCCTTCTGTTCCTGAGATGTGGCGTTCAGTAATGGCTGGAAAGTGTTTCGCAGAAAATTATGATGTCACAGTGAAGTTGAAATTTGACCTTTTGGATATAAAATTTCATCACTCCATCAGCATATGCTATTAGACATTTGTGTGAAATTTCATCAAATGTAATGTATGAATTCCCGAGTTATGGCCAAAAACATGTTCTGCGAGGTCAAAGTGACCTTTGACTGCCAAAATACAATCATTTCATTGTTGAGTACAAGGAAACATTTGTGCCAAGAAATTCCCTCTAGACGTTCTTGAGATATTGCATTCACAAGAATGGGACAGACAACCTGAAAACATAACGCCTGCAGCTATGGCTATCACACGCAGAGAGGCATAAAAAGGTGCAAAATGCAATGATTTGCAAATCCTTTTCAATATACAGAGGGGGAAATATGTATTGAACATGTTTATTTTTTTTCCAATGCAGCTATTCACATGGAATTTGGGACAGAAAAACTAATAAAACTGATAAACACTGATAAAGACATCATAACATTTAAATCCAAAAAATGATGTGCAATAAAGGGGAATGACAGTGGAAATAGTATTTAAAATGATAACTGAAATGTATTTAATACTTAGAGAGGCCTGTGTTTGCAAGGCCAGCTTCAAGACGCTTCCTGTATGACGACACTAATCTCTCACAGTGTTCAGATGGGATTTTGGTGCATTCTTCCACACAGACAGTCCTTAAATCTTGAAAAGTTGGGGAGACCTGCTTGTGATTCTTTAGAAATAAATTCTACTTTCATGAGTTCAACAAGTGTCCTCAGTTTCCAAATGCTTACTAAGTGTTGTTAAAAGAAAAGGTGATGTGTCACAGTGGTGAACATGATCCTGTCCCAACTTTTCTGGAATGTGTTGTAGGCATGAAAATCAGAATGAGTGTATATATATAAAAAAAAACAGTTTTTCAATTTGAACATTAAATTCCTTGTCTTTGTACTCTACTCGGTTGAATATATGTCAGTTTGCAAGTAACTGCATTCTGTTTTATTCACATTTTGCACAGTGTCCCAATTTTTGGGGATTTGGGGTTGTATCTCTAAAAGTCTTCTCTTTACTAAATGATTTTAACAAGCCCCAACACTTGTCTGTTTATGTTACATTTTCAGATATATATTCTTATGAGGACAGAGGAAGGAGACTGCATCACTTTTAGTTTAGCTCTGGTTCAGATACAGAGAGAGCAATGGATGGCAGAGGGTGAGGAAGGTTAAGACTGCAGGGTAAGGAGGGGCTGATGGGAGAGGAAAGGGAAGCAGGAGGAAGCAGAGAGGAGGTGGAGTGGAGGGATGAAAGACCTGCCGGCCTGTAGGCTAGCGTGCAAAGATGATGGAGGATCAAAGGTAGAGGGACAAGAAGCAATCAACATGATGGATGAAACAGAATGAGTGGACTGAAAGACAAGAGTTTGTAAAATGAGCTGTGAAAGGAAACAGCTGGAGGAGGTCACGACAGTCCATACTGAGCTGGTTCAGTCCAGGACAGGCGAACTGCAGCGTTTAGGTTCAGTGAGTACGTGAACCTTAAACATCCGTACCGTACTGAAAGTTCCATGGTCAAATATCAATACTTTTGAAATGAATTTGAAATGAATCTTAACAAAAAAAGAATTGGCATTGTACATTTCTACAAGCCAAAGATACCTTACATCTGTACATTATTATGTAACTGATGCATTTTGTTGTGTTTCTTTATGTTTGAATAATACAGTGGATGTGTTTAGGCACAAACACCTCTTGGCTATGGTCAGCAAAAGATCATGTTCTGCCACTTCTGGCGGCACTATCTCGGCAGAAAAAACAAAGATGTCTCATCTCGGCAGGAAACACAGCAACAGGTTGCTATAAAACTTGCACATTTAATGGCTGAAAAGCCGCTGGAGACACAGTGATGACTCACGATGAAACATTTGGTTTTGTTGTTGGTCTTTAACAGTGGTCTGCAGCTTGGCCGGCATCTTGCCAAGGTGATACGTCATCCACCATCCCCTCCACCTCCAGATGACAGTCAGCTCACATACTACATCACTTTAGAAATGTTGATATGACACGTATGGAATGCAGAAATGTAACTATTTGTGGTTTTCAGAAATGTACAATGCCAACATTTTATTCTGGTGAAAAGGACTGCTTTCATCTATCCCTGGTGAGACTGGGCGAGAGACACAGACCCTGGACAGGTCGCCAGACTACCACAGAGCTGACACATAGAGACAAACAACTATTCACGCTCACATTTACACCTTCTGGCAATTTAGAGTCCCCAGTTAACGCAACCTGTATGTCTTTGGACTGTGAGACGAAGCTGGAGAACTCAGAGAAAACCCACACTAACATGGGGAGAACATGCAAACTCCACACAAAAAGACCCAATACAGCTGGTGGATTAGAACCTGGAACTTCCCTGCTGTGAGGCGTCAGTGCTAACGACTGCACCACAGTGCCACCCTCAACAAAAGAAAAAAACAACCTCAAAAGCTAAATAGAAAGGTACATCTAAAAACAACAACTATGGTGAAATGTATAATTTTTTCATCAACAAATTAAAAACGAAATGATAACGTTGAATGAATGGACTAAATGATCTGAACACTTTTTCCACCACTGCCTCACACACAAAGTAAGAAGGACACTTTTAATCTAATTTTTATAATGTGCCAAAACAAACCTTGATGCTTTAAACCACTCCTAATTAATTCCAGGAGAAGAAGTCTCCGATAATAAAAGCAGCGCAACTTTCCCATGAATCCTATTTGAAAATTGTTCCCTGACAATCCCAAACACTTGAAACTGCCTAATGTTCCCAGACACAGATACACATGTTGGATATTCCCTGACAGCCCATGTATGACCATTTCCATCAGACATGACATTGATGTTGGACTTACCGTGTTTTCCAAACAGGTGCAGGAGGGGGGAGGGGCAGGGGAGGGTCATCACCTCGCCGACCGCTGCACTCTGCCAACACGACACACTGTTCCACTCGCCACGACATCCTGCACACACACACACACACACACACACACACACACACACATTGGAGGTATAAATCAGACTGCTCATGACTTCCTGTTTGGCTCCTTGTTTGAAACTCACTGATCTTGTGCCTGCCGCTGAACCAACAGTCAGGACACATAAATCAACATAAAAGCACTCTCCTCCTCTGAAGTTTAGACATTTGGCTTTGATGTACTTACAGGGAACAGAAAATTCTTCACTGAACATCTTACTTACTTATTTTACATTGTGAGAATGAAATTAAGATTATTTTAAGGGCTAAAACGAAAATGTTATAAAAATGTTATACTTAAAGGATCGCAGTGCAACTCTAAATGTTAATGACACTTGGTCTGCTATTACAGGAATACTGTAGGCTTTAGTAACTTCATTTAAGGTGCATTATAAAACAAATCCCGTAATTTTAAGGCAAAAATTTAAAGCATTAAATCAGATATAAGACTTTGTGATAAAGTAATGGAATGATTAAAGCTTTTTTTGTGGATGTTTGTCCTTTTGTGAGCTGGTTTTGCACCTCTAACCACTTTAAAATTATTTTTAATGCATGACACAGTATTTTTCTAGCAGAAATTGAACAATAATTTTGCTTCACTTTGCTTTTCAACTATATATTTTCTTGCATTTTTGTTTTTGGTCGAGCAAAGATAAATATTACATATTATCAATTTACTGTGTTCTTTGTGTGACTTTAAAAAAAAAAAAAAAAAAAGAGTGATGACAGTTTGTTTGTCCTAAAAAAATTATTTGCACTTGGTGCAGGCTTGTTTCATTATTTGCACATTTTATAAGCAAATACGACTTACCAAAAATATATAAGGATCAGTTTTGGAAGAAGTATTTTTTTTTTGCAGATGGGAGGGGGTGCGGCCGCACCCCCCGCACCCCTAGTTCCGACGTCTATGGAAGTACTCCAAGTTAAAGTCTTGCATTCAAAACTTAACTGAAGAAAAAGTATAAAAGTATTTGCATCAGATTTTACTCAAAGGCCCAGTGTGTAGGATCCAGGGGGATATATTGGCAGAAATAGAATATAATTTAATAAGTATATATTCTTTTCTTTAGTGTATAATCACCTAAAAAGGGAGCGGGTCCTCATCTACGGAGATCACTAGGTTGCACCACCATATTTCTACAGTAGCCCAGAACAGACAAACCAAACACTGGCTTTAGACAGGGACATTCACATATTCCCAGCCTGTTCTTATTTTGAAGTCACCAAATACTGCCACTAGGTCGTTATTTTCTGTGTCAGACAGCATTGATAAGAGGTCATTCTTTCGCAGCAGTACAATACACTGCTAGGTGGGGTCAGTTCACAACCCCACAGGACAGCATCAGTTTGAGATGCCATTGAACAACAACGTAATTAAAGGTACTGGAAAGTCCCTGGAGGGGTGGTGAATGGGTCCATCAAATACCGGAATGGTACCACAATGGGTTTTTTTCTAAATCCAACCATGTGCCTCTGTTGCACAAGGAGATAAGCATAAATAGGCAGTGTTTTACCGACGCTGTCAGTTCATTTGGAAAAGATAGTATGCATCTAATGAGCAGAAACTGTGAACATTGAAGTGTATTTTGAAAGCAATGCATGTAAGAGGTGTAAAGTGACACAACGTCCCAGAACAACAGCAGACACATCCAGGATACACAGTTACATGTAGAAGTAAAAGTCAACTGACCAAGTGGAGATTTATGATGAGTTGGGAGTGAGAATGTATTGGTTTACACGTCGGCCACTGCAGTTAGAAGCCCATCTGAAATGAGCATCATTGTTAAACACCTTTTTTTTTACCACCTGCGAAACTGTTTTATTTGCTATTTTTACTGGTTTAAATCAAAGGGTCCTTTTGTTTTGGAGAAGAGGACACCTCTGTGGATAATTTAGCTCCTGGTGAAAACCTCCTGAGCATCTGGATCAGAAAAAGGGTGAGCACACGTTAGCAGATGCCGGATGAGCGGCTTGTCTCCAACATGGCAAACAGCATCAGAGAAACACTGATCTGTAACGTGAAACATCTTTGTTCAGTGTTTTGACTGGTCTTAATCACCTGGTCTGTTTGTTTTGAAGAGGAAGACACATGTGAATTCTAACCAGGAGAAGTTTCAGCTGGTTGCAATCTACAATCCTCACAGCTAGATCAATCCCCCTAAATCTTACAAACTTCTCCTTTAAATTATATCACAACTCTGACCCGATGATGTGTCATATTCTGATGGTGGTTTGTCCTTTAAGATACAGTAACTGTGAGTTTAACACGCATATTCTGTACACACACACACACACACACAAACACACACATACTGTATGACTGCAGACAGGCGTGAGAAAGAACCCACAAGCTGCAAACCACACAGATAAAAAGCTCTTATATTATCACTGTATTCAAACATTCAAACACACATGAACTTTTAGAGAAAACAGAGCAACTCAGCGTTGTATGTACATGACTCTGGAGTACTTGGCTTGAGAAGTAAATCAATGATTGATAGCGAGTGTGTTGCAACACAAGCTGAAACGCCGTCCAGACACACCCTTCTGTTCACATAGCTGACCTCAGTCAACGCATATACACATACACACACACACACACACACACACACACACACACACAGACATTTGTGTGTGTGTGTGTGTGTGTGTGATTTGACTTTTTGTTCCTGCAAATGCCAAAACTGTTAGTAATCATAAAACTCTCCATCCTGAGTTTATTTCACTTAAGAGCTGATTTCCAAATAATTACCTGTGTGTGTGTGTGTGTGTGTGTGTGTGTGTATGTGTGTGTGTGTCGC
>NC_065516.1:7383055-7398096 GCF_006386435.1 Epinephelus moara
CACACACACACACACACACACACACACACACACACACACACACACACACACACACACACACACACACACACGCATGTGTTTATACCTGTGCTCACAGGCGTCTGTTGCTGCAGTTGTGTCTGGCACTCTCTCCAGGCTCTCTGAATCTCCCAGTGGAATTGGCAGCGAGGAAACTTTCCATTAACCTGTCGGGATGAGAGGAAATAAATATTATGAATATTATCTCCTATGTGAACAAACCTGCTGCGTCAGTCAAAAGTTCAGGCTCTGGCTCTCCGTGTCTCGGCCCTGAACGCTGGTGTTTGATGAACGTGCTTCAGTTTGCTGGACAAAAGTTCATGTTTCTGCAACTCTTCTCCAGGAAGCGTTAGGGAGGAAATTTAAGATAAGTCGTACCTTCAGAATACAATCAGAAATTCATATCCCTGTGCACTCGATGTGCTTGTTTTATTCCCTCATTGTAGTATTTTGTACCACTGCTTTACTTAAGTTTGTCCCATAAATGAATGTGTACCATGTAGCCATCAAGCCTGTGCTTCAAGTTTTTACAGTTAAAAAAAAAACATTCTTAATAGATGTCGTAGCTGCTCGTAAAACATTTACAAAGAAATGGTGAGAGACTCCCCATCTGTTGAAAACTGGTCTGATATCGTTTATGAAATCTTTATAATGGAAAGAATTACCTTCTCAATGAGGCTTCTGGAAGATAAACTTGAGAAAATTGGGAAGAAGTGGAAAATGCAAATTTCCCTGACATGCCCTTCTTTTGTTTTAATTTGTTTATTCAGCCCTTTAATATTTTCATTTTTATTTGTTAATCTTAAACGGAAAACACCCCATGTTCTATGTTTGTGTTTTATTACTACAAAAAAAAAGGGCTTACTCTGTAAAAGTTCCTAATTCTCACTTATTAAGTTGAACCAAATTACGGAAAAATGTAAACTAAATTTAAATTAATTAATTAATTAATTTAATTAAGATAGAAAAAATAACAATTAAAACTCTAAAGTTCTGCTGTTTTGCAACATTAAATTTTCTTCCAATTTTTTGTTGTCAGGCAAAATATAAAAACATGTTTATACATAAAAAAAAAACATATTTCCCCTAAATGCCCTTCTTTCATTTAAATTTGTTTATTCAAATCTTCTATATTTGTCTTTTTAGTCATTTATCCTAAATAAAAAAACACCCCACGCTCTACGTGTTTTACTGCTACGTTGTAAAAAACAGAAAAAACAGTTCTGTAAAACTACGTAAATAAAGAAAACACTGTGTGACTGTTATTATTATGTCAAACCAAATACAAAGAGTAACATGTAAAAAAAAAAGACACAGTACTTTAACATCTCAGCCAAAACATGACATATATCTACATATCTAAGACAAATGAATTGATTAATTAAATTAAATTGATTAATACTACAAACTTTTGTGCCGCTAATTAACAACGACTTTTACCACCATTAAAACAGACGCCTGTGTGTGTGTGTGTGTGTGTGTGTGTGTGTGTGTGTCCTGGTACAGCTGACAGTTACCATGGAGACACATTTAACTTGAGTGTAAACAAGAGGGCAGCATGAACACTCTACACACACTCAAACAAAATGAGTCCATGTGTCGACTCGACTTCATTGATATACTGACTGTGTGTGAGGTCTGTTTACACTGAGATATGCTGCCGCTCTCAGCTGTATTTCAGACCTGTCAGTGTGTTTATACCACACACACACACACACACACACACACACACACACACACACACACACACACACACACACACACACATCCATCCAGCCATCCATCATTTGCAGCCAATCAACCAATCAATCCATCATCTTATCTTGTCGACCAATCAAAAGTCACCTCATTTACAGTGACTTCTTGTTTCCACCAATAAAGAAAAACAATACAAACAGAACACAAACACCTCAGGTAAACAAACAAACAAACAAACAAACAAACAGGTAATTCCAACAATATGTTAGAACGTCTCTAAATACCAGTCCGCTTGCAAACTAGACGGCTCACTTTAGAGTCATTTCCTGTATCTGTGTCATCACCACTGCCCCACCCCTTTAGGAGATTTTATTT
Organism: Epinephelus moara; assembly: GCF_006386435.1. Classification (NCBI taxonomy): domain Eukaryota; kingdom Metazoa; phylum Chordata; class Actinopteri; order Perciformes; family Serranidae; genus Epinephelus; species Epinephelus moara. Next base: position 7,385,147 of record NC_065516.1, read on the forward strand.
TAGTAAAAACATAGTGTGGTGGTATGTGTACATAATTCAGTAGTAACATGTCACATGAAGGATGTCAGCTGACGTGACATAACATTAGTAAGTACCATGCTTACTTTTTTTCCCCCTAAACCTAACCAGGGACTTTTGTTGCCTTAACTTAAGTACAAAAACATAAAAACCAGATGTTCTACCTATCTAGCAAATTTATAATGAAAAACTCTGTATGCACATAACGAGCAGAAACAGTACATTTCCTGTGAAAACAGAAAAGTTTTTTCAAAAAAACGCAATGCATAAAACAAGCTTAAATTGAGACGCCAACCATAAATGTCAAAATCCAACACAGTAGGGTTCCCTGAGCTTTTTTTTTTTTTTTTTTGGCTTTTGTTCAAATGACAATGCAGCAGTATTTGACGAGACAGGATGAGAGGGGGTTGGTCTATTGCCTCTGATGGGAAAAGTCAACGTGAGCACAAATTATGACCAATTCTTTCAGCAAATTGTCACTGACGTTAATACTGGACCCAGTTTTGGGCATTTGGCATTTTTCAGACAGACAAATCAAGAGAAAATTAACTGTGTTGGAGCAAGAAACAGACTTTGTGGTGGTTTCGCCTCTTATTTTAAACTTTTTTCGTGCCTCTTTAAAGGGACGGTGTGTAGCATTTTCAGTTGTTTATTGGCAAAAATTGATGTCTGCATTCATAAATATGTCATCAGTGGTGTATCATTACCTCCACCAATAATCTGACTTATTCTCATAAAAGGAGAATTTCGGATTTGTTTTGATTTTGTCCGCCAGCGAGGGACATACAGCCCCGCCTTTGGCGTTTTCGTTGAGAGCCAGGCCAGCGCTGCGTGACTGAGGAGCCGAAGGAGAGGAGCAAAAGGTGCTTCGCTACTACCCCGGCACTACTACAGCATAACAAAGGCCCACTTGTTGAGCATAATGCAGGATCATGCATATGCAGCATCACGGGAGACAGAATCCTCAGCACCAAGAAAGCGCAAAAGGGAATCAAAAAGGCAACATGACCGGCGAATTCAAAAAACAAGGGTCAACATTGGGGTTGCCTTTCCCAGGTGGAGAGAGCTGCTGAAGGAGAAAGGTAATACAATCACAGGCCAGCGCCAGCGCCAGCTGTCAGCGGCGCAGTGATGCGAGGAGAGGGATGAGGTGTGTGAGGTTGGGCCACTTGTCAATTGTCAAAAGACAGGACGTCATTGGTTTGTTTCGATTTACACCCGCCCCAACGGTCCTACATTGTAAACACAGCCAGCATGGTGAGGAGGGGGTTTGTCAACTCCTGTCGCGTGTGTCTGTGTAGGAGCCTGAATGAATACTCCATGAAGTATCGGACGACATGGTTTCATCAATGTTATCATAGCTTTTTGGTACACAACGGCTACTGTTGTTGCAATACGTGGTTGAACCAGTGAGACGCTAGAGTGCACTATCCGTTTGAATGCAATATATGATTTCAGCGTTAGATGGGAGAAATTCCTACACACTGTGGCTTTAAGGTAATTTCATGTCTTTTGTGATTGCTTTGTGTTTCATTGTGGTTGTTTTGCCCCCTTTTCCATTTAGTTTGTCTTTTTGTAGTCGTTTTGTGCCTCTTTGAGGTAATTCTGTGTCAAGTTTGGTCACTTCATGGTTGCTTTGCCCCTCTCTCTAGTTATTTTGTGTCTCTTTGTTGTATAAAACAGCAGCACAAACAGAAAATTAACCTCTGACAACAAATATAAATACTGATGTAATGTCCATGTTTGCCTCAGGGGGGCGCCATGATCATCATTGTTTTTACAATAGACATTTCTGATTTGGGTACATGTCTTTCCAGTTTCCATTTGCTGCTTCTCAAAACAAAAAACTATAAATAGAGAGCAGCAAAGGGCAGGGGCTGAGCCATCTGACCTTATTTAATCCAACGAACAACATAATCTCTGTCTTCTAATGATCTTAATACACACAAATACACACAGATCCATTACAGATAAAATGTTAAGGATCCAACTAAACAAAAGAATGTTTTTTTCAGTTTGTAATCCTGAACCTCATCTGACCTCGACTACATTCAGAAACCACTGATTAGACTTGATTTGTTCGCTGCAACAATAAAAGCACAGCAGTTTTTTTCAGTGTCCACACGTCAATGTCCAAAATAAAAAGTGGAATCAATCTCTAGCGGGATTAATTGATACCAGTCTAATGAGACACTGGCTGGTCACAAAATGCTTTAGAGGAGGTAAACAGGTAAAATATTATAATGTTGCCATGGAGTCAGATGGTTTGCTGTGGGCCACAACTTCAGCGATGTTTCCTTTTAAGCCTGTATTTGTTTACATTTTTGAAAATTAGCACCATTGAAAGTATGCCAAATGATCTATTAGCAGTTCCTGTTTGCAGTGTACCCATGGATGTAGAGACAACTATGACTGGATTACACTGACACTGAAGAAAACTTAAAAAAGTGATGATTCTCACCAGGTTCTGAAGTTTGAAAGATCATTTCCCCTCATGATTTCTAAGCAGATTTATTTTTTATAGGGGAGTGTCCGGTTTGGGGACCTCAGAATTGCGTCTCTGCTATCTGCAGATGATGTGGTTCTGTTGGCTTCATCACAACATGACCTCCAGCATGCACTGAGGCGGTTTGCAGCCGAGTGCAAAGTGATCAAGAATGATAAGAGTCAGTACCTCCAAGTCTGAGGCTATGGTTCTCTGTCTGAAAACAGTGGATTGTCCCCTCTAGGATGGTAGAGAGTTACATTCCCAAGGAGCAAAGGAGATTTCAGGTCTTGTTCATGAGTGAGGGTAAAATGGAGCGTGAGATGGACATGTGGTTTGGCGTGGCATCTGAAGTGATGTGGGCTCTGCACCAGACCGGAAGGAAAAGCTTTCAATTTACTAGTCCATTGTCGTCCCAACCCTCACCTATGGTCATGAGCTTTGGTTGTGACCGAAAGAATGAGATTGTGGAAACAAGTGGCTGAAATTAGTTTCCTCTGTGGGGTGGGTTGGTTCCAGCTGAGAGATAGGGTAAGGAGCTCAGACATCTGGAGGGAACTCGAAGTGGAGCCGCTGCTCCTTCACATCGAAAGGGGCCAGTTCACATGGTTGGGGCATCAGATCTGGATGCCCCCTAGGCGCCTCCCGTTAGAAGTTTTCCGGTTACATCCATCTGGTATGAGGCCCTGGGGCAGACCCAGAACATACTGGAGGGATTTTACATCTCATCAGTCCTGAGAATGCCTCGGGGTCCACCAGGAGGGGCTGGAAAGTGTTGCTGGGGAGAGGAACATCTGGATCACTTTGCTCAGCCTGCTGCCCCCACGACTTGGCCCCCGATAAGCGCAAGATGATGGATGGATGGAGGGATGGATGTTCCTAACATTTTCCGCTCCTAAATAACCTTTTTCTTTTCGAACAAATGCAGCCCAGTTTTCTCCTAATTACCATTACACCATTATTACCTGCATCACATAACCAGTGCTCACTGCAACATGAAGAGGACATTTAAGCACCTCACATAAAAAACAACTGATGTTAAAAAAAATGCAAATCAGCACAAACAAAGCTCCAAACCACACATCGACTTGTCTGCTAATGTGGCAGTGGGCTGAGCGACTCGCTAACATAAGGTTTTCTAGTCCCTCTCCTCTTTTAATGTCAAACGTAACAGATCAGTCGGGTTGCTCAACACTAGAGGACTTTACTGACATCACTCTGCAGGATTTTCACGCTGAAGTTCAACAGTTGCAGAGTCATTGACAGTCAAACAGAAAATCACTGTATCACAGCTCAGCTTTAATCCTCACAGGCTGATTAACCCACTTTTTTCTGTTGCGTGTGTTATGCGTTTGCAAGTATCAAAATGAGCTTGTTTACTACTACTGAATGTCCTGTCCCTGCAGCCTCACACAGTAGCAGGACTCTGCTCTCCAGAGTAAGATCAATACAGGAAGCAGAAGTCATCAAAATTTATCATAAGTACACACACACACACACACACACACACACACACACACACATTTCCTTTGCGATTGCAAAAGTCTGACATTGTGAAATTTCTTGTCCAGCAGACAAAAAATAGCAGAAGTATTCACATGGGAAAGGCATTAAAATTAGATATTTTTATGCTTCATGTAAAATTTAAAGCCTCATGGATTTTTAGTTTTTGTTAATACAGCTGCAGGATGATACAGAAGGTAACTTATGTCACCTGTACAAAACAGTAATGTGTGTGCTGCAGAAAAGTTCAGAAGGTCACTGAAAATATTACAAATTCTCCTCTAAAAATAATTAACATTCATAATTCAGGTTTTATCAAAAATTTTGTTCAGCCTTATTAAACTTTTTTTTTTTCTAATGGAGATTCTGTTCTAATGGAGAGATGTATCTGTTTGGTATGCCAAACACACCAGACTGAAATTTGGGGGTAATATATGCAAAAATCCCACCCTTAAAGCTTTTTAAGATGAAAGGAAAAGGGTCAATCTTATCAACTAAAATAAAAACACAAGACTGAAAGCTGCAAATAATGACGTTTTAAAAGTTTTGTGATGCTTTTAATGTCCATTTACATTGGAAACTTAGGCCTAGAAGTTAAAATATCAGTTGTGTTTCTTCTTACGGACAGCTGTATCTGTTTGCTCAAGTTAGGTCAGGAGTAACATTTTAAATGAGTCACTTTTTCTCCACTGACGTCACCTCTACAACATCTACAAGAGTCTAACTTGAGTTAATCATCCACTTGAGTTCTCTGTTGTTACACCAAAACCCACTAAAAAAGTTCCAGTGCTGAATTTTTAGCTTCTCTAAAAGACCATAACTTGTATTATAAATGAAGTAAAGGTCCAGGCGGCTGCAGAGTCTAAACATAGAGCCCAGCCTACTGTGAAAATCAGACCTGAATATTAAAAATTAAACCAGCAGCCAGGAAGTGAATCTATAATTAATGTTTTCACACAAGGAAAGACTTAAAAACAGTCAAACTGCAGACTGTAAAATTTATCATTGGAGTTTAAAAGCGCCTGCAGGCTGATTTAACTGATTTACAGTACAGTCCAATTGGTGTTAATGAGTTTATGACACTGAAAGAAACAGAGTGGACGTTTACAAAACATGATAATTATTCAACTGTGGTGACTAAAAGCTGCAGAAATCCTAAAGGAAAATATCTTTAAATGCACAAAACCAACAGTCACGGTAGGAATACAGAGGAAACAAAAATAACTCAGGTAGGATAAGCTCGGTATAAACTCAGTGTTAACTTTTATTGGGGTAATATCAGGGCCGAATATTGCTATTAAGTCACCTAAAAACTAAATATTTTGTGCCACATGAAACTCGCATGCTGTGAAATGTAACAGAAATGAGTTTAAATGCCATAAAGTGACTGTTTTAAAATACTTATGGAGTTATAACGCAAATAATCCCATTAATCTTAATTATTCAGTAACAAGTCATTTACTGACCGTGTGGATGAAGGTGAAGCCGAGCAGGAGCAGAGCGAGTCGGTGCGTAAAATCCATGGTCACATCTCATCCACCTGAACAACAGCTCACCTGACGGACATCCTCGGCAGGAAACACGTGCGCTGCAGTGAAATGACACCAAACTGCAGTCTGACAAGTTTAATGCGCAAAGTGTTGCCTGTAAATCAGTGTTTTGGCACGTTGGTTTGGCAGATTTACGCACGAATCACACCACAAAAAAGATCATATGTTTTCAAAAAACGCGAAAAAATAACCATCTCGAGGTAAAAACACTGAATTCACACGTGAAACAGTCCAAACTGACACGAGCTGCTTCCCGTTAGTATTAATACAGGCCGGGACAGCCCAGTGTGTTGTGGTGAGTCCGGTGTGCTAAGTTACAGTGAGGCGGTGGTCTGGTTCACTCTCTGTTCACTTACAAACCAACGCGCGTCCCCGTCACACGTTGTCCCTCAGGACACCCCGGACTGATGCGCGCTCCCGCCGACATGAAGAACCTGAGGGAGCTTCCTGAGTGTATTTTAATAAGAAACATCAACAGCGACAACGTGTGGCTGAAATCAGACCAAACTATATGTATGTATATCTCGTTGGGTCACCTTTGAAGTTTAGTTTCCAAACTCTGGCCCAAAACACGGTTATTAAAGCACACTAAAACTTAAATTAAAAACTAAAACACCTTGCTTAACCTTGCTGAAATTTTATGTTAAAAATGTTAAAATGAGGCATTATCTAATTAAATATGCACAGATATGCATAAACCTCCAGAACAAAAATCTGAACATTGGCTAAAGCCAGGTTCAAAATTCTTGTTTCACTTTGTTGTCCTATTACAGTCACAGGTTTTATCAGAGGGGATTTATTTTATCACTCCATAAATCAGAAAATACTGTCAACAGTCAGGAAAAAAACAAATCCATATTTTTATGAAAAAAATGTTCTATAAATCAGGCTATCAAACAAACTCCTCTGTTACATTTCCAGAACAGAAATATGATCTAAAATACTGTAAATCCTCAGTTAAAAGCCTAGTAACAGTTCAATGCCTAATCCCTTTTACTAGCCTGGTGTGGAGACACAAGTAAAGGCCATTCTCAATTAGACACATAGTCTAGTTGCCATAGTTGCCAACAGTTCATTTTTATAGAAATTCTTTGGATGTACAAAACCAGATTGTTGACTACCCACTGGAGCTAAACTAGTTAGCTGCTTAGACCACACATACAAATACAAATGTTTAAACTTTTGTCAATATGGAGATGCTACACATCATTAGCTCGGTTAATTTCCTTTTACTGAAACCATGTGCATCGGGGAAGACAGTAATTCATTCAGATTTACCAGCATTACCAAAACACAAATAATGACTCCATTCCTCTGAGGCTGTTATAAAGTCTGAATGTGTCCATTACTCAATTAAGTTATTTGTATTCCTTTAGTCTGTAAAGGTCCAACGTTCAAAAGATTTAAAGGTGTTTTTCATCAAATTTAATCCAAGTTATGAGTATTGTTTTAAGGTGGGTTGTGTCGGTATGCCTTATGCCATCATCCTCCGATTCTGTGAAACAAGTATCACAACATAACACATAATTGATATGTGATCTTAATTTTTATACAAGTAATATTCATACTGGTGTAAATAAATAATTTGATCGTACTTCCCATATTTGCTGAGCAAGGAATTAAGGGCCTGTCCCATATAGACGCCTGTTCCAAATATAAGCCTGTTGAGTTATGATTTAAGCAAATAACAGCCCGGGCTACTAATTGAAATTTTACGGTAAACATCTAAATGTGCATTTTGGACGTTTTCTTTCCACTGGTCTGAAAGAAGATATGTTCTGGATGCAAAATAGCCAAAAATCTCAATATTGACCATGAAATAAAATGTTTTCACCTGTGGTGTCACCCCTTAACTGTAATGGCCTTAAAATAAAAACTAGACTTTAGGGGAAAAACGAAAGAAAGAAAGAAAAGAAAACTAACTAAAACAATATTATACACTTACATTTACTTACAAACTTACTTCTACTCACTGACACATTAGTTGACTTCCTAGTCCATTTGGTCTGATGGGCAGCTCATTCAGCCAGGTGCAGGACTGAACGATTCAGATGCTCCTTTGTGCCCTCCGCCATCAGACTGTACAACAGCAGTTTGGCTAAGCTACATCCAGCTCTGGACTGACTTATTTTGCATCTGATCAACATGGAACTTTATGACACTTTATCTGCCAATCTGACACTTTATTGTATTCAACATTTTGTCTGCCATTTTAGTGACTTTATTTATCTTGATGTAGCAATTTTATTTTTTACTGTTTTTTATCTTTTATTTATCGATAGTTATTTTTTATTTTTTTCTCTTTTATCTTATTCTATTTAATGTCTTTTGTCTTGTGCTGCTGTGATACTTGAATTTCCCCTCTGGGTATCAATAATATGTATCTTATCTTATCTTATCTTATCTTATCTTAAATCTGTCAGCACAACAAGCATGGGGAGGCATTGGTGCTCATGTTCATGCAGACTGGGATGTGGACATGACCGTGAGTCAACTGTCTTTACAAGTGTTGTGTTTGAATTGTAAACCTGTTCTGAACTTCTTAAAATTTGCCCCTGACTAATACACTCAGTAGGCTATTGTAATAAAAAATAAACTAAAACTGACTGAAACCAAACTAAATGAATAAAAACTAAAGAAAAATAGAAAACTGTGATAGCTCTGGTGCACAGGTCCTCAGAGGGTCCTCTGTTTGGGCTCCAGTTGTCCCATGACAAAATAAAATCCTCATTTTATTTAATAATGATGTCAGAATGAATAATTTAGAATAAAGAAACTTCCCAAGGGACTGTTGTTTATGTATCAGAGGAGTGGGGTGGGTGCCAATAGTGATGATTAATCTGTTGGACATTTGTGACCCCTCATTATAATACATTTGTGACTTGTAATCCCTTCCGTGAAAGGCTTTAAATGTTAAACACCTGCAGGAAGTAAAGTTAGACTGACAACATTTTAACATCATGAAAGCAACACAGTAGAGTGGATCAGAATGAATGTAAGAGGACAAGTGGGGAGAAACTCTTGTCAACAAACTAAGAGTGTAAAGATTCACAAAATCCACGGTTTAGTTCAATACCATACAGTGGTGTCATGGGACGGTATGTTTTCGGTAAGGCAAAACAGTGGACATTCCAGAGAACTTTCCTTGATTTTTCAAATTCTTACATTTTATGTTATTTTTATTCGTGTATTTATGAAAACTAATACTATAAAGCATGATCTTTTTTATATATACTTTGAACAATGATGGAGCTGTACCTGAGTGACCCATCTGGGGTGTCTTCTTAGCAGAAACAGAAAAAGTTCCTTATAAAATATAAAATGTAGTTTAAACAAATAAAAACAAAAGAAACAATTCTGTTTCTGAAATTCCACAGAAATTTCCTTGTTTTGAATATCTTTAAATGTATTAATACTAACATCATAATTTGGGCTTTTTTGTGCAAAGCAGGAATTACAGTCTGGCTGAAATGGGCTAATGAAGGAACATTGTAACAGGGCTCAGTTTCTTTAAGTATGTTCATAAGGCCTGCGTTTTCTACTAGAGTCAGGTCTATCTATATGGCACAGAGAATATTATATCAAATACAATTTAAGATGTATAATTTATTTTCCAAATGGATGAGTTAAAAACATCATTTGGTTTGTAATGCTAAACAACCTGAGAGCCTGGTTCAATACAAATACATTTATAGTCAGAAACTTGTCTTTCTGTAAGTGTAATTCAACATCTGCAGATGCACTCACAACCAATTACCTTTTGATTATATTAATAATTTCCATTAGAACCCCTACAAAAAAATTACTATTTTCAGCATTTTTTTTGTTGCATAATTTCCCTTTTTGTGAGCACACAATAAATGTCACAAATGCTGTGCTGTTGTTACATGACAATGCTTTTTCTTATGATAAATGCTCATTCAAAACATAAGCAACATTAATAAACCCTTAAAAAGCAAACAATATGTACAACAGTAAATATATCATTTAAAGTGAATGATTATGCCTTTTTTCACTGAGTCATTTAAAAGAAATTTGCATGCAAAACATTTGTTGATTTTTTTTATTATACTTTTTTATCAAATTATGTAAGTGTTGGGAAAACCAAAGCTCCCAGAGAAAACCCTGTGGGGAATTGACTTGCAGCTCCTAAAATGGTGGGGTGTGTAAGACAGTGGCAGGCCTAAATGCTAGGCTAAGTTACTGTTCAAACTGTGAAAAAAAGAAAGCTGGAGGGACCCTGTCAAATAAAACTTGATTTTTGTACACTTAAAAACAGCTGCAGTTCTTGCGCAGGCTCTGGATGAAAAGGATGCAATTCTGGCTCAGGTCATGCTGAAGAGAGTTGACACTGTTGCTTGAGCCTGCAGGTAAACAGGTTCAGTTTTGACGACGATCATCACCACAAAATTTTCACGTCTCGCTCGTGTCACCGACAAAAAAAGATGCAATTCTTGATTCTTTCATGGACAAAAAAGAACTGCAATTTTTCTGGGTGTGGAAAGGACTGTTGGTGACTCTGGGTCAAGTGTCTGTATATTTCCCCAGGCTTTCTCATACACTGGGGAAAAGGCACACAGAGATGGACACAAGCCAGCAAAGGGAGTGAGCTTAAACCTAAAGCTGCCAGAGGGAGTCCTGTGAATCACAGAGTTGTTGCATACAGAGGTGCTATCCTGCTCTAGTCCCCTTTCCTGTGTTTAATCACTTGGACAGTCCACACTAGAATTATTAACAGCATCCCGCTGCCGTGACCCAAGATTGCCTGGAGCTTCTGATGTCTGAGGCAACAGCTCCAAATTGTTAAAACATTAGCAGCTAGAATAAAACGATCTTCACACAAAAGAAAATGTAAAAATAATAATAATAAAATGTATGCAGCGCTGTGTTCAAAATACACTGCTCAGATATTATTACAGCTGTGAAACCTGTACCCATGCAAAAGCTAGTGTATTACAGAATACCATATGCTGTAGTGTGGGGTTTGTGACAACCCCTCTGCTCCACTGGGTTTGACAGTTGCCCTGGCTGTACTTTTTGTAAAAGGATGTGGGACGAAGCAGAGGGTCATCATTAACCTCATGATGAGCCCCACCTGGGCCCGGTGTGCCCCATGATATAAGCTCACCACCTTCCAACTGAATATCCCTCTACAGACATTTCCACACACCCATAGACACTGACATGACTGATTACTTATATTCACGTTTATTTGGTTATTTATCATTATTTTGTAAACTAAGCATTTAACTCTTGCACACTTGTCTCGTTTCCCTTCATTGTAGCAGCCTGAGGTTGTAACAGGTTATATCAGCACCATGGACAGAGCCCGCCAGGAGCCTGACTTGACTTTGCCCAGTTTCACACCTAAACTGGACTGCTTTGTAATAAGTGTAATAGTGTGTTTTGGTATTCCAGCTAACTTTAGGCCCCTGTTCAATAAGTGAGTTGGTACGTTCAAATTGCTGACAGTGAGAGGAGGGGTATACAGATTTATCATACTTTTATAATTTTTATTTAACACTCAGTGATTATGTTAGGTGAATCATAACCTTGTTGTGAGACTGTTTCCAGTATTAACAAAGGAGTAATATTTTATGTACTTTTATTTTCATGAGAACATGTTGAGTATTTTGGTCAGTGAACACCCCCTGTCGCGCTGTGGTACATGCGCATTAGAAGTTCTCTCTCAGTCAAATTAGCTTCTAAAAGTTGTCCTAGTGTTTTAAACACAGCACTGTAATGATATTTCGAAGAGCTATGTAAGACAGTTGTAATGCATAAAGCACAAGTTATTGTTTTCAACTGTGTTCCTTTGAAGTGCCGCTACTCGCATCAAGTTGCGCTTGGCGACGCATGGCATTATGGGAAATGTAGTTTTTCTCTGGGATTTGTATAAAATGAATGTAAAGTGTATTTTTGCGTGTCTAATGTTGAGTGTGTGTGTGTGTGTGTGTGTGTGTGTGTGTGTGTGTGTGTGTGTGAATGCACACAAGGTCAATGTGCTTACTCTGTGATGAATTAGACGTGAGACAGGGCATATTTATTTTTGTCATTTGTTCTACTTTGTTATTTTATGCATCCTTACAGTATTCTGAGAGGAGAGAAGGATGTGAACTGATGCAGTCCCTGTCACATGTTGTGCCATTACAGACTCATTCAGTAAAAGAGATCCAAAGAGAGCTGCAGTGTCGTGGTGATTTTGTGGTGTGTTGCAAACATGCTACACTTTGGTGTGCATTAGATAACAGTGTGTGTAAGGCAAGTAGCCTATACGATACACAAGTTTGAAACTTACACCCTCGTGTGAATCTCTGCTCACACTTTGCAGGAGGAAGGAACACTGACACACTGCCTGTTACTCTTTGCATCGCCCGTATAGTCTCACTTCGTGTCCCAATGAGAGAGAGACTATTGTGAGAAATGACTTTACGCACGGGAGTGGCGCCCTTTCTGCACGTGGCTATCTAAAAAAAATCGACTTATATTAGCCTACATTCTTTCCAATTACATACGCTGTGCTTTAACATTAAAACACTGTTTGCAAACTGATGAAAAAAAATTCCAAGTGTCAGTTGTTCACATTTTTAATCTAGGTTATAATGAACTTGTAATGTACTTACACTTGCTACTCTGAGAGCAGAATTGTCACACTGAGAAGCACAGCAACATGCAGTGCACAATGAGTACATGGATGGTTCACTCAAAAAGTTGAGTGTCAAGTAGAAATTATAGGTGCTGCGCAGCGATGGGTCGGGTCCGGGCATTTTTAGGCAATTCTGAGCAACAAGCAGAAGAATAGGAAGACATTTAGGAATTTAGCAACACAATCTGCCTTTTGCATCAGCTGAGGCTTGAACTCACAACCTCTGAGACTAAGAATCAATGTCTATCTCACTGAGCTAATTAGTCAGTGACAATTAATGTGTAGCTTCACAAATTGACTAAGCCAGACGTGCAGGTTTAGCAGCCGTCCATGCATGGAAAAGCAGATTTCAAACCACTGTAAAAAATTCAGTTATCGAAACAAAAATCTGAAAATACACATATCGCATCTAGACAGCATGGAGATGTTGGTAATTTATTTTAACAATGATTGATTTGCTTCATAAGTGAAAAACTGTTGTTTAACTAGTTGAGCTATGTGCAAAGCGAGAAGCCTCAGATGGTTTCACACTGAAATATTGACACTGGATCTTTGTGCAAAGTTTGGTTTATTTTCAAGCATGAGAAGGCAGATTTTCTAGCAGAAAAAAAGACTTGAAGATGCTGCACAGTGATCAGTCACGCTCAGGCAATTTTAAGCAATAAGCTGGAGCACAAGAAGATGATTACATTACAATGTGGATTCTGCACCAGTTGAGGCTCGAATCCGCAACCTCTGGAACCTAAGA
>NC_065516.1:7398923-7402553 GCF_006386435.1 Epinephelus moara
TGTCTTTTAAGTTTTTGTACATTCTTGAAATTGGGTTTGATTTGGCCGTGGTTATCTCTCAGATTTATTACGCAATAAATTCCAAACCAATCATAAATCATCCGTCAGTTGTCTCATCCCGCCCCCCAGTGGCAGCGCAACAAAACCTTTCTGCTCCAGCTAAATCTGCCTCTTTGAGGCCAACAAACAGCTTTCTAGTCCAGTGGTTCTCAAACTTTTTACACCAAGTACCACCTCAGAAAATACTTGGCTCTCCAAGTACCACCATAATGACCAACATTAAAATACAGTAGCGTAGTAGGCCTAAGTATTCATTAAAAACAAGGCAGAGGTTTTATTTAACAAGCATATTTAATATTGTCGGCCACTGTAACATTACACACAGTTTGAACAGTAACACGGCCACTGTAACATTACACACAGTTTGAACAGTAACACTGTGCTTAAATATAGGAAAATAAAAAAAACTGTATTTAAATAATGAATCAAATAAAATGTATTGCACATAAAAGTTAAATAAATATTGTACTAAAATAAATGTAAAAAAAAAACCAGTTCTGTAAGATTAAATGTACTTAAAAGTTAAATAAAACTGTATTAAAATGGGGTGTCGGTGGCTTGGTGGTGGGGCAGGCATCCCATGTACAAGGCTGTTGCCGCCGCGGCCCGGGTTCGAATCCAGCCTGTGGCCCTGTGCTGCATGTCACTCCCCCTCTCTCTCTCTCTCTCTCCCCCTTTCACACTTGTCTGTCCTATCAAATAAAGGCTAAAAAATGCCCCAAAAAATATCTTTAAAAAAACAAACTGTATTAAAATGTACTGTTGATAAAAAAAATCAAAACAGGCTATGCATAGCTGCAGTTCTTGCAGTTTCTCAACTTCAGTGACTGCTTTCTGAAACAGAAACACACACACAAACACAGAGAAAGAACAATAAGATTGAGAATAAAACAAAAGTGAGGAAAAGCATTAAGAATAACAGCTGTAATTAAACATCACATTGATGACAACTTACATGAGCTTAATGTGATGGGTGTACATGCCTCTGTGAACACAGTCCTGCAATGTCTGGGTCAATGGAGGTCAGCTTCAGTCTCAGGTTTGGCTCAGCATCCACCCTGCTTCTGTACTTTAATTTTATGACAACAAGTGAAGAGAAGCCTTTCTCGCACAGGTAGGTGGTCGCAAAAGGAAGGAGAAAGCGCACGGCCTTGTCAGAAAGCACAGGGTATTCACTGTACAGCTTTATCCAAAAGTCCAACAAAGTATGCTTTCTGAAAGATGCCTTCAGTGTTTCGTCACAAGACAGCTCTATTAAACTCTCCTGCTCAACAACAGTTAAGTCCACTGAGGCCACGTGAGAGGTGTCGATGTTGAAAGGGTTTCACATCCAGCTGCTAGCTTCATCTTTAGGCATCACTGGGAAATAATTGCAGAACTGTTGTCTGAGTGATGCAAGGTGTGCAGCGATGTTCTCCCTGACTCCATCATCAAACATCTGGTCATTGTCAGACAGAAAACTCTCCAAAGCAGGGAAAGCTGAAACATCACCTGTCTTGACTTTGATTTCAAATAACTTTTTCAGCAGTGCATTGATTTTGTCCTGCACATCAAAAACATTGATGGAGAGTCACTGTAGTCCCAAATTCAGTTTGTTTAAACGTGAAAAAATGTCAGACAAATATGCCAACTGACTGAGCCACACAGCATCCTCAAAAATGTCTGACAAGGGGAAATTTGTGTCCTGCAAGAACATCTGGACCTCCCTGTGCAATTCGAAAAGCCTTGAAAGCACCTTTCCTCTTGAAAGCCACCTTACTTCAGCATGAAGCAAGAGTAGGACATGCTCACTGCCCATCTCCTCACAGAGCACATGAAATAAGCGAGCATTCATCGGTCTGGCCTTGATGAAGTTCACAGTTTTTACAGCAGAGTCCAGCACAGACTTCAGGTCATCAGGCATCTTCTTCACTGCCAGTGCCTCACGATGGATGCTGCAGTGAGTCCAGCGCATTTCAGGTGCCACCTCTCGGATGCAAGCTGCTACCCCGCTGTTACGACCTGTCATAGCCCTCGCGCCGTCTGTACACACTCCCACACTTTTTCCAGTCCAGTCCGTTCTCTTGGATAAACGCGTTCAGTACCTGCAATATATGCTCTGCTGTAGTTCTGGTCTCAAGTGACTGACAGAACATAAAATCCTCCTGAGCTGCATCATCATATTCATATCACACATAAACCAATAAATTGGCCAAATTTGCAACATCTGTAGTCTCGTCAAGCTGTATGGCAAAATATTGACTGTTCTTAATGCGCTCAATCAGTGTCTTTTTAACATCATCAGCCATGTCTTTTATTCTCCTTGACACGGTGTCATTTGAAAGCGGCACCAAGTTTAACTCTCTGGCAGCTTTCTCTCCACACATGATCCGTGTCATCTCTTTGGCTAAAGGTAAACACAGCTGTTCCCCGATTGTGTGCGTCTTACCGGCTCTGGCAATCCAGAGGCTGGCACGATATGATGCTTCCTGTGCTTTGGCTATGGGTGTACCATAGGACTGAATGGCAGACTTCGACTACTTCAGTTCATCACATTTCATAAAAAAAATTCCACTGGTTTGTCCTTAAGTGCCGTGTGTTTGGTTGTAAGATGCCGTTTGAGGTGCGATGGTTTCATGGATTCATTGCTCAGAACGTCGCCACATACCACACACCTTCCTCTCTCCCGCTCCAAATGAATCCATGTTTAATGTAGTTTTCGTCATATCTCCTCACTGGTTTCTGCCGCTTGCTGTTGCTAGCAGATGTTCTGGGGCTGGCTTCACCAGCGCTAAAGTAGCCACTGTTAGCACCTGCGCTCAGCTCACACACGCCCTCTTCAGTTCTTGCTCTCTCCTGATCCACACTTCCCTTCGCAGATTTAAGCCACGACAGTAGTTTCGTCGTACTCTTCATTATTAACCACCTCCACCTCTTCCCATCACAGCCTGTAGGCTACCAACGGCGGATAACCGTCGATATCAGCGGGAACGCTACGTACGGCTACCCAGAAGCACTTGCAAACTTTTTTGCAAAGTATTAACTTAATTTGTATCTCCTTTCGTTTTCTTGTCATCGGTTGANCCTGTAGGCTACCAACGGCGGATAACCGTCGATATCAGCGGGAACGCTACGTACGGCTACCCAGAAGCACTTGCAAACTTTTTAGAAGTATTAACTTAATTTGTATCTCCTTTCGTTTTCTTGTCATCGGTTGATAAGATATTTTCATCTATTCTAATATGTTGGATAGTAATTCACATTTTAAATTTATTTTATTTTATTTATATTTATTCAAATGATTCTTTTGCGTACCACTAGAGGGAGCCCTCACTTTGAGAATCACTGTTCTAGTCTGATATTTAGAAAATACAGATCGTAAACTGGCTGAACCGCTCGGCTGTGACCCAGCAGAGGCTCTGCCTCCGGCGGGCTCCCAGGAGTACTCGAATCAGGTTGACCTGAAATGTCACCTGTAATGTGCACCCTTCCTCACCCCTAACCCCAACCCCAAGCAGTTAGCTTTGCTACGCATAAACATATCCCCAATCGCGGAGGTGATGCTGCGGGAAACAACACAATTTTAGCCGG
>NC_065516.1:7403611-7435187 GCF_006386435.1 Epinephelus moara
GGTGGCCCAACTAGTTATTAGGTTTAGGGGGCAAACACTTTTTCACACAGGGCCATGTAGCTTTGGATTTTTTTCTTCCTCATTAATAAAACCCTTAATTTAAAAACTGCATTTTGTGTTTACTTGTGTTATCTTTGACTAATGTTTAAATTTGTTTGATGATCTGAAACATTTAAGTGCGGAAAACATGCAAAAAAGTAAGAAATCAGGAAGGGGGCAAACACTTTTTCACACCACTGTATGTTTTCAATGAAAACGTATCTCAATGAAGAAAGGCAAAGCGCTAGCCTCCCGTTGTCATTCATCTCAGCTAACACTGCATGTAAAAGTTATGCTAACTATTCTACGAAGTAACATTAATATGAATCACAAAACATTTTGAAACTTACCATTCAGTGACCACCTGAAAGGAATCATTTTCAGCTGGCAGGGCTTCTGCTTCGTCCTCTGAATCATCAGAGGGCTCAAACAAACAAACTGGATTAAATTTGTGGCAGCCATTGCTGAACCAGGGAGATGTTAATCAAAACGAGGGAGCTGTCAATCAGAGCGTTATCTGCCACGCCCACTCTGTCCTGGCAAGTGGTCTAAACAGCAAAATGAGCTGTTTTTAAACCAGGTTTTCTAATGGTTATTAATGGTTATTTTCACTCAGACTTATGTGGATGATTAATGAGACACTCGACTTTGATATAATATATGCATTTTTACTATTTCAAGCTGTGTTTCCAAAGGCTTTAAGGAAAGAGTCATTTACTGACCGTGTGGATGAAGGTGAAGCCGAGCAGGAGCAGAGCGAGCCGGTGCGTAAAATCCATGGTCACATCTCATCCACCTGAACAACAGCTCACCTGACGGACATCCTCAGCAGGAAACACGTGCGCTGCAGTGAAATGACACCAAAGTCCGGTGTGCGGAGTTACAGTGAGGCGGTGGACCGGTTCACTCTTCGGCTCACTTACAAACCAGTGCGCGTCCCCGTCACACGTTGCCCCTCAGGACACCCTGGACTTATGCGCGCTCCCGCCGACCTGAAGGACCTGAAGGAGCTTCCTGAGTGTGTTTTAATAAAAAAAACACCAACAGCGACACCGTGTGGCTGTAACCACTGTTTGAAGACTGGTTTCCAAACTCTGGTGGTTATTTTCACAAAGTGTTGTGTTTGTATCTTAATACCTTGTCAGGAGTGTATGAAATATTTTGGAATATAAAGCAGTAAGGCTCTCAGTCGTTCTGTATTGCTTTCAAATATCTCTTCTCCTGTAGAGCTGTTCTTATATATTGTTATCTTTGCAGAGCCAGCACACATGTAGGCATGACTTCATCTTCAGTCCTCTTTTGTTTAGGGATGTGACTTCTTTAAATGTGCATGTAGCACCATTTCACACCAGTGACACTTTAATTTATTTTAATTCATTTATGAACACCTGGACTTTAATGGCTCACATGTGTTGTCATGTTCACAGAGAACCTGGACCAGAACAATCTGTGTCAAGAATTTGTTCAAGTTACTGATCATTTTAGTGGGTCATTTTAGAATCAGCAGGCTACAGCAGAATATATTTTTTAACTTTTGTTACTTTTTTTGGACAATGCATATTCACATCACATCACACATATATTCACATTGCATTGTTTGTGAGGTATCATTTCTCAGTGCAGCTATTTTTCTGAACTTTTTTTTTTTTTTTTTTTAAATTATGGTTTTAAAAAAGTGACGGGGGCAAAATCTGCCTTTTCAAAAGTGGTGGGGACATGTCCCTAGTGTTCACTGTGTAAAAGACACCTCAAGAAAAAGCCACTGTTATTAACACATTATCAAAGCTCTGCAGGAGATTCATATTTCTGTTTATAGAAGGTGTCAGACATAATAATCCATTATCAGAGTCACCCCCCTGCTGGCCTGTTTTCATCTTCTGATTTTGTGCTAATTTACTTAAACAAATATACTTTAAAAGTACATAAATAATTCAACATTGTCTGCATAATCAGTACTCTTACTTTTGTTGATAATACCTTTTACTTAATATTTAATAAGACCTCAAATGTAAGATTTTTACTTCTAATGAAGTTAATGTTGTGGTATTGATTCTTTAGTTTGAAGTACTTTGCCTGCTGCTAAAGCAAACAAGACTACAGAGACAGTTTTGATATTTGGCACGACAAACATCTGAACAAATAGCAGTTACAGTAGCTGCAGGATGCTGTAGATACATTTTTGTTGAGTCTTTGTTCGTGATGTTGATGATAAAGAAAACTTCACTGAAAATAAATCTTCATCCTCATCTGAAAATCATGAACATTAAACTATCAAAACGCAGCCTGTTGTTTACAACATGTGTGTCAGTGAGAAGGAAGATTTTGCCCTGATTGTATTATTATTGTTGTGGGGAATTGTAAAATGATGTCTGAGGTTACACAGACAAAGCTGCAGCCTCAGCCGACAACTTCCCAGTTTGGAGAAAATCTTTGATGTTGAGAATATCAGTTTGTTTTGTTTGTTGGGAATAAAAATTGTTTGTGTAACTGTTCTGGGCCTGAAATAAACCATGACCATGTCACAGGTTTAATGACGCGTATTAGTGGCAGATGAAAGGAGGGAGGATAAGAAGAGAAATCTGAAACCACTGTGTGATCCTGCAGCTCCATCATTCAGTCATTTATGAGTCTAAACACATGAATCAGTCAGAGATGCTTTTACAGCCTGAAGCAGAGAGTAGGAAGATTAGAAACAGACAGAAAGAAGATAAAGAATTAAAAGAGGGGAAACTGGTTTGTATTTATACTGAGGAGTTAAACTTTAAAGTTTTATTGTGTTTGTTTCCGTCTGTTAATCCATTAGTTGCTCTTTTATTAGCAGTTGCTGCATTCCTGTAAATATTGTTTGCATGTGTAAACGTTTCTGTTTACATAATTAAAAAACAGAGCCAGGACACTGCACGCAAAGCCAAAAAAAACAGTGTGACCCTGGGAAAAATGGGAGATGTGGAAACAGGGTTAGGGTTAGGGTTAGGGTTAGGGGTAGAGTGAGGGATCAAAAGAAAGGTTTTCATTCGGTTACTCTCGTTGGAGGAAAATAAATTGTTTGTCATTAAATGATGCATTGATATTTTGATTGTCCTCATTTTCTCTCTGTTAATATCTTTGGTTGTAAAAAATCATCCTAAAACTCACTTACATTTTTTCAGCCTTTTTATGATATTTAAACTGCAGATTTAACTTTTATATATTTTGTGTTTTGTACATGTTCTTTCTTCCCCTGTGTAACAAACTTTGCAAATACTGTTATGAACACAAAGGAAACCCAAACACAGGACACAGGATGCGCCCATGCCAGCAACAGACAGAACTTAACAGGAGGAGGAAGACAGACAGCAACACAGGGAAGGGGAAACACAAGGAGACACTAGGACAAACTGAAGTTACAGCATTGCCGTAACAAATATAAAGTGGTCAACACAATCTCAACAGCCCACTCACCAGAAGAAAATGTTGGCATTGTACATTTCTGCAAAGCATGCATAGCTTATTTTGTACATTTCACTTGTATCAGCGTTTATAAAGTGATGTAGTTGACTTTGTCTTCTGGAGGTGGAGGGGATGTGGGAAGGCATGACACCAGAGGCCTGTGCTATGAAACAGGATGTGCAGTTAGCAAGGTAACTTCAGGGTTAACTCTGTTTTCAGAGCTTATAAAGCTTTTGTTTCAGGGCTCTATTTCCTGTGGTTTTAAAACACGGCTTCTGACAGAGAGATCATTTACACACTGAACACGATTTTAGCAGGAAATTTAGCATTAAATTATTTTAGTCCTCAGTGATAGTGCTGCTATTTTACACTCTGATTTCATTACTGCAGCTCAAAATAACATGAGACATCTATGTGAACAGAACCAGGAAGAAAAAATTAATACCTTATTAGTAAAATAATCCACACACTGTTAATTGGCTCCCGTTAGTATAAATGCCACATTTCAGTCAGATAGACCTCATTAGTCATTAACTACTTTTCCGCCCTTTACTCCAGTAGCAGAAACAGTCTGGCATCACTTTATAGTATTTTATGTAACATGCTCAGAGTAGTGTTATCATCATCCAACTAAACAGCAAAAAATACTCTATACCAATGTCACATAGGCCCATAGCTCAGTGATACCTGCATGTACCTGCACGGCTGATTGTGAAGTTTTGGATAGTGTTTTCAACGCTTCTGTATTTTCACTACTAGTTTCACCTCCTATGATATGAAGCAGCCTGCTTCATTCGTGGTTCTGATAACCATAATTAACACCCCCGCTCCTTTCACATGACCATGCTCATGGCTGGATAGGAAAACCCAGAGCTGACTAACCAGCTTTGTAGTACCGGTTATCCAGACGTCCAATGTTAGGGTTAGTCCAACCAGATTGCAAGAAGATATCCTGGATTCATAATACAGGCCTCAGTTCAGCAGCAGGTTAGCTGTTCAGCATCAGTTACCATGGTGATTTATCCTTTTGATTGGATCAACTTTTTTTCATAATTTAGTTGTAAACAAAGTGGAACTTTTAGGAGTGTGACAGATTAACACAGGTATAAACACATGAGAGTAAGTTTCTGCTCCTTAGAGTTCTCTCCAAAACAACTGTCACTTCCTGAGAATAGTCTCAATGGAGTTGTAGTTTTTTTTCTTAGAAGGCCAGAAACTACAAACTAACAGGGTAGAAAATAATAATGAAAATACAAAAACAACAGCAACGCACCTATCAATATTTTACTTAATATTTTTTATGACTTTTTTTTTCCGCTTATAGTTAGACATGGTAAAATCAGACACATGAACCAATAAAAGCTCATTAAAAATGATAATAGTAATAGTAATGTGCATTTTTGTGTGTTTATGTGATAAGAAACCTTTCTAATTGAAGCCATTTGTTATACATATTTGACACATTTTTGAGGTGTCGGTGGCTTAGTGGTAGAGCAGGCTCCCCATGTACAAGGCTGTTGCCGCAGCGGCCAGGGTTCACCTCCAGCCTGTGCTGCATGTCCTTCCCTCTCTCTCTCCCCCCTTCACACTTAAGCTGCTAAAATGCCCAAAAAAATATCTTAAAAAAAAAAAAAATTGACACATTTTCAAGAGAATACGAGAATGTGATTCATGGGCACAGGAATGACCCATGAAACACAAAATCTTAATTACCACCTGATGAAGAAAAAACTGTCACAGTTTGCGGTCCTGAAACTTATTTTTAACCTATAATGTCATATATTGTTGTTTGTTCCAGTCATTCATATTCTAACTTTTCTATGTATTCTGTATTTTCAGAGCTTATGTGATTTAAATGTGGTTTTAAAAAGTGTATTTGTGTAGAATATCCCCTTGAAAGAATGTGTGACCATGAGTCTGAAGCATTTAATGTATTAAAAGATGGACGACGTGTTTTCTCTTCCTCCCGCGGCACAAAAATGAAGCCAAGATATCTCGGGTGAGAGGGTGCATTTTCTTGGATTGCAAAGCATGACCCATCCTACTCTCTGATTGGCTAGTATTTGTTGCCTTCATTTGATGGGTTGGTTAGGTTTGGGCAAGAGGAGTGGGATTAGTTAGATTAAGTATATCAGGGTAAACCAGTCAGAGGCAAAGGCGGAGTGAGGCGAGTCATACTTTTGCTATCCTAGGAAACCCAAATTCACTTCCTGGGTATGGCTGCTGCCATCTTGTGCTGACGACATCATTTGGAGCCAGAGTCTGCGCAGTAGCTATTGGGGTGGAGCCGCATTATCAGGTTCCTGACCCATACAGCTAGTGAGCAGTGCCATTGATTGTAAGCACACTGATTGGCACACACAGCTGTCAATCATGAAATCAACCCCCATTTTTAATGCATCAGTTAACTAAAACCAAACTTATCATACTTGACTGTACATTATAAGAACTAAACCTATACTGCAGCCAGCCACCAGGGGGCGATTAAGATGTTATAGCTTTCCTTCTGTGGGGCTCTGGCCATCCATAATTACAGTCTGTGGTCTTAAGAATGGAGACAAAGCAGTCACGCAGTGATAATAATAAAAAAGAATAATAAAAGAAACTAGTCTGAGTTTTAGCCAATCAAAGCACTTTATTGCACTGTATAGTGTGACGGTGAGCCAATAGCAGGCTCTTATAAAAGTGTCATTTAATCTTTTTATCATGTGTACAAAACAAGTCACACACACTTGTACCGTACAAAATCAACACTATTTACATACAATATACACACACACACACACACACACATTTGCACAAACATACACACACACACCATGCAGTCTATCTCCCATCCAGTCCTGAACACGCAGACGAGTCCTCCAAGTTTTTGATGGGATTTTCCTTCTTATCCAACATCTTCCACCACACACACACACACACACACACACACAAGCACACACAGGCAGGGACTGAAACATGACCGCTACGCTGCTACCAACAAACCCAAACTGCAATGTTAGCCAAACAAGCGCTAAGCAACCTCTGATATGCATAAAGTTTCTCTTTTCTTCTGATAAAAAGACGATAAAAGACGAGAAAGAAGCAGAATGAGATGATGTCATTCGATACTTTATCCACAGGGATGTAAACAAATGCTGAATTATTCCACATAATTTTTGCTTTTTGACCTGCAGAGTCACTGACAGTCTGATAATCCCCATAATTCACAGCTAGCCAAGAGGTGTGTGTTACTACACCCAGTTTGGGGATAAACTTCTCCCATAAAGTCCCTTTTAATAATAACAATATTCCCTCTTTTGTATTCACACAGTGCACTTTGCTCGTTGAGATGCTTTGAGGGCTGAAGTTCACAGGTTTAATTCTCTGGAGGATGGAAGCTGCAAAAATCAACAATAAATTAATAAATAAAGTAGGGATGCACAGATTGTGAAATTCTCAGCCGGTACTGATGTTTGTTGTTTATTTTGTTTTTGTGTTATTGATTCCCCATTTGTACAGGGAAACAAAGAAATCCTCAATATAAAAAAATATTAATGTCATTCAATCCTTCATTACACTACATTTGAATTAGCACTTTAAAATAACCTTCTTTCACATGAAAACATTTTTAATAACTATATATAATCTATCATGAGCCCTGTGCAGTATGCATTTTGTATTGCTGTGAAAACAACAACTTTCTCAGTAAAACTGTATTTATCCAAGTTTCTTACCAAAAACTACATTTTACAAGATGACATTTGAACGTGTCATGAGAATGTTATGATTTACCTTCGCCCTATACTCATTTTCACTATATAGAGCTTGAACACATCATAATGTTTCTCCAGCAATGCTTTGTAGTGTGCACAAAATTGATGTGACACAACAAAAAACAAATCAGCCGCTGCCATCTGTAAATGTCATCATATTTGCTGACAGGCAGTCAACAAGGCCAATGTTGGCTGATACCAAAGTGTGGCTGATAAATCTGTGCATCCTTGAAATAAATGAATGACTTGATATATAAATTAAAAAGACATCAAATATATCAAAAAAAAGTTCGAGATGTTTTAGTCATTCATTCATTTGTTTTGGCAGCTTCAGGCCTCCATATTCTACAGGTCATTTTGTATAACTGAAAAACTGGTTGACTGGGATGATATAAAATAATGATTATTGTGCAAGTTATTTTTTTGCTTTAAATGAACTAGTTTATTAATATACATTGCACTTACATTGTATTTAAAATTGTGTTTGGTTTTTTGCCTTAAAATGGTTCAGTGGTTTGAAACTCCACGAGAAAAAAGCAGTTTTTGTCCTTCAAGCTCATGGATGTTTTTTTTAACGTACCACTCAGACTTTGGACTCTGAAAACACACAGTTTGTAGTTTTCTTTGATGTTTTCAGTTAAAACAGGTTCAACTTTTAGTGTTTCAACTCTCCATAAAATTGTTTCTCCTTTGTCCATTTGAGGATAAAATCTGTGGCGTGATTCACATTAAAACCATGTAAAATGTCCCTGTCACACACATTTACACATGATGAACACACACTCACAGACAGAGACACACACTCTGCACACACACACACTCACACACACACACAGGGTGCAGGTGGAGAGAGCTGCATATAGGGGCTACTATACCTCAATGTGTTTTAGGTACCTCTCCATATAGATTATTATGTCTATGTACAATATTTATATTTTTTACAATTATCTGGCTGCCCCTGTTCTAATTGAAATAATACCACAAATCTGGGATTTTTTTTTATTCGACCAGTAAAACATGATGACAGACACAGTCTCTAGTATTTTTCTCTCTCTAATTTTACCTCCTAAAACCTCTGAAAAACGGTGTGACGAGTGGAGCTGTCGCCCCGTACACAGTGTTCCCCTAAGGCTTTCTACAGTGACGAGCTCCCGGTAACGGTCACGAGATTGAACGGGGTTGTAAAAATGATCATACCACCACTGCGCAATCAATCAGTCAATCGGTCAATCGGTCAACCAGCCAATCAATCAATCAATCAATCAATCAATCAATCAACCGGCACAACACGACTTTAAAGAAAACGGACGACTTTAACACCACACCATATGCAGGTTCAAAAATACAGTACATCTTGATTCTGGGAAATAAATGAACAACAACGGCGATATGCACGGCATACAAACGCATGCTCGCTCACTCCTCAACACGCACGCACACGCACACACGCACACACGCACACACGCACACACACACGCACACACACACACACACACACACAGACAGTCAGGCTACATGTTGTAGGCCACATAGATGGGGTCCAGCTGGTCTTGTAAGAAGCCGTCACGGAGGTGCATGCGCTGTTTCTCGCCACGGGAGTTGATCGGGATGACACCGATGTCCGTCACCACGACCACGCCCACGATCAGGTAGTGCTCCTCCAGCACTGCCTTGGTCACCATTGGAACCAGGTCCAGGGCCTCCTGCTCGGAGCCCTCCAGCTCCACCACCACCACCAGCAGGTTGGTCCAGGGGAACACCGCGCTGAGGAGGAAACCGATTCAATCCATTAGTCAAACAACAGAAAATGAATCGGCAGCTATTGTGATTATTAAATAATCCTTTTACTAACTTTTTTTTTAAACATTTGCTGGTTTCATGTTTCTTACAGCTCCAGTGTGCAGGGTGTAGGGGCATCTATTGGCAGAAACTGTATAAATTATTAAAGACTAATTACTAAATAAATTTCCGCTGAAGGGTGGCGGGGCTCAGCCTTAGAGATAGGGTGAGGCGCTCCCGTTAGTGGTGTTCCCACGTCCAACTGGTAGGGGGCCCTGGGGCAGACCCAGAACGTGCTGGAGGGATTATATATCTTGTCTGGCCTGGCAACACTTGGGATTCCTAAGGAGGACCTAGAAAGCGTTGCTGGGGAGAGGGGCATTTGAAGTACTTTGTTCAGCCTGCACCCCCGCGACCTGGCCTCGGATAAGTGGTCGAAAATGAGCTGTTGTGCATTTGTGTCGGTCAGTGTAGTTGTACTACACGCTTTGCACACAGCAGAAGTTTCAGTTCTGCAACCTCATCGCTAAATGCTACCAAATCTTACACACTGAACATTTACATGTGGGAATTTGATGCTTTTCTTTGTCATACATGATAACAAACTGAAAAACTTTTGATTTTTGGACAACATGTTGGATAGCATACCGTTAGAAGACTCACCTTGGGCTCTGGGAAATTACACAGGGCATGTTCCACTTTTTTTGACATTTCTTTAATGAAACGATTCATTGAGAAAATAATGGGCAGATTAATCAATAATGAAAATAATTGTTTGTTGCAGCCCTTTTTAAATCTGTTACCTATAGTGATTTCTATTGTTAAAACTGCATTCATTGATTTTTTGAGCCAATAAAACATGTGCCATATTTGTTTTGACAAATATTTGACTATTTGCACAAATATCTGGCTGTTTAGCTGCTAAATGTTCCACTTACTTCACTTTTTTTTGTTGTTGACAACATCATATAATCAACCAGATCATATTATGGTGGTTGGATCTATGTGGGCAATAGGGCTGTCCCGAATACCATTTTTTAACATTCGGACCTTCGGCAGAATTTATAACGAATATTCGTGTGTGTGTGTGTGTGTGTGTGCGTGTGTGTGTGTGCCTCCCCGGTCCGCCTCTGGGGGTTTTTTGGACCTAATTGTATTGCGGAGTTTTGCACAGCGGCGACCGGATCTTCGCTCTCAAACCACAAAAAAATGTGATGGCACAACAGTCTCCTTCAGTACATTATTCTATGCTTTCTTTTGATTGTCACATTGGCTAGTCATCCTGTTTAATTTGTCTTCTGATTAAATCGGAACCGTTGAAACAAGTTGTAGGAAGCCTCTGCAAGTAATTGGTTGCTGGCAGACACTCTGTGCTGCAATAAAATGGTTAATCAGCAGTGCCGTGCACTGTAGAGCCGATGCGCTGCTGGTTCTGCCGGCCTGAATAGAATATAATGTCTATAGCCTTACTGTTGTGTACAGCCTTATAGACTGAGCTGAGTAGTGATGTGCGGGTCGACCCGTAACCCGCAGAACCCGCAAATGGACCTGTGGGTCGGGCAGCAGTGATCGTCTGTTAAATCGGTCTGTAAATGATATTTTGACATTATTGGCTATTACTGTCATGGCATCCGATGGTACTGATGCGTTGAGCAGGTGACAGTCCGCAGTCGTTTTCAAAACACACTTGTGTCACGCACTCCAAAAGAAACTTGTTGAAACTTTAAACAATAATTTATTGTACAAAACGGGGGAAACAAACATTGACAAAAACGGTTCCATAATTCATATTAAATTCAAAAGATAACGAAAAAACAGCTACAAGTTAGAGGGAATAGTGATAAAGTGGTAAAACTTGGCATTGATCCACAGCCTCAGACGGATGCGCTCAAGCGTGCCGTGCGCACAAGCTGCGTTTGTAGGCTAGACTATATTTTCACATTTTTAACAATGTAATTTAAAAGTTTTGATTTTTATTGATAACCTACATTTACCAACAACAAAAAGACTACATTTAGCACCAAAAAAATATGTTAAAAAAAACAAAAACAAAAAAAACAAAAAACAAATATCGAATACCAAATTTTCATAACGAATACCTACCCATAGAAATGAATATTCAAATATCCGAATATTTGGGTACAGCCCTAGTGGGCAATAATGTTTATCCCACACCTGGTGAAAGGGAGGGTTTGCTGATATGACCAGTAATAAATTGAGCCAACAGAAATTGATCTATCAGTTTGTGCCTTACTGTTTATACTGAGGTACGTACAGGTTGTATCCTTTTAAAATCTGACTGAGACTTTATTTTAAAGGACTTTTGCAACATTATGATAAGATATTTAGATTTTTAGGGAAACTACAGCTGATTTTTTCAAAAGAAATTCTTAAAAAAAGATTTAAGGACATTGACAATATGCTAATATAGTGATATCACAATATATAGTTGCATATACTGAGATAGAGGATTTCATCTATATCACCCACAAGTTAGCCAAGTACACTTTGGTTTTTCACATGTGTACAGGAGATGGGGACATCCTGAGTGGGGTTTTATTATTTTATTTAATTTTAGAAAAAATGAATCAGGGAAACCTCAATTTTATTATTCAGTTAATATATCTGTCGACAGTAGAAATGTTGAGATCAAACCAAGACCTACCACTCCATGATGCTCTTGTGGGCACGGATGACGGAGGTCTCGATGTCGATTGGATGGTACCTCATTCCCCTCAGCTCCATGGCCTCCTCCAGAGCCCCCACCACGAACAGAGCATCATGTCTCTCTGTTTGCAGAAGGAGACAAACAGATGTTGGTGCAGCAAGTAGAGAGATGGAGCTGAGGAAACACAGGAGTCAGAGAGGAAAACTAACCTCCGTTGGCATCGGTGAGCTCGGTGCGGCGGAGGAAGCCCAGGTATCCTGTCCTGGCCCAGACCGTCTGAGTGTCTCCGAAACTGAGTCTGGAGTTAAAGTGGTCAGACTGAAGAACCTCCTCGCCGTAGCCGCTGTAGTAACCGCTGCCGTTATGAGCGCTGTGCACCCAGATCTACAGGAGGAACAGAAGAGAGTCTAAATATGTATTTATTATACATGCCCGGCAGCACAGAAGATCTAAACAATCACCACAGTTTCAAGATAACCAACGTTCACTTGATCAGATTTTGGTGGTCTCTGGTCAAAGGTCAAAGTCACTGCGACCTCATGTCCATCTCATTCTTGTGAACACGATATCTTAAGCAGGCCCTTAGGTAATTTCCTCTAATTTGGCACAAACGTCCACTTGGACTCAACAATGAACTGATTAGAGTTTGGTGGTCAAAGGTCACTGTGAGCTCACAAAACATGGGTTTGGCCTTCTTACACAAATTATGACAAAATGTACCTATTCTAACAGGATAAAATGATTAAGTGATGACATTTTATATCGAAAAGGTCAAAGGTCAGCTTCACTGTGACATCATAATGTTCTACACAAACACTTGTCTGGGCATTACTCAACATCGTATCTCAGGAACAGAAGGGGAGATATTTGGTCAGATACTGAAGTGGTGACACTAATCCTGAAACTGTGCAGATCATGTTCAAAAGAATGATACAGACGGACGGACAGCAACCTGAAAACATAATTCCTCTGGCGCATGATGTGATTTTGCCAAGTAGGACATGCTACTGGATCAACATCAAACATCACATTCCTGCTTCTGGCTTCTTTCTAAATTCCTTCTTCAGAGCTAAGCTCCCAAAATGAAGTTGTTCTATTGTGCTAACTTCAATTTCGAAAGCTAGCTTAGCTCTGAAGAAGCACAAAGGAATTTCACAAGAAGCATAGGAGCGGCACATTGATGACGTCAGAGGGCTGTGATTGGTTGACGGCAATGTTGGTCCTGGAATGTGATGTGGGCTGTTGATCCAGGAGCATGTTCTACTTGGCAAAATCACGTCCTGCTTCCTCCGGCCATGGCTATTGCCAGAGTGAAGGTGAAAAAAGGAGGCAGAAAACTAAATAAAGACTTAAAATGAGAGGGAGAAAGACAGGAAGAAAAGGAAAACAAAAAATAGACAGAAAAGATAAAAAAAGGCAGGAAGAAAAAGAAAAGGCAACAGAGAAGCTAAGAAAGGAAAGAAAGACAAAAAAAGTGATACAAAAAAATGAAAAGAAAAACCAAGAGGATAAAGTGATGAAAAAAGAAATAAAGACAGAATTCATATTTGTCGACCTCTCCGAGGTGGGAGTCTCCAAGCGGTCCTTTGGTCTCTGGGTTGGCAATGATGATACGAACTCCAGGTAGGATCTGGAAAAAGAAAAATCAGTTGCCATGGTTACCGCTTTACTCTGAGTCACGTCTTTGATTCCAGCATGAATACAACTCCCAAAATAGACCCAGCTGTTTAGATTGAACACACAAGTACAGTTCACAACTTCATCTTCTGACAGCTTACACACACACAGACAAAACCAACACACAGAAACACAATAAAACACAGTGTTCAGAAAGCATTAACTGAAAGGAAGGACCGACTGGTAAACAGACCATTTTCCCTCTTTCCTCCTCCCACATACAGTGAGTCAAAATAAACAGCAGGCTGATCGATGACCGGCCCTGAAACATGACGTCCTCTCTTTGTGTGTCAGTGTGGGGGAAGAAGAGACACGAATGTCTCATCAGGCTCCAAGAAAAGACGCATCATGCAGCCACAAAGATTCACTTTCCTCACAGATCAGAACTGTTTTTTAAATCATCCATCAAACAGTGATTAATTCAGTAAATTTAATCTGTCAAACATGACTTTCCATGAGTGTCTTAAATAGTAAAATCCAGGAATGTAAAAGTAGCCTGTCCGTGTAGGAAACAGATATGCTTAAAGTTAGGAGCATTCGTATTGTATCATGGACTAAAATCTTTGCAGGTAAATTTCAACAAGAGTCTACATTCATTCATTCATTCATTCATTCATCTTCTAACCGCTTCATCCTCTTGAGGGTCGCGGGGGGGCTGGAGCCTATCCCAGCTGACATCGGGCGAGAGGCAGGGTACACCCTGGACAGGTTGCCAGACTATCGCAGGGCTGACACATAGAGACAAACAACCATTCACACTCACATTCACACCTACGGACAATTTAGAGTTATCAATTAACCTAGTCCCCAATCTGCATGTCTTTGGACTGTGGGAGGA
This sequence comes from Epinephelus moara, assembly GCF_006386435.1. NCBI lineage: Eukaryota > Metazoa > Chordata > Actinopteri > Perciformes > Serranidae > Epinephelus > Epinephelus moara. Next base: position 7,417,800 of record NC_065516.1, read on the forward strand.
AGCTGGAGTGCCCGGAGAGAACCCACGCTGACACGGGGAGAACATGCAAACTCCGCACAGAAGGGCTCCCACACCCGGGATCGAACCGGCAACCCTCTTGCTGTGAGGCGACAGTGCTAACCAGCACACCACCGTGCCACCCCAAGAGTCTACAGTCTGAAGGAAATACGAAAAAAAGATAAAAAGGTGACAGAAATACTTCAAAAAGAAATTAAACAATAAAATATTTAACATAAAAAAAAAATAAAAAGGAAAGGAAGAAAGAAAGAGAGAGAGAGAGAGAGAAAACAAAAAAGAAACAGAAGAGTAAAAATATAACAAAAACACAAAAAGAAAAGGTGTCAGGAGAGCCGTGAAAAAGTTAAGTTAAAGTTAAGATTTCCCTGCTTTAAAAGTGAAAAGGCAAGTAAGCAAAGGCTGATGAGTGTTTTCAGGAGATTTAAATTATTTTACTGGCAACTCTGAAAACAGTTGCTTCCAGATATAAAGATGTTAAAAAAAAACAAACAGTTGTGGTTAATTTGCAGGTTATTTCCTCTCTGATACATGTGACTGATTTTCTGTGTCATGTCAGCAGATGTCCTCTTGTTGTTTCACAAAGTTTTGAATCCATTAACACAAAGTTTCCTCTCTCAGAGTGACTCTTACATATGTTCTGTCATTATGCGACACTGTCAGCTCTCCTGCTGACCTTGCCGACAGAGTTTGGTTAGTTGCTAAGAGATCTGTGATGAAACTGAAATAAGTGCCGCTCAGCAATCAGATGAGAACAATGTAATTTGCTCCTGGATTAAAGGCAGCAGATTTCAAGTGCTGCAGGAGGACTCAGTATTTAGTGAGAGATGACTCATCTCCTCTTCTGCAAAAAGACGATGTTTCAAAAAGCTTTTTGGAGACATTTTCTGTCTTTATCAACACAGGACAAATAACCAAGGAATCAGCTTGAAGCTTGTTTAGTTACAGGGTTTGGTCAAAAACACCTGTTACCTTTTCAGAAGTGCCTGCATCGCATTTTATTTCATTCTGTCAAAAGCAAGCTTAAAGTTTGCTTTTAGATGCAGCATTAAAAATGTTCCCTGCCTTCTATTTCTACTAGTGATATGCATATCCACATCTGATAGATTATCCTCTGATAAATGAGAAATGTAAATGTTACTATTCAGATAATGGAAATTCAGCTGATTCTTACATATTTGTAACCCTTGTAATATGGATCATCTTCTTACAAAAGCTGTAAAACAATAGTCTCATGCAACAAAGTACCTGTTTAGTGTCGGAAAATGTCTATCCTATCCATAGAAAGTGTATCAAGTACAGTAGATGTCAGTCTGCCCACCCCCTGTTTAAAGAAACAGCCTGGAGTCTGGCATGGAAGCTAAGCAATCTACTGGTGTGGAGGGGTCAGCAACAAAATGTATTTTAGCCACCTAAGAAAAGGTCCCTCCTCAAAAAAACATATCAATATCAGTTTAAATGTACACTATATCGAGAGATTTTCACTTCTTCACCTTAATGTCAGACAGTGATTTCCAACAGGAAAACGAAGCTGTTACATCGCTATCTTTAAAGTCAGAGAAAAACAGTGGTTTAACTGAACACAGCTGGGCACAGGAGCTGCTAGTCTACCACTGCCTCATGCAGTTATTATGTTTGTATAATTATGTGCCTTTGGTGTTTAAAAGTTTTAGTTCGGAGTCACCAAGGTAACACAATAACACAAACTATCTGATTGAAGCAGCTGTAGACCAGCAGCTCCTGTGTTCAGCAAGCTAAAATTACTGTTTTTGTCAATGGAGTCTGGCGGCTTTGGCGAGTGCATGGATGGAGAATTGAAGCCGTTAACTGCTCCCTGTCGGAACAGACGATCTGACGGGAACGTAAAGTGGTGAAAATACTCACAACACAGCATACACCTAAAACTGTTATTGATTCTTTCAGGTGGCTAAAATATGTCTTGCTGTTGACCCATCCACAACAGCACATGGCTTAGCTTCCATGTCGGACTCCAGCCTGTTTCTTCAAACTGGGGGCATGCTGACTGACATCTACTGTTTGTAATACACCGATCATACAACCATACTTAAAAAAATTCAAACCACCCCGTTAATGGCTCTTTCAGCAGCATAAAAAAGAAAAATATATCCTTATGGTAACTTTAATCTGTTTAAAAAAAATAACGACAGATGGAAAATAAGCTCTAGTTTTAAACATTAGCAGTTATTGTCCTCTTCACTATCTGCAAATGCAAGAGTAAAGTTTTCAGTATTGTTTTGGATCTGCTACAACTAACAGATCACTTTCATTCATTCATTTAATGCAATATCAGTGCAGGTTTTATTTCTACCTTGGCAACAATACAAAGACAGAAAGGATGTTGCTTGTTATGTGTGAAGACGGACATGAACAGAAACAAAATGTACAAGCTGTGATCACATGGTAACCTGGACGCCCCAACATGTGTCATTCTTTAAATGTCTTCTATAAATAAACTGAGCTGAGTGTATCTACTGAATGTGGGCGAGTCCTGTACTGCAGGTTATGATATCTTCTTCCACCATCTGCCAAGATGTGATGAGTGGTTGAATAATTATCTCTAAATCACGAGTTAAGCGTCTTGTTATCTTGGAGTTTCCTTGTGATAACTGGACAGTTATCTTGAGCAGAAGACGTTTTGCTTTATCATCAAAAAAACTTTATTTGTCCAAAATAACGACAAACTTAAGAGCAACTTAAAGGGATACTTCACATCTTTTGAAGTGGGGTTGTAAGAGGCACTTATCAATAGTCAGTGTATGACATACAGTAGATGGCAGTCTGCACAGCACTCAGTCTGGAGAAGCAGCAAAACAAATTTCAGCCACCGGAATCAAAGGAGGCGTGACACGTAACATAACATGTTATATGGTGGTTGATCTTGTACTCTGCTCGGAGGGTAAGGAGCTCGCTGATCTCATTGCTTTCCCAATTTGCGGACATTTACCGCCACTGTTCTTCTTTGAGTTAGCCACTAACTGCTGACAGATTTTTATATCTCCCGCAGTAGGTCGCACTCACAACATGTCGTCAAATGTCACACCCATGCCGCTCATGATTCCTTCCAGCCGATTGTCCTGTTTATACAGACACCATTTCAGCGCTGTTACAACCTCCCGTGGTGGATTAAAGGAGAGACAACTCTGTTTCTTCATTCCACAATCATACCTTATATACAGCACAGTGAGATAGGATAATGGTGCCATATTCCTCCCTTAAAAAAGCAGCGTAAAGTGTTTTCTTGATGCTGTTTGGCATGTCAGAGACGGGCAGCTCGCCCTCCACATGCTAATGTGTGCTCCCCCCTTTTTTTCTGACAACTTCAGATCCAGATGTTCAGGAGGTTTTTTACCAGGAGCCGAATTATCCACAGAGGTCTGTTCCTCTCCAAAACAAACAGACCAGGTGATTTACACGGGCAAAAACACTGAATAAAACAGTTTCACGTTACAAATCAGCATTTTCCTGACGCTGCTCATTGCAGATGGGTTTCTAACTTAGGTGGCTGACGCTAAAACGCAAATGGCCCGATCTAGAGCCAGTGTGTGGTTTGTCCGTTTTGGACTACCACAGAAACATGGCAGTGCAACATGGTGATCTCCATAAACAAAGACCTGCTCCCTATGTAGATATAAATGGCTCCATCTAAGGTAACAAAAACACAACAATTCTTAAAATATGTTTTGCTGCTGCCCCCGTCCACAACAGTACATTGCTTAGCTTCAATGTCAGTACTCTAGTCTGCTTCTCCAAACTGGAGGCGTGCCGACCACCGTCTACAACCCCGTTTAAAAAATCCTAATGATCCCTTTAATAACTAAAATATCTGTATCTGACTTCCAGTGGTTTTACTTTCACCTTGATGTTGTGTGTTTTCTGCTCTACAAGAAACAAAACAAACAAAACAAAAAAGGTTTTAGAAACCATCTGTTGAATAGACAGACAGGGAGGATGGATGTTTCAGGGCTCGCCACGGACTCAAATCTGCTGTCTGCTTTGACTCACTGCATGTGGGAGGACGTGAAGTTGAGAGCAGAAACAGTCGGATCTTCTCCTGTCATTCATTTTGCTACCATTTTAGAGCATGTGAAGAGTTGTTTCCTTGTGAGCTCATATCTGTTGTGTGTCCTCCACTGTAAGAGACATTTTCTTGAAAGAGTCCTCGACAAGTTAAATTTTGAAATAGCTGTTATTTAATTTGCTTTATTTTGATCTCCTTTGGTTCAACACACAAAGTCATGAATCATATCTTGCTACAGACCTCTCAGATTGGAGTCTCAAGGGAAATAAATGGGTGTCTGCAATTTTATTGTATCCGTTGACCTTTTTGAGAAGCACTCTGTTTTAACCTACAGTTTTGATTTAACCCAACCTACAATCTCAATTTCGGACAAAGTCTTTAACTTGTAAACATACCCATATGCTACATATGAACTTAATGAAGATCTGAAGTACACTTACCTTGCCAGACTCCATTAATGGCAGACTGTGAGGAGAACCTCTCTCCACCAACCGAACCCTGAAACACATTTACATGTGTAAATGTCACAATTATGTACAAGGAAATTATGTAAAAGGAAAATTAAAAAAGGAAAGCTGACAAGGCAGAATGTGGTACCTGTCATGACGTAGTGCTCTCATGTCCACATACACAGTCGTAGGGTCTGGTCCTGAAGTGCCCTGCAGCCAATCACAACAGACACAGTGAGCATGTGACCAGAATCAAACACCAGTTACAGCTGCACCAGTTTCCTCAGAGATAAAGTCAGTTTGCCATGAGATAAAGACTTATTTTTTAAGTACTGGAGTGTTTTCTGGCTCTTGTAACAGTGAGATGAAATTGGCAATACCTTACAATACTTCTGTTGTTTAAGGAACACAAAACATGTTTTTCTCCCAAAACTTTTTTGTCTTTTAACAAAAGACACTAAAGTTTTAAATGTTGTCTAAATACAAGCAGCCAAACCTTTTTGTTAAAGAAAAAAAGAAAAAGACTAAAATTAACATGATTTTGATGTGAATTAGGAATTATCTGGTCAAAGAATAAGTAAGAAAGATAACAGATCAGACTATTTATTTAATACCATATTAGGGATGGGTTCTGAAACCCGGTATTAAATGGGCCCCAGGGATGAATTATTACAGACTGTAGTACTGATAAGCAATGACGTTACTAATTTATTATAACGCTGCAGCCTGTCAGTGTCGGGGCTGCTCCTTCACACACCACACACACACACTCCCACACAACACAGAGTGAAGTCAGCAAACATCAGAGCGAAGAGGCCACGGCAGAGACAAAGTGATGATAACCTGAAGATTACTTGAGATGACGATAGTAACGGTTGTACCTGTAAGTGCAATTACACCTTGCTGAGTAAAAAGCCAATATTTTATCAACACATAAAGAGTTATTTGAATCTGCTCTGTCTTTCTTCCCTCAACCACCGCCGCTATATTTTACACAAGTACAGCTCTCTAGCAAACAAGCTCAAATGAAAGCTGTCTATATGTAGTCTACCTGTTCAGCTCAGTTTGCCACGTTATCTTAAAATTTACCAGCAGTAACTTTACCTGCAGTCAGAGTGATTCCATCAGCAGCAGAGGAAGGAGGACAGAGAACAGGAGCATGGACTAAAACTGACTGATCTCTTTGTTCTTTCTTTTTTCTAAACTTTTTTTTTTTTTTTTTTCCCCCGTTCAAGGTTTTTTTGGGGGAGTTTTTCCTTATCTGCTGCGAGGGTCCTAAGGACAGAAACAAACTGTGATTTGTGATATTGGGATTTATTTGATTAATTTCATTAACTGATTGATAAACTTCAATCAGGATTTTGATGTCAGGGATAGGATTTATTTTATTGACATTTAGATTTGTTTACAGTGAGATAACATTAAGTTTATATGGTGACTTTGCTGTTGGGGGTCAATAAAGAACTAAACCGATAAAAAGTATCAATAAGGGCATTAGTATCACTGGAAACGATAACCATCCATGTTATTCTCACACCGATGCCAAGGATTCTTTTATTTTGACACACAGATTATATTGCAACATTTAGACTGTGTGTGCAGCAGCGTGTTTTTACCTGCAGGCAGATGGCCAGGTTGACTCTACAGCCAAAGGCCGTGCTGACGGATCGTGGGTGAAGGCCGAGGTCTTTGAAGAGCTTAGAGAAGGAGTGTGTGAGTGACATCCTGGGCCTCTCCTCCGCCACAACAACACAAGCTCGAACCCGGGACAGATCCAGACCCCGAGCCTGGAACAGTGACGGGAAGAAACATCTCATCACTGAGGGGCTACCTCATATGCATATGGGGGTTTTCATTGTGAGAGTGAGTGTTTATATATACATAAGTATTTACAGTGTTGAATGGAACGAGAAATAATAATCATAGATATATATTCTTTTTGTCTTTCTTTTTCTTTTGCAGAAGCCTTCTACACCCCTCACTAATTTTATGTAATTTAATCCTGTTTTTTAGTACTGGCTTCAGTTTTTAGGATAGGTATTTGTATACACTTCTAGCTGCCTACCTCTAACAAGCTTTTGTTTACAGTAATGTATCAGTATAAGAAGACCCAAATCCATGTAGTCCAGGTGCAGCATCCCAGGAAAAGTAACTGTAAATTAAACCTCCCAAAAGAGTCACAACACTGTAAAAAGTTCTTCTTTATTTTCATAGAAAAAGTCTGATTCCTCTGCAGCTGTAGGAAAGATCATTTGGGCATGAATCATTAACATTTTAACAGAAGAAGAAGACAACAGTGTTGTGAGTCCTTTTGGAGGTAAAAGTTGTGTTTTATGCTCCATAAATAAAGAAAGGACAGTTTGAGGGTTCAGCATTGATTTGTGCTTATGGCTCCATGACAGTGTCGGTCCTCACAAGTAGAGAAATAGAAAGGTGTGTCTAAGTAAAGAGCATTTGTACTTTTCCTTCTGCGTTCAGCCTTCAGTCTCCATGGAGACTTAAAAGAAAGATAATCACTAAAATTAACTCTGCTGTGACCAATCAGAGGCGTCGGTGACTTCAGCACTCAGACGAGGCCTCAGGCTCAGCAGACAGAGACTCAGTCGGAGTTTATTAGAGGACAGATGTCTGCTGTAGAGGAGTGGAGTCAGTTAGACAACCTCAGAGGCGGGGAGTTTATCTGACTGTTCATATTTAGCCACAGGATGAGTGTTGAGTTTAAGGGCACAGATGGATTTTGGGAAAAGTGACCAGCAGACACGAGACAAATCACCTGACTGTGACTGAAGTCAGAGCTGGTCTGTCAGCTGTTGACAGGTAACCAGACTTCAAGGGTTGGTCCAGTGTAAAAACTTTCAAGCCAGTTTGATATTATAAGACAGACAATGGACCAGTGTGCCACATCCTACCACTAGGTGTCGCACTCGACTCAGCAGCTGCTCCTAAGTAGAACTAATGAGTAACAATAATGAGTGCAAATGCTCCTCTAAGCTGGTAGCCAACCACCAATAAAGACTAAAGAAGAAGATGCAGAGAGTAAAGCAGCTAAAGAGGGTGAAGCAGCAGCAACACATTGCTTCTTGTGTGTTTTTCGGCTCACCTCTTTCATCAGGTTAAAATCCAAAATGTTGCAGCATAGGCACGATTTTAGTTTTCTCTGGGAGACTAATTGCCATGTCTTGTCTCGTCATGTCAGTTTCATTTAATTTTGGTTTCAATAGCCCGACACCCATTAACCAGTGAGTGTCCAGTTAATTTTTTAGGAAAAAACAAATGCAAAAGGATGTAAAGTCCAAGAGGCTTCTCTTTTTAGTCCAGTAAGTTAGCTGGTGTTCATATCTTGCTTTTTTATTTATTTTCTGTTGGTTTTGTTGACAGAAAGCTGCCTTAATATGAGGAAACACTGTTGCCACAGCCGACCCTCCAGTCTGCATTGGTTAGCTAATGTTAGCTCTGGCCGCTCTGCATTGCACACCTTCCATGTCCGGTGGGAGCTAGCTAGCTAGCCGCTCATTTAGCAGTTACTGCTGGCAACACTTTCCCAACCCATGGTGGCAGGACAGCATCTAGGGATGTCAACACTCCCTATGTGTCACCCCAAAAAAAGAACTTTATAGAAACAAACACAACTTGCACTGCAGAAACAATGATCTGATGTTTTTTTTTTTATTTCTGTGAAGTAAAATAATCAGCAAATTAAGTTTTATTTCTCTAATTCACTCACTTCACACCCTCTCATTCTGTATTTCTCTGTTTTCTCTGATCATGTAGCACCATTTTCAAAAGTATTTTTGTTTTTCTACTGAGTAGACAGCTGAGTTTAATGGAAGGACCATCTTTCCTGTGGTGAAATACTTCTTTGACTGCTGCTTCATCTTCACACACAGCAAGTCAACACACTGTTTTAGAACTGTGGTGTCATGAGGAACACTAAATCAGGAGATTTTCAGGAGCCAGGATCCACAACGTGAGCTGTGTTCCTGCAGTCAAAACGTTGCTAAAAATGTGTCTATAAAACTTCCTGTGGTTGAAAATGGTTTGAATATATTCAATAAATGTCACATTTAACACTTGAATCGACATGTTGGTTGTATCAGTGTCTTGCTGACCTTGAGCGCCTCGGTCTGCAGGCCGAGTCCTTTGGTGCAGAGCTCCATGACGCTGTAGGAGCAGAAGGTGTCTCGCACCCTCAGCTGGCTGACGGCCAGCAGCCACAGTGCCGGGTTGGACTCCAGCTCCACCGGGGGAATCAGGATAGACTGGTGACCTGAATACACACTGCAGAACACACAAACACCCTTTCTTTTAATGGTTACTGCCAATAAAAGGACTATTTATCCGTTATATAACCAGTTGGTCTCGTTGAGATTGAGATGGATTTTCCAGATAGTCATTTATTTTAACAATCAGGTGCAAATGTTAGTTATTGTTGCTTTAAAGTCAGTGAAGGGGAGAAATTCTCATAGCAAAGGTGATTTGCAGTCTTCTTTGTTTATAAGACAATCTGCTCTCGCCAAGTTCACAATTTATGAGCTGAGGATTTAAAACTAAGCAGACCTGAGATCTGCAAGTTTCAGACCGAGAGTTTCACTGATAAAATGTCTGTTTATGTTATTCAGAGACAACTTTCTGACATAACTCACAGTGTCTACCAAACCTTGTATAATAATATAAAAAGGCACTTTGGCAAACGATTGTCAGTGATTATAAAAAACGTTATATATATCCAAAAGTATGTGGACACTTCTGGTTGGAGACTAGAAAGCTGTGATACAAACTGGGGGTGTTGAGGTTGTATCAGGCAGGAATATTCCAGTGAAAGATATGTTGCATTATGGGAAATGTAGGATCCAGTGTTTTCGGAGGTCGACTCATATTAGGAGTTTAAAGTCAGGAGATTTCTTTAAACCTGCAATAACTGATTTTTGTGTCCACTTGGTGGCAGCGGAAACAAGCTGTCAACACTGACATATCATCACCTCTTAAGGTGATAGCGTCTGCGAACATACATTTAGGATGGGAACTGAAATGATGCTATTATCAGTTCTGCTTATCAGTCCGATTCTTTATCAATTGCCTTATTGATTCCTGATCAATTTTCTGTGTGTAAAAAAAGTAGGCTGACAGGTTTTCTGCATCAAGGCAACTGCTATGTTATGTCTGAGTCTGATCGCATGCAGTGTACAAACAGAGTAGAAAAAGTATTATAATTTTACAGACATTAAAAGCAGCACTGTTTTCATCCCAGCAGAACAGACACATACATTTGATGTCACTGTTTTGAAATGCACAACTGTCAGGAACAACATGCTGGCATCGATTAAAGGAAGTGATAAACTTGGAAACATATGATTGTGATGGATTCGATTATTTGCAACCAGTTGCCTGAAACTGGTTTTCAATCCCTATCCTATCTATTAACAAACACTTATTTATTTCCACATCCAACAGTTACAGAGCAACACAATGCTTCATTAGGAGTCTTTGTGTTTGTGTACACCTGATGAATTTCAGTCCAGTATTCTCTCTTTTAGCTCTGCTTTTGGTCTCCACCATCTCCTGAGGGAAATATCTGTCTCTTTAGCTGCTAAATACTTCACTATGTTCACTAGTTAGTCTCTAACTGTGTCTCTCTGCTGCTGAGCAGGTAGAGTGTAGCTTTTTCTCTGAAAACACCACTATGAGAGGAGTGAGAGTGAACAGTAAAGTTGTGGCCAGACAGATAAAGAAAGAGCTGAAACTCAATGTAAAGCTCTGTAAAGCTGAGAGAAGCTGCACATTCAGTTGTTCAGTCTCTGTAAGTTTATCACTATGAGCGACGCCTCTCACATTATTTGATACATTATTGTTGAAAAAACACTTATTATTGCCACTGTAAAGATATAACATATAACAACAATTTGACCAAAGTTAAATATTTAGTTGAGTTGTGTTGAGCTACATTTTTACAATACACTTTTTTAGTTGTTTCTAACTATATGTTTTCAGCAGCTGAAGGATTTTAGTCATCAGATGATGATTTTTAACACAAAACCTATTTACTCAGTGTTTTACCGGTTTGAATCACTTGGTCTGTTTGTTTTGGAAAGGAGGAGACCTCTGCAGATAGTTTGGCTCCCTATAAAAACCTCCTGAACAATGAATAGTGGAGGAATTCTAGCCAAGAGAAACATACTGCAATGATGGCATTGCTTCATCTTTTGTTTTTGTTTTAATTGAGAGACCCCAACAACAGAAAATTACATATTGTACTTTTAAAAAATCAATAGATGGAGACACCGACCTGCAGAGACACCAGAGGACGAAGCCAAGGCCGCAGTAGGGATCCAGGCAGATGGCCACTTCTCTGGACGGGTACAGCTCACACTGCAGTTTCACTGACCGACAGAAGGCTCCAACGGCATTATGGGACATCTGGAGAGAGAATGAGGAAGGACAAAGAGACACAACAACACACACAGACGAACAAGGAACAGGGTAGAAAGATGGGACAGTTAATCTTTGAATGTCATCTTTTGAGACAACACATGCTTTGGTTGGAGTCGGTGGGTGCAGTTTATGTTGTAAGACTTTCCAAACTCTTATTTAGATTTGGCCTCTTTTCCTTAACACCACAAGACCTGCATATGTAGTGTCCAGTCACTTGGTTATCAGCAGCTAAAAAGGATCTGAACTCTGCTCACAACAGAGCCGCCACATTAGCTCTCCATTGATCAATGTGCACAAATGCTTTTCAAATCCACTGTAAACTCTCGTGGCTTCCTGTAGGGAAAAATTACAATCCAGAATGTCTTAAATGACATTACACAACAAGTACATCTGATGGGCCAATCTGATTGGTCAACAAGACATTTAAAACATGATCAAATCTGCATGATGTGCACATCATGCTAATCACTAAAAATATGAATGAAAAAACTATTTCTGTGGCAACGTTGTAACTTTCAGAGCTGAATCAAAAACCAGCATGCTACAATATGTTAATTTTCATTTAAATCAACTTTAATGAATATCATTTATGGTGCTGTTAGTTTGCTCCTACACCGCCCTGTTATTACAGGGACAGGTGCCTCGAGAGCAGTTTTGTGACTGCAGTAAAAATCTTATTATTTAAATGCTTAACGTCAAAAAATACAGATTGAAAGAGAATGTTTTATCAGCTAAAACAGTTGACTGATGAAAATTTTTGGATATTTAACACTAGTATTGTAATGTTGTATTCGACATCATCAGCCCCAGAGTTACTTTCTATGGTGTCCAGTATGTCCAATTTTTCTCTTCACTCCTGTTCAACGATTAGTTGTGAGATAGACTTATGCACGCAGCTCAGGGTAATAATTGTTAGAGTGTGTTATTTTCAGATAATATTACAGTGGAGATCACATTTATTTTTCACTGGAGGCATTCCACTTGCCTGAACACAGAGTTTACTTGCCCTGAGCAAGTGTTAATGTTGAACCTTGTTACAGGAAAAAAAACATGCTTTGGTGGACACACGATGCTACCAGGTAGAGTGCATTCAGTGCACTGTGTTAACCTTGAGATGATGTGCAGACTTTTACCCCCATCCACCAATAAATAGGTTGGTGAGTAGGAAGAATTTCAGCCAACCAAGATTTTCTTTAGTTGACTACAGCCCTAGTGCACTCTGTGTTGACTGGAATGAATAAGTAATGAATAAATGGAATAAGGAGAGAAGTCTGTCCAGGCTGTGAGCAGTGATGAGGATTAAGTCTGAGCTGACCTGAACTCCAGCCAGCATGCCGGTCGTCGACACACTGAAGTCCAGATAGGCGAGGCCGTCAGGGTTGGTGGGCTTATAGAGAGCTGGAGGCTTCTTCTTTGGCAGGTCATCTGCAGTACAAACACACACACGCACTTTTTATTACAGTCAAGAGAACTGTCTGTTGAGTCACATTCATTTCAGAAACACTGACCTCGAGTTGAACCCACAGTGCTGCTACAGCAGCTCATAAGCAGTCAGCGGTGGAGGTTTAAAATGTTGTAGGAGACGTTTTGTTACTTGGTTGATACTTTAACATCAGAAGTAAATCCTTTAACATTTTAAAACCTATTTATTTATCCTGAGTTCAAAACAGATTGTTTTATCTTCATAAAATGGAAAATTGAATATTTCAAGTGCACAAAAAATGAAAAGGTTCAGATTTTTACTCTCTTTCTGACTGAGTAAACCCAAACACATTATAGGGACTTATTCCATCTGGATCCCAACAATATTACATATTTTAGGGTTGAAGTGCAACACACACCATGTGTGTCAAACAGACAGAATAGGTACTTAAATTTTTCAATCAAGGAAGCAAATGTGTCAAAAACAGTTTTTTTTTAAAGACACCATGTGCAGTTTTTGGCACCACTGTAGCACTGTTTGGATGAGTGGGTCCCTGTTTTTTTGTATCTCATGCTGTTGACAGTTTAAGGCCCCAATCATACCAAGGCATGTCACTACGAATGCCTCGCCAGCAAATCCATTGTTTTCCTATGGTACAGCTCACCTGGCATGAGCTCCTCTTTAGCGCTACATTTCTATAGCCGTTTTTAGATGTGCATGAAAGCAAGAGACGGGCCATACTACTGTTTTGATGCCAGTAGATGTGGTAGGAACAGTGGGACAATGGCAAATGCAGACGAAAGGTTAATATTAGTTTTACTTATATTTTAGTCAAGTACTAATCAGCGAACGCAAACATGGAGTTGTGTGCGGAGCCAGGTGAATCTCTCTGGTGAGTATCATGTCATTTACTATGCCAATAAATAAGCTAGGTAGCTAGTTAGCTGTTTGACTTTGAAAGACCTACTGAGTATGTGAAGGTGAATTCATATCTCATGTTTTGATAGCTTCATGTAGGCTACTGTCTTTGAGCGAGAGGGAGAGTGGGGGTGGGGGCATGGGGGATATTACAAGAAATTAGTTTGCATGTTTTTTTTTTTTTCGTAAATCAGGTTTGACTGCGTGGTTGTGCATGTAGCCCCACTCCACAGGTGCATCATTCTCTTTTGCCAGACACAGGAAAGAAGATGACTGCTGACTAGAAAACGTTGACATAAACAACACAGGTTTCAAAATAACTTTAAAAAATCTGCCTTTTTTCCAGGTTATTTTTAAGGTTAGGATTGTTTAAGGAATGTTTTTGTAAACATGTAAGGTTAAGGTTTAAAGGGCTAGTGAATGAATGAAAATACCAGTGTCGAGGACAGGCGGCCAGTTCCTGATGTCCACGGTGGCTGTGGCCTCCTTGGAGCGCAGCAGCTTGCAGATGACCGCCGTGGTCATCACACAGGCCGAGTGACTGACCTGCAGGGAGAGACGGGGAGGATCTTTAGGTTGGGGCTATATCATCATTTAATTGTAATAAATAATCTAATTATTTTCCTCACAGCCACAGTGCTGGAGCTAGCAGGGCTTCATAGAGCACATTGTTTAAGGACATTTTTGATCTTTTAATATTGGATAAAATAACAAAACATTTCAATGCAAACAAGGAAACTAAAAGAAGGAAGCTAGGACTGGCAAAAATAATCATTATCTCTGTTCTGGAGGTGATCCATGTCTAGTTTTTATAGTTGTAGTCTGGTCTAGTTCTAGTTCACAATTTTGATGTTTTACAGAGAAGAAAAGATAGGATAGTATAAGATAATATAAGGGATGATAAGATAAGATAAGCTTTTTTTGGTTCCCACAGGGGAAATTCAGGAGTTGCAGCAACAGAAGGACAGTAACAAGTACAGATTAAAAAAAGTGCATAAAATAAAAATAGGAAAACAGATAAAAAGTAGAAACTGTTCAAAGGCAATTTAACTAAACTTTGAAAAACAACATTAATTAAAAATCTAAAATCATAATTTTATGCTGTTTTACAGTCCCAGACCTCTACGATCATCTTGACGGTGGGCAGGGTGGTGGAGATGTTCTGAGGGTGAGGTGGCCGCACCGTGATTGGAACACAGCCGGCGTACAGGCAGCCGTAGAACGCTGCAATCAAGTCAATACCTGCAGGACACACACACACACACACACACACACACACACACACACACACACACACACACATGCACGTGGGCAGAGAGGTGTAAATGATCAATTCAGTTTTGTATGTTCCAAATCTACAAAAATTCTGTGAATAAAAACGTGTGCATTGTCTCTGACCTGGTGGGTAGACCAGAGCGACGTGATCTCCTTCCTGCAGACCGGCTCTCTCCATCAGCAGAGCCGCCACTCGCTCCGCCCTCTTATGGAGCTGCAGACAGGTGAGGGAGCTGGACACCGCCCCCTGTAAGAGGGGAGGGAGGAGAACACAGGGTGGGGGATGAGAAAGTGATGAGCAGAAAAAGATGGAAGAGCAACATGGACATTAGCTATTTAGTCCACAACAGCAAACACCTCTCACTGTGACATGTATGGTAAAATACTCTGTAAGACATTGTCTGGTTACAATACAACATTGTAACCTATATTTTACAGGTAATATTTCTGCTATTGTATTATAGTACTATATATTTTACTTCTATGTATTCAGTTTTAAATAGTTATTAGTTAGCATGCTGCAGCTAATTATAAAGGGGATAAGCTGCAGCCAAGCGGCAACCTCTGGTGCTGAAAAATGAGGGCAATATGGAAGTGCCAAAAACTGCAGTTTCTTGAATGGTCATGTTTAGAGCCTGGTAAAATGGTTTTGGTCTCTATAGCTGATTTCCACAGTTATGACAACTGTACAGGTGTTACTTTTTAGATAACTCACTGGTTAAGTGTTATTAAGGCTTGAAGTTATGCATAATGAAGTGAGTGCTGCTTAGAGTGACTGGTGGGTGCAATCTGTTGAAAAGTTGCTACGACAGCGACAATGTTGGTTAGGCAATGTAACCATGGCATTGCCCCAAATTCACAGAGTATCTAGGTGAAGCCTTAGCTGTAATTATTTCATCGTGTTTCCAGTTCCAGTTCCATACAAGTTAATACTTTGGTAGTTTAAAAAAGTCTTGTTCGGTGTTTTGTTGTATTTGAGGACCCTCTAAGGAGTCAGATGTTTGTTTTTTTCTGTAAGTATATTTTATTTTAATTGTTTTAAGCCTGTTTTTTTTTGCAAGTGAAACTTAGCATTAGCATTATCACAGTTAACCTTAGCTGTGAATACAACATGCTAACCAAGCTAGCAGCTTGCATTACAGTTAGCTCCACCCCTCATCCAATTATGGTCACTTCTGGCTCCAAAAATCCAAGATGGCAACGGCCAAAATGCCAAACTCAAAGCTTAAAATAGTAATCCACAAACAAATAGTTGACATCATGATGGTTGTGTCCATTATTTTGTACAGTCTATGGCTGTGGCACAGCTGAGAGACTTCTGCCTCCTTCGTAATATGAATTGCAACTGTGGTCAGAGGTGTGTGTTGTTACCCGGGAGCTGAGCAGGGTGTAGAGGACGTGGTCTGGTGTGGTCTGAGCCCTCCACTGCAGAACCTCCGACAGGAACAGGAACTAAAAAACACAATCATAGCTTAATTCATCCATATAAGAGACTTGACCAGAAGTTAGAGAACACGTTCTGATCTAAATTCACTGTGAGCAACAGCATCGATACATCACACAGGTTCACAGAAGCCATAAAATAATGATGTGTTTCAGTGAGAATTTCTCCTGACATCAGCACATCATGTAAAACTGCACACACGACACAAGTGGTAAAAGTGTTCATGCAGCCAGTACAGTAGCTGCCTTATCCATGTGTAAATAAATCTTTAGTTTTATCCATCATATTCAGCAATGGTGCTGATAGTGCATGACTTTTTACTGCAGCAGCTGAGTCTCTGCCTTCTATCAGGACATTAAAGTGGTCGAATCAATACCACAGAGAGTGAAATTTCAAAGAAGGTAAAAACCAAACGACCTGCCGCTGCGTCAAACTGCCTCTGAAGAATACATTTACAACCAGTTTACTGATGCAGCAGCAACTGAAGCCTTTTGTTCAAACAGTGATTGGCCTGTTGAGAAGATCTATTGGATGCTCATGATTGTAAATCAATTGGAACTCCTGATAAAGTCAAGATTGTTAGCTGTATTGATTCTCTAAAATGTTAACTTCTCAATCAGAAACTAATCAAAGCATTCTCGACCTTCACTGTCGCTTCTAAACTTCTGCAGGTTTCATGCTTACGAGGCATCCAAAATTTCTCTCATGGCACAGAGGACACAGATTAACTCTTCACAGATCTATATAATGAAACATTAGTTATCAAACATGCTTGTACAGCTTATCTATCATCAAAGACAAGGGGAAAAGTGCTACTTAGATACAACACAGAAGCTTGTGCTGATAGTATTCAATTGTTTCTGTGTGTGTGCGTGATTGTGTGGTTGAGACCAGGGGTCGCGTTAACCGGATATTCTCAGTCATTGACCGGTTTTTTACAACATTGACCGGAAAATCTGAAGGCCGTCGGTCATTTTGACCGGTTGCAATTACCACCCCTGCCCACTTGGCGGCGGAGTGCACAGTCAGTGGTTTAAGTGGTTGCCGTTTTCACACTGCAGAGAAAAAGTCATTCATCTGCTTCATGCAGCGTTGTTGACATAACAGCCTGGACACACCAGATGCGTTAGTGCCGCAGAAGTCCTGCGAGTGTACTTGCAGGCGCGTGACTGTCCACACAGGCAGCGCATTTCAAACATCGACTCCACTCGTCTGTTCCCGTCAGTACTCATTTTTTCACTTCAACAGGTCATTTTAAACATGGGTAAGTCCATATTTTAATCGTTTTTTATAACGTAATAAGTTAATGACAATTTGTCATTGCATGTCCATGTATTGAGCGTGTTGGATAAACACTGAATGAATAGGACATATTGTTCTGACCATTTTATTTATG
>NC_065516.1:7435249-7454033 GCF_006386435.1 Epinephelus moara
CTTCCTGTTTGGTACGATCCGCTCTATCCAGCTTGACAGAAGCGCTCGCGGCTCGCATGAAAAATAGACCAGATGCCGAACTGAAGTGCTGCGGTGTGTGGATGTCTGTTCATCTTTTCGTTCATGTCCTTATTAATGCACACTTTATAACTTGCTTGTTGGATTTATTAAAAATGAACAAATGAAAAATAAATGTCTTTGAATATCTTTATTATCATTTAAAAGCGAAAATTTAAATGACCAGTAAAAATAGATTATGATCTGATTTTTATGACCCTGTCGGTCAAAATGACCGGTGACGAAAAAGTCTAGCACAACGTCTGGTTGAGACATGTTAGCCTTGTTTAGAGCTTCAAATCAAATCATTTGGTCAATAAAATGTAAAAATAAAAATGTGAAAAATGTCCATCACAAGTTCCCAGGGTTCACTTGACGACTTGAAATGTCTTATTTTGTTTGAAAAACAGTCCAAAACCCAAAAGTATTCTGATTACAATTATCTGAAACAGAGAAAAGCAGCAAATCTTTCACATTTCAGAGGCTGGAACCAGAGAATGTTTGAAAGTTCGCTCGTGTCAAAAACAGTTTAAACAATACATTAACAGAATAGTTGCTATTTATTTTTCTGTAGATCGATTAATCAGCTGATCCTGTCAGGTCAAGTCTTACTGCCATGATATAACAAAAAGG
The DNA here is from genome assembly GCF_006386435.1 of Epinephelus moara. NCBI lineage: Eukaryota > Metazoa > Chordata > Actinopteri > Perciformes > Serranidae > Epinephelus > Epinephelus moara. The sequence goes on from NC_065516.1 coordinate 7,435,940, forward strand.
CTTTTAATCTTGTACTTCAACAAAGCAGTGAGCCTTGATATTTTGGGGGAATCTTTAACTTCTCTGATGAGTGATATTTGTTTTTCATATGCAGGGATTACCCGCCATTTTATCTATCATTACAGTACCACTGTTCGTACACTTATATATTGTCAATAGCTGAGTTTCTGTTCAACTGTCAAGTGAATTTTAAGCAAAGTTCTGAAATGTTGGCTCACCATGAAGAAGTACAGATTGCAAACTGAAAACAAAATATGTTACCTAGGCCATCTAACCCATCTACAAGAGAATACTGGAGAGAGGTCTTAAGGAGTTTGTTTCAACTGGGCAAGTTCTAATTGTTATTTCACACCAGCTAGTATTGGCCAGTTTCATGCTGTCCACAGACAAAGACAAATTATGTTGCTATGGGAATATATGGGAAGATGCAGATAGTGGAAAGAGCTGATCAGTCACGTGGGTTAAATGTTTGCTATGTCAGAATTTATTCAGCCACTGCGTTTATATATTTCATTTACCACCTGTTTTCATACAGCTTTTTAAATGTGAAACTACAAAATGCGCATAAAAAAGTTTATGAACACTGCTTTTGTGTGTGTGTGTGTGTGTGTGTGTGTGTGTGTGTGTGTGTGTGTGTGTGTGTGTCTCACCTGGTCATTGTCGTCAGTCTGTCCCAAATCTCTGCCGCTGGCCTGAGCGATCCTCTTCCCTGACACCAGATTCCCCACCATCACAGAGGCAGGTCCAATCTCTGCAGCACAAACACGAATACACACACACACACACACACACACACACACACACACACACACACACACACACGTTGACAAGTGTGTACAGATATGAGCTACACACCAAGACCACTTACAGGAAAAACACACACCTGGTTGTTTCTGCCGTGGTTTGGGCAGGTTGGTGACGCAGGTGTGGGGGCACATGAGGACGTTGCAGGGGTGTAGCCCCCCTTCCAGGTACAGCTGCTTGATCTCAGACAGGTGGATACCGCCCAGAGGAGTCTTGGGCAGAGTGTTGGCTGGGACCAGAGCCAGGCAGAACACACCCACCCCGTGGATACTGTCAATGGCCTGAGACAGAGAGAGGCGGAGCAGAGTCAGAGGGCAGTGGGATTGTCCACTGATGAGGAATGGTTTAAGAAAAATGTGGTTTGAAAATGTAATTGTCAATATAATCCAAACAAATTAAGTACAATGTTACTACAATTTAAAGTTTTAGTGTTTTTTGGGGATTGCAGAGTAAAGGCCTGATATTCTGTCATTCTACAGCTTAGGTGCAGCACCTTAGCATTTTTGCACAGCGCCTATGCCATACAAATGTAAAACAAGCCATGAAGAGCATTAGGGCAAGCTGGAGCACAGATCAGAAGATGTCCCACCTGACAGTTTATTTTCACGTTGCTCCATTCTTAGCTGCATCTTTAGAACTATGTTGGCAAACATAGGTTTTCCTCTTTGTTCAGCAATTAACCACTACAATAGCTCAGATGAAAACTGAAGGTTCCGGCTGGCATCATTTCCTTGTGCTACTTTTAGGTGGTTGAAGATTGTTCTTTTTTCAAAATGTGGGATAAGTAAAAGAGACACTGATCACGTAATTTTTTTTTGTTTAATCAAAATTTAAATTTGAAAATGAATTAAGCACTTTGAATGAAGTCCTGAAAAATGAAAAAAAAATAAATAAAAAAATACTGCTTGAAAACAGAATAAGTAATTCTCCTTGAATTTCATTTTGTAATGTCTGTATGACCCTGTTGTAAGGCTTTGTTGCAACTAACTTGATTTAGTTCAATATAACTGCATTGTTACTTCTTTTGTTACGGTAATTTTCAGAGCGTAATTTTTCATGCTGTTCTTGGGCACTGTTTGTACGTATACCTACGAGAAATTATGCACCAGAATTCTTATCACCTATGTGATCATGAGCCAGTAATTTGTAGATTCATTCATTCATCGTCCGTAACCGCTTGTCTGGTTAGGGGTTGCAGGGTGGCTGGAGCCTAACCCAGCTGACATTGGGCGAGAGGCAGGGTACACCCTGGACAGGTCGCCAGACTATCACAGGGCTGACACATAGAGACAGACAACCATTCACACTCACATTCACACCTAGGTCCAATTTAGAGTCACCAATTAACCTGCATGTCTTTGGACTGTGGGAGGAAGCCGGAGTACATGGAGAAAAACCCATGCTAACACAGAAAGAACATGCAAACTCTGCACAGAAAGTTTTTCCGGTGAAATAATCCGGTGTTCAGAACCACGTGAAACAAAGTGATCTTTGGGTTATTTTAAAGGCCAAAACCCAACCTATGTAACTTTATGTTAAGTACATTACGTGACGACGTCGAACCACGTTTCTTTTAACCTAACCTACGTAACTTTATTTTAAGTATATAATGTGACAATGTCAGTCATCGGGCGCTGATTCATTTTTAGGATTTATCAGGTTTATGATCATAATCAGTCTTACATTCTGACAGTTAATTTCACGTTTCAGTTCTTATAATATTTTATAAACAGTGCCTGAAATTATACTTCAAATCAAACAGAGAAACATTTTGAAATAGGTTTTAGGTTGTGATTTCTAATGCCTGATTGTTACTATGGAAACCTTTTGGTTAGAAGAGAGTTTGCTTTTCCTTTTAACAGTCAGTTTTTTAAATCCTGCTGGAAAAGAAGTAACACAAGTAGTGAATCTGGGTAAATCTGCACATTTTAAAAGGACAGGTGACGGACACAATAACAGAAACACGACAGGTGAGCAGGTGATCTACCTGCAGCACGCGGCTCATCCACTGGAAGCTATCCTCCTCGGTGGAGTCGGGCCTCTGCTCAGCCACCACCACGATCCTCTCGTCCCTCAGCACTGTTACAGAGAACACCGCTATCCTGCAGGGACGAAGAGAAAGAACATCAGTCAAACCTGCAAAGACACCTGGATCACCATGAAATTAATTAGCTCTACACCCTGACATAATTTCATCTTTCTGGGTCTCAGTGGAGAATTTCAGTGTTACTTATTCTTTTATTGTATTATCAAACTAGTCTGATTGTTTGTAATAGATCTAAGGTTTTAGGTTTTTACGTCTCTTGTGATGAATCAGAGTCACTGTCTGGTCCACCTACTCCAAATGCAAAAAAAAACAAAACAAAAGAGTATGTGCGGAAAAGAAAGGAAGGACACCAAACAATTCCACTACAAACACTCGGCTGATTTTATCAGAGCGTATTGTTGGCAAACAGACGGCACTCCAGCGGGGGGAGTAATAAAACATAAAGATGTAAACAAAGAAAGAATAGAAACTAGAGACGACAGCACAGACAGCCCTGAACAACTTTCTCCAACTGGCTTTACATTTTAATTGTGAATCAAACCTGTAGTATGCATTAATTCTATTTATGTATCTAAAAAACATTTTTTCATATTTTTTTAAATATATATATAAAACTATTTCTTCAAAAATGGGTTATTGAGAAGCAAATGGCTCTGAAGAACATTAGCTCTTCAGGAAGAAGCCTTTCCAAACACTTAAGAATGAACATTTGTGTGCATCCTTACGCACACAGTGTGTGTGTATTTTTCCTGTCTTTTAAATCTATTTTCTCATGTACAAACAGAGATGTTTATGTATCTTATATATTACAGTTACACTGTAGACTGAGCATCTTTAAATAAAACAATCAGTTTCGTCTGGATATGTTTGAACAAAGGGATCGTTCCTTTGTGAACTTGGTTTCTCCAGAAGCGTGCACCTTAAATAGCTCTGGGAAACGTCACCGGAGCCTGTCAGGTAAAAGATGAATTTCCTCCTCAGTGGCCATGGACACAATTAAACTTCACTCTATTACTGTTTCTGGATTCATCCACTATTGCTCTACTTTATTAGATTTATTATGTGCGAGGGTACGCCTCATTTATCAGGGTGACAGTGACTGTGCCGGTGTTGGACATCTGGCTGATTTTCAACTTCTGTTGGTGGGATTTTTTAAAAACTGCTCATCTGACTTTAGATGTGACTTCTAAACGCTCCCCTGAGTGTTCTGGCCCACACGTTTCTCCGCACCTGCCCCTGTAGACAAATTTCATTGGCTCCACCGCCAGCGCTGTGGCAACGATGTCATCTGCGTTATGCCTTCGCCCGCTCACCATGATGAGCCCGTCCATCTTGCCTGTGATAAAGACGAGGCCACCGGGGCCGATGAAGCCCAGCAGGCCGGTCCGCACGAAGGCGTACTCGCTGACCAAACCCCCGCTGGAGCTCACCGGGTAAACCTGCAAACACACACAGGCGTTTCAGCTACAGGGTCGCCATGGCAACAGGCCAGCGATAAGAGAGCTGCATGATGGAGCTAAAATCAGATACGACAGATATTTTTAACTTTGGACTTTATACTGATAATGTCACACTGCTGCTGGTCTTAATAAAGTGGATGTTACTGCGGAGCAGCTACTGCAGAGGTCCATTTTGTTTAACTACAACAGTAACATTAATGACATTACAGACACATGACAATGACTAATATCACAAATCCAGACAAATGTTTCTCTGACCTTCAAACAGAAAAGCAAAACACCCATTTTACATTTAATTTTTTAGTTTTTTTTCTTTAAACAAGTGACCTTCAGTTAATCAAGAGAAAAACATAATATATTAATATGATTGTCCTGAAAAACAACACAAAATATACACCAGAAAAAGTCAATTTATCAGGATTTTAGAGTGAAAAGGAGATGAACAATTAGCTTTCATCTTGCCAAATTACAGTGCTGTCTTTACAGTAGGAGAAAACTTGGTGCTACATGACGAGGGAAAACACAGAAAAAGGTATGTGTAAAAAGTCTCCCCTTTGAAGATAACTTAGCTAAGGGAGAGATTGTCTGTCCAATTTTTTTCAATACTGTAAATAACTAAATGTACACGGTATGATAACTGTCAACTTATATGTCATGGTATACCTTGAAACCGGTATATTGATGCTACCCTTCCTCAGACTCTCGGAACTTAAGGTGGAGGTTTTCTGACATTTTACAGACCTAACAATAACTCAGTCAAGACAATAATCAGCAGATACTCAGCTAATGAAAATAACATTTAGTTGCAGCTCTAATTTACAGACTGAGGAAGAATGTGGAGCAGATACTGTGTTTATCTCTTACCTCAAAGACTACAAACACAGAAGAAGTGTCATGCAGTGTCAGAAAAACGATCACAGCCAAAAATATGCACTGTTTGGGTTTGTGCTGTGGTCTGTGCACCACATACACACCCACATATAAACACACTGTGGGCCACCTCACCTCAAAGGTGTTCTTGGTCATGCCCGTGAGGCCGTAGTAGGAGGTGCCGGTAGCGATGGAGCAGACGCAGAACTCACCGATCTCATCCGTCTGACAGAGCTGAGGGACGCCCTCTGGTTTCACCACACACACCAGGCCTGCGGGGGTGAGAGACACACAGAAAGACAGACACAGAGAGAGGGAACACAGGGTTAACACCTTTGAAATTCCTTCTGTTTCCATGAATAAATTCCTATTTTTACAAAGTTATTTTTCACACAGAGAAAACAAATGATGATCCCACCAGAGTCCACTCAGAAATGCACCTGTTTATGGGAATAAATAACCTAAAGTAGGTTGCTCTCAGTTATGACGTCTACTTTCTCTCTGCGTCAACCCAAAACCAGGTTACAGGAGGAACTGGGTTAAAAAGAATATCTAAACAACAGGAGCTGGTGCCACTATGTTCTTAATCATACATTATCAAGATGAGATTTTAATGTCCCATAACACAGAATGGCCCAGTGGTGGAAAGTACATTTTTCTCGAGTGCAGCACTTAAATAGAATTTTGATGATGTATTGCCATTTGATGTATCTTTACACTTCTACTCCACTACATCTCAGAGGGAAATATTGTACTTCTTACTTCACTACACTTACCTGACGGCTTTAGTTACTTTATAGAATAACAATTTTACACAGAAAATCAGACATGCGTAGAGTTGAACATATATTACATATGGTAGTTAAAATTAGGTCCTCCTCAATATAGTGTATGCAGTGGTGGAAAGTAACTTAGTACGTTTACTCAAGTACTGTTCTTAAGTACAATTTTGATGTACTTTACTTGAGTATTTCCGCTTTGGAGTACACTTCTACTCCACTAGATCTCAGAGATAAATGTTGTACCGTTTGCTCCACTATATTTATTTGATAACTTTAGTTACTTTTCAGATTCAGATTTTTTATACAAAATATAATCAATGAATAAATTATAACGTAATCTTATAGATATGATAAAACTGTACTGATTTCTGGGGGGAGTAAATACATATAAAGTCATTAAAATGAGCTTCACCTTTACCTACACATTCAAGTAATGAACACATTATTGCATCTGTATAATCCGACAATATAATGGATGTGAATCTGATATGGGCCATTCTGCATAATTAGTACTTTTAATTTTGGTACTGTAAGTATATTTTGATGCTGATACTTTCGTACTTAAGTAAGAGTCTGAATGCAGGACTTTTACTTGTAACTTGGTTTTTCTGCATTGTAGTATTGCTACTTTTACTAAAGTAAAAGATCTGAGTACTTACTGCACTACTGAGTATATGTGACAATGAGAGAAAACCGTCTGAACAAGCTCATGACTGAGGGTCCAGCAGAGCTCAGTGAAGCTAACAGATTACTTAAGCAGGTGTAGTTGCCGTGGTGAACACAGGGTGGTGTGAGTTTACAGTGAGAGCTCAGTGATGTTTGATTAGCTGTGGCAGCCTGTGTGTTTGATCAGTAGGGTTTACACGTTCCCTTCTGCAGATTACTGCCTTCTTTATGGATTATAAGAGACAGACCTTCACTTGTGCATGTGCAGATTCCATTTACATTCATAAACTTACTCATTGCACCACTAGATAAACATGTACAGGAGTCTCACAGAAAAAAAATACATTTTATTTTAGAGTGTTCGATTTCCAGTGTATTCATCTGTATTTTTACACATTTTTACAAATTAAGGCTGTAAAATAAACAAAGAGCAAATACAAAAAGGGTTATAGCACTTGTTACAAACGGTTAAGTACCATGATGAAATAATTAGGTTGATACTGTATACTGCTATGTATTCATGAGAAGAACATTAGCTAATATAAAATATTTTGGATATTTAAGATAGGATTTGGGGCAGCAGCTAACAGGAGTCCTGGAATTAATATTTGTTATTACTAATTTAAATCAGCATTCTTTGTATTAATACACCACTTTAAAGGGAAGCTATTCTGCTCATTTGCAGGTTCATATTTGTATTTTGGGTTTCTACTCGAACATATTAACATGCTTTAATGGTCAAAAAGCACTTTATTTTCCTCATCCGTTCTGTGCTGGAAGACCTGTATTCATCCCTCTCTGAAATGCTCTCCTTTAGTGCCTGTCTTTTTAAGATGTCTAAATAGCTGCAAATTCTACTGTGAAAAATCACAGATAAAAGATCTAAACACAACCAGAAGTGTTCAAGTAGGAACATGATCTGAAATCAGGGAGAAATTAACAAAAACAGCAACCGAGTTTTCATGTTTCCCTGATGTTAGCATATAGCTACATGTAGCAGCATACTTGCAGCCAGGGAATGACTGACCAATAAAAGCTTCTAAACACAACCAGAAATGTTTCCGCAGCAATAGAATTCAAAGTCAGGGAAAAATGTACAATATCTGCAACCAAGATTACATGGATGCGCTCGGAAATGCTCACTGCAAGTGCTGCAGCGCACTGCGGTACAAACTGGATTGTTCAGAAATTCGGAGAGCTGTTGGAATGTACCGTAGAGTGTAATCTGGGCACTCTGTCTGGGGAGACAGAGCAGCAGAGTGCTGAGTGGAGTCAATGTGTGATTAACTTAACCATTTCCTAATTCATATAGAAATAAAACAGTTTCTTTCAACAACAGCACCCTCATTTTAGTGCAGAGCGTCAGATTATATTTTCGGATGCACCCAATGTTTCCCTGACCACAGAATGTAGCTACATTTAACAGTGTACTTGCAGCCGGGGAGTGACTGTGTGTATAGCAGCACTTTCTCTTGTTAAAAATCACCAATAACATGCTTTAAACACAACTGACATGTTCCAGGATGTCATGATCCAAAATGGGGGAGAAATTAATAACATCAGCAACAGTCACACGTTTCCCTGATGTTACAATGTAGCTACATATTTCAGTGTGCTTCCAGCTGGGAAATGACTGTCTATAGTGGCACTTTCTCCCATTAAAAATCACCAATAAAAGCTTCTTCACACAACTCGACATGTTTTAGCTGGTATATGATGCAAAATCGGGAATCAAGACTACATATTTCCCTGAGGTTAGCATGCAGCTACATGTAGCAGTGTACTTTCAGCCAGGGAATGACTGTGTGTAGCAGCACTTTCTCCTGTTAAAAATCAGATTCGATATGTGTAGTACACTGAAAGAATACTTTGCCCATGTTGTTGTGTACTTACTAGTTAATTTACACACTGCAATGATTGCATTGTAAATATGAACTGGTCTTCTTTTACTTATTACACTAAAATGAGTATCTTTTGGACAGATTGTTTTATAGACCACGGGGATGTAATCTCCAGACTCACTGATAATGAAAACAACCACTAGTTGCAGCCCTCATTAAGTGTAAACAGTTTTGTGCACTATTAAAACAGGTTTAATTCAGTCAACAACTTTTCAGTCATGTAATAAAGTCACTGGTGTCTGTGGATTCTTCATTATGACCTGAGCAGATGATGTATTACGTCCTAAAAGCTTTTTTATGTTCCGTATTACCTTGTTAAACTATCTGTGTGACTTTATCCCCACAGACCAAACTCAGCTGATGAAAATGGATTGCAGCCATATTGAAAACTATTCTGTCTTTGTGTGTGTGTGTTTTTTTCAGGCATATGAAGCCCTTGAAAACTGAACGCTGAACCCACTTAACTTGCTCAGTCATGAGGAGAGAGAACGTTCCCAAAAAATTTAACATTGATGAAAAGGATAGGCGGCACATTTACACACCCTTAAAACTAATTTTACGATTTAATGGACTTAATGGATTTTTTGCCATTCAGTGCATGACAACACAAGGCCGACAGTTCAAGTCTGCAGAAGAACAGAGTACAGGTGGTCATGCGCTACAGCTTTAATTTACAGCAACCTTACATGTATTAATAATCCTAATTTGTAGGCAAACATGTTTTTTTGTCTGAATAAAGTTAACAAAATTTAGATTTAAATTTGGAGCTATCAGATCACAGAACAAATAAACATGATTACTAATCTGACAAGACATTTTGGTTTCCATAGAAGCCAATTTTAAGTTGTTATTGACACATTTCAGTTGTGTTTTAAGGTTTAATAACATATTTCATTGTCTTTTTATTGATCTACATAAAAATTCAGACCAATATTATGATCACAGTTTCAAACCTGCAACTTTATAAGGTTCCAAGTGACAAACTGACAACATGTGTCAGTGAAAACCTTTTTTTTTTTAAACAAACTGTGATTGAATTCAGTTGGCTGTGATTCATTTATAATAAAAAATCGTTATTTATTTCTAAGGCTCAAGATAACCACCCGATCTGTAACCCATAAACATCCTGTCTCAGCCACAGACTGTTTACAAAGATGGATGACATGACAGCTCCCCAAAAGTGAAGCCAAAACATCTCGAACACCCCCTGGTGGCTGGCTGCAGAAGACGTCATAAACCCCGCCCCCCTCCATGTAAAACTGGTGTATGTTCAAGTCATTATTTTTTTGATAAATTTGGTTTTAATGAGTTATTTGATGCTTTAAAAAGGACATATGACATCATGACTGATGTGTCAGTCGGTGTACACGCAATCAATGGCGCTGCTCGCGTATGGGTCGTAGCAGTGCAAGGACAAGCACTCAATGCAGTGGCTCCACTTCTCGATAACTACTGCACAGACTCTGGCTCCAAAAGCCCAAGATGGCAGCGCTTGTGTGTGTGATATTTTGGCTTCATTCCGTGCAGTGGGAGGAAGTGAAGATGTATCGTCCACCTTTATATACAGTCATTGGTCTCAACCATTAACATAATGTGAAGAGCAGCCCGAGTGTCCCTACGCTGAACGTTTAATACTCTACATCCCCCTTAGACCTCAACCATACACACACGAAGACACACAGACATACCTCCTGGTGTGACAGTGCCAACATCCTGTACTGTGAGCACCGAGAGGCGTTCCTCTGTGTCTACCCTGACGACCCCGTAGGTCAGACCCTGCATGGACAGGACACCTCGGCCCGGAGGCTGGCTGCTGTCCTCCACCGGCCTAAACACAAAATGCACACACACAGACACAAAATGCACACACAGTTCATTTTGTCATTAACCCATATCACAGGGGTTTAAGTACAATGTTTCACAGTTTTTTGATTGAGCATACTGTATGTTATTTATTTCTTGACAGAGAGACAGAGAGCCTGGAGCAGACAGTGGAGAGAGAGACAGGGGATGACATGCAGCAAAAGGCCCGGGCATCCGGGGTATATGGACTCATCCTTAATAGTACACGCTCTGCCCAGCGAGCAACCAAGGCAGCCTACTGTATGTTATTTAGTGTGTACGCTTGCATATTATGCCGTATAAATGTACCTGTGTATTTTTGTTAATATTTTAAACATCAGCTGATCAGTGACAATAGTTACAATAACAGAACATTAAAAAAATTTAACATGGTGGACATCCAACATATAAATCTCACATTTCAAACAGCTTTTGCATTCAAAACTTTGCAACCATTTCTCTTTTTTTGAAGGAATAATTTACCCAAAAACAGTATAAATTTCATAGTACTTAACTCTCAAGGCTCCACGGTCCCAGAAAAAGTTTTCTATTGAATTCTGTTAAGGACAGCGAAGTGCCTAAACAACTAAAGCATATCAGTGCAAACATAGTTCGACTGAGGCTTTCTACATTTTCAGATTATTCTCTTTTCCACACATGTGCACAACAAATTCTTTAACAGGACGATAATCGGGAAGTGCATTGTTTAGCAATAGATTGGCGCTGTACCCAACTTCGAATTATGTCAGTTGAATCAGATTTGGCCATTTAATATGAATATTGGACACTTGTTTTTGTTTTTCATATAAACTTTAAAAGTTTGAATGGGGCTCAGCTGTATGTTCAGTGTGACATTGGTATTCAGTAAACGAGCTAACGGTGCTAACGATGGACCAGAAATGTGCAACAACATTTTTAGCCAACACTAGATATATCAAACAAAAGCCAGAGACTGTGTTGTATTAGGGAGCTGTAAATTCACCACTTACAAGCACAAGTAAGAAGATGGTTATTTTGGAGCCTTACGGCCTGTACCAAAGAGTAGTGTGAAAGCAAAGTAATAGTGTGAAGTAAGGTAGGGGACTCAAATCAAAAATGAGCTGAAGCTCGATTCTGAAATTGCTCTGTAAATAGTTTGTTCACACATAATAAATATAGCAACTTCTGACCAAGCAATTAATTTCAGGCTTAAAACAACAACTTCTGGTTAAGCCCCACCCATTTCCAGTTGAAGTCACACCCACCCCCAGTTTAAACTCCACCAATTCCGAGTACTGATACAGGATGATGGTATACTCACTCTTTCCTAGTGAGTACTGTATACAATTCTTTAATGTTCTTGGGTGAACTATTCCTTTAAATATAATTTGGTCTTTGCTGAATCTGAAGATTTGACAAGTGGAATGCCCATTTTTCTCGCTGCTTTAAACAAAACAGTGAATCTAGTTTGAGATTCAATCCAGTTTGACTTTGTGGTTTGCTTTTTTGTGCAGCAGTCCGTATTGAGTGATTGACTGATTAGTTATTGGAGGTGCAGACCGGCTCCTTCTGTGACGTCCTCTTTGTAGCAGAGGGAAATAAACTGGACTTGACTACTTTGTGTGAATTTGTATATGCGTGATTATGTGTTTACAGTGTGTATCCTCTGTGGATGTGTTTGCATAGGTGAATGTGTGTGTGTATGGGGCTGTTTGCATATTTGGGCTTCTGTGTGTGTGTGTGTGTGTGTGTGTGTGTGCACGTTTGCATAATCTGTGTACGTAAAGCAGGGTTGCGAGCATGTGTGTGTGTGTGTGTGTGTGTGTGTACCTCCTGATGGCCACTGTCAAGGCCTCTGGCGAGCTGGCGCAAGGACAAATGACGTCGGCTCTCAGCCCTTTAGTCTGAAAGACGTTGAGGAAGGCGTCGCAGGAGGAGATGGACCCTAACAGACAGAGACAGACATAAATTGTCAGAAGTGTTTCAGTTCAGGTTTTGGACCAATTTTACTCCTGACATGAAACAAGAAATCAAACAGCCATCAGGTGAGGTTCTAAAAAGCTCCCTAAATGATATAAAAAACACTCAAATGATCATTTTGTACTGATGTTTTATCCTAAATAACTTAACTACTCAGGGCTGTATAAATCTGGTGCTATTTTTATGCTAAAGGTTATGCCATGAGCAGAGACCATTAAAAAAAAACCAACAACAACTTTTTGGCAGAGGTGTAAGAAGCATTAAGCATCGCCAGACCAAATCATGAATGTGACCAAAGATAATGACAGCACTGCTACACACTGATGTTAGTTTAAATGTTGGTTAATAAACTAAGACACATGTCACATGTCACCCATCCCATTATCCCCGCGTCTTGATGCTGTGTAGCAAGATGAGCCTGCTGCACCCAGAATGCTGTCAAAACACTTTTTATAATCACCAACACAGCCTCCGTGCTTCTCGACTGGGAAAGAGACAGAAATGAGGCGCAGAGAAAACAGGAGACCTAAATACAACCCTAAATCACAGAGATGTCGATTAGCACAGGACTAATATTATCACATGACCTCTGTGTTTGGCAAAACCAGGTAGGTAATTTATGGTGGATTTTTTACTTGACAATGATTAACATCACAAACAATCTCCACAATTGTTACAAATGTTTAGAGGTCCCCAGGTAATACAAGTCTCGTGCAAAGGTCCTCAGTCTTAAACCTCAGTTCATTTTTGATTTCCAAGGGGTGTATTTGGATAGGCCTACAGCCAATCAGAGCAACACAACATGACGTAGCGCTGAGCAATGAACAAATGTAAAGAGACTACAGCATGCAGAGATGAGCCGTGATGTATGGCATCAATATGTCTTTGAACAACTGTTGCTGTTTTTACCATCTGAATTTGAAAATAGAACTTTGACAGAAAGTTCCACGTCAGCTGCAGCCATCTTGGTTGTTTCTTAAATTTCCTCAGTGGCACTTCTCTTCACTAAGCTAGGTTTGTGTGTGCAATAGTGTCCCTGGCACAAGGTCGCACAAGCCAAAAATGAAGTCATCACATATTTTGTGTAAAGCGCGAAGGCTCAGCAAGTAGTTAGTCATCGTCTGGAAAACAGCCCCGTATTAGATAAATGGAAGTGATTGGCCAGACGAGGGTCGGCTGGAAATCTGTCTGAACGGGAGGGGGGCCAGATGCATCTGTCTGAGAGAGCAAAACATCAACTGACAGATTCCTCTGGATCCCAGGCTACAGTTTTGCCTCTTTGAGCCTCGAAAAGTTATTTAAGGGGAAATGTGTAATTTCTACAGAAGTGTAATGCATCCACTTGAGAAAAAGTATTTACCCTGTTTGTAATAATCTCATTAATTCAGAAAAACAAGAACAGTATTTTTTTCATGAAAACTTTTCTCATAATTCTAAATGAATAAACTCGTTCATTCAGAAAAACAGGACAGAATGTTTTCTTTTTTTCAAGTGAATGCATTACACCTCTGTATATTTCTGTTTCATTCTGATTTAGTGGCATATCTTGTGCTATCTGACATACAGTTCTTTGTTTGTAACTTACTGTTACTGCAGCCGCCTCGACCAGGACACTCATGCTGGTTACATGCAGGTTAAAACATTTTTAAAAATGGTTTCTTCAATTTAAAACTAGGCAGTTTAGCCCGTGACGCTGATGTTGCAGTGCATTTCAAGGTACCAAAGAGGGAAGGTTTCAAAACTGCTCACAGCTGCATCATCACATGACAATAATATCATTTGTTACAGAATACACTTCACAATTCAAGTCTCTGCAAGCTGATACTGAATTTAACTGAAACTTACAGAAGCCTAAAACATTGAAAACAAACTTATTGTGGTCAGCTGTGATGAAAACAATATGCAATTTGTAGTTAAAGGGCTAAAACATTACAAACTGATGGTTCTGAACTGGAAAATAATACAGTTTCCTAGTTTCTTACTGTTATAATTTAGTCTCGTTAGTCGGGCAGAAATTCATTTATTGTACCAAATGTGCAGCGACGGACACATCCTGCTCTATTCCTGTAAAGTGACCCAGTTTCCCGACTTCCCAAGAGAGTTTATCCATTTCTCTGACATTCTCTATCTCAAACACGCCTCTCTCAACTCCCCACGTTAGTGAAAGAGCTCCGCTGTGGAGGCTGGGTGTGACCTTACATGGGTTTGATCCGTCGGCCACCAGCAGCATGCGCAGCGAGCTCAGGTTGATGTCCTTCTGGTCTTTGTGGGCCACCAGAGCCCAGTGCATGTCTCTGGACTTCACACACGCTACCTTGGCTGCACACACACACACGGAGACAGACAGAGAGAAAATTAGCATTTAATCTATTTCCCAGACTGTTTGACAGACAGGTGAATGGAGTGAATTGACTGAGCTGAGTGGCAGTTTGAGTATGTGTCTGACCTTTGTACTGACAGACTTTCTGGATCCATGACAGAGGGTTGACCTTCATCAGCGAGTAGGGCACGCTGATCACGTGCATCATGTTCATCACGCTCTGCACGACAGACACACATAATGCCATGTTCACATACAAAGGGTTTTTCACCATTCTTTTACTTTAAACTCATGAAATGATCCATCCTGTAATTTAAATTGAACATGTTTCTGATCCTGTTTGTGTCTATTATTATCTCTTAGATTACTTAGATTCACCAAAGTCACACAATAAGACAGATGTCTGATGGAAAGGTAAAGCAATGAAAATACTCTCAATATAGTGTACACTTAAACTGATATTGATTTGAGGTGGCTAAAATAGTTTTTTTTGCTGCCCCCGCATGCACAGCAGTACGTTACTTAGCTTCTGAGTGTACTCCCATCTGCTTATCCAAACTGGGGGCCTGCTGACTGACATCTACTGTATGTAATATACTGCCTATAGATAAGTATCTCATACAGCCCCCTTCAAAAAATTAGAATTTCCTCTTTAATGTGTCAATTATATTCACGATTAATCGATTTGTTGTTTGGTCTATGAAATGTCAGAAAAAGGTGAAAAATGTCAATCAGTGTTTCCTAGACTCAAGATGACGCCCTCAAATGTCAAATATATTCAGGTTATTGTTATAAAGGAATAAAGAAATAATTTGACTTTTTTTATTCTTAAGAAAATTACTAAAAATTAAAACCATTAATCTATTATTAAACTAGTTGGCGATTAATTGTTTAATCTCTGAAGCTTTAGATATTTCCATAAAATATTTTTTAAAAAGGATTTGATCTGTAAAAGTGTGACTGTGTTTCAAATATTGGCTGCAAAGCTAGGTTTTACATTTGCACTTATCTTATGATTTTCTCAGCAAAGATTGTTAACCTGCCGTCATTGCTTATATCCCTGACATGAGTAAAAAGCAAACAGGAAAAGATGGTCTTGCTCTCTGACCGCTGACCTCTGGCGGACAGGTCTTACCGTCAGGATGCCGTGCCACAGGCCCACATCTTTCTTAAAGTCCAGAACGTTCACTATGGTCTCCGCTACAGACAGAGGGGGAGAGGAAAAGGGTTACATTACAAAATATGACCTGGAAGCTAAACCGTGTGTGTGTGTGTGTGTGTGTGTGTGTGTGTGTGTGTGCGCGCGCACGCGCGTGTGTGTGCATACCCTCGGTGTAGCTGCAGGACTGGGTGAGAGCCTGGCAGTGTGTGAGCAGAGCAATCCTCGTCACTGTGACTCCCAGCACGCTGCCGTCCTTACAGGTTTTATACTGAGAGAGAAACAACAGACTGATCAGTCACATCACAGGAGAGGAAGTTCCATCAACCTTTTGGTACCTTTCCTCTTCTTAAAATATATTGTGAGAGGGCACTGGTTCATTTTAAAATGTCTGCAAGTTATTAAGGCGTGGATATAAAAAGTGGCCCATTAAAATATTCTCAATTTAACTACACTAAGATAAGATCGGGTCAAAACAGGTTGTCACATGAGAAATTAGCTTTCTTGTTTTAGTGTACGAAAAAAAAAATTAAAATCAAATACTGCACAGCCACATGACAAAAATATAGACAAGAAACAGTTACAAACAACAGTTCAAAATGTACATATAACTGTGCAAAACTAAGATCAACTAAACACTAAATTACAATACACAAACTGATCTGTGGATGTTGGGTTTCAAAACCACAACTAATGACTAATCATAATCAAATATTAAGCAGATAATTTTCTCCATTAATCGTTTGGTCCTTGATGACATCATCAAAAGCCTTGTTTTATCCAAAATGCAATTTACAATGATATAAAACAGGAAAAAGCAGCAAATGCTGACATTTGAGTGACTGGAGCTGGAAAAATTTAAGCATATTTGCTTAAAAAATCACTTGAACGGCAGATGAATTACCAGATAATTTAATTAAATTAAATTTTCTTTTGAATATTTCATGATTATGAACAGTGAGCTGGAAGAAAACACTTGGATTTTGGGACATTATGACAAAATCAGGGAAAGTAGTGTATACCAAGGCTTTGTTTACTCTGTTTATCACTTTTATGATCAACTCATTTACTTTGGTACAATTCTTACTGTATAGAATTTAAAAAAAAGGTGAAAAATGCCCAAGAATGCATTTTCAAGTGTTTCATGTTGTCCGTCCAACAGTCCAACAAAACTCTAAGATATTCTGTTGACAATAATAAAAAAGAGAAAAATTAAAATAAGGTGAGATAAACCTGATTGGATGATTTGAAACCAGGCAAAAAATATTCGGTTGATTATACAAGGTGAAGATAACAGATGAGACAATTAATCCAGCAACTTAAATTAAACAGTTAATTAAATTTGTTAAGTACTGCATATTATTTGCTTTTTATCGTTGTCTTTTTTTCTTTTAGCAGCAGTAAATTTACCACCAGGGTTAATTAAATACTCTATCAAAATGATGGTATTTCACTTTTTTAAAACTTTTTTTTCCGCCACATTAGTTATAAAGTCTCCAGCCGACGCAGCACCGACGTCATCGGTTGGTGAGGTGACCAGAAGAATGTCAGTTCAAACCAACAGAGATCCTAGCTTCTGTTGATGTGTCCACAATAAAGGAGACACTTTATCATTGTGTGTGTGTGTGTGTGTGCCAGCTGAGCCTGTTAGCTCACCTCTATGTATGCAGTGTCATTGTTTGCATCTTTGATGTGAGGGAACCAGTCTCTCGGAGGCTTGGACAGGTGCTTCGACTCTGTTACAAACCACAACAACTTGGGCCAACCTGCAGGGACAGAGAGAGAGACAGAGTGAGGTGTTGTGTCAGGAAAAGTTTATATATATGAATAATCAAACCACAAAAAAAAAAAAAAAAAAAAAAAAAACTCGGGTGTTTCAAATTTCACCTAAAATGACAAGAAAAAAGAGGAAACTATAACAAAAAAAAATTGATTCTTTGATTTTTCCCTTATCACATTCATCTCAGGCTTTATCCTGGGAGTTAAATTTACTTAATTACTGTAACTACATACAAATTTAAGGTGCTTGTTAGGGTTCTAACCCCGAAGGGGTAGAACCCTTCTAAGATTGTACCGGTTTATTATTATTATTATTATTATTATTATTGTTATTAGGGTTCTAACTAAGATTGTACCGGTTTATTAGTATTTTTTTTTTTTTTTGTTGTCTGCCGCTTGAGCTCAAATTCCCGTGAGCTGGAATGAGCCAGAAACCTGAAACTTGGCCCAATGATTGGAAATGATGTGCATCAACTTTTATTAAAATATGAGCCCAGTCGGCCAC
>NC_065516.1:7454059-7454256 GCF_006386435.1 Epinephelus moara
CCTGAAACTTGGCCCAATGATTGGAAATGATGTGCATCAACTTTTATTAAAATATGAGCCCAGTCGGCCACATGGTGGCGCTGTAATTAAGGCTTAAAAATGACTTTTTTGGGAGGCCACGCCCCTCACACCATAAGTCTGATTGACTTGAAATTTGACACACAGGTCCAGCTCAATGTGCTCTACAAAAAAGCCTC
>NC_065516.1:7460553-7469977 GCF_006386435.1 Epinephelus moara
CATCAATAGGTAAAATTTCAATTTATGTTTTGATGTTCAAATGGAGTCTCTATGTGAAAGTATACCACAAATGTTATTAGCATGTAGGCTAGCTGAAAACCCGATTTCAAGAAATGTGTGACTTGGAAAGAGTATGTATTGCTTGGAGCTTTCAGGGACAGAGTGGGGAACGTCTTGCACTACAGCAGATGAGGGTCACGGTGGGTGGTGAGGGTCACGGTGGCTGGTTTGGGGCAGAACAGGTTAGAACCTGCAGATTGCCGCTCGCGGCTATATTACTTTACTTGAGTTTACTCCACTATATCCCGTGAAAATCATGTAATTCTAGATGTGTTGATGTTAAACGTTTGTGATGAACTGAAGAACAAAGTGTTCTTTTGTGTGTTGAGAAAATTCTCCTACTTTTTAAGCTTAATAAACTTTTTAAAAACCTTCTTGGATCAGCTGGATAATGCATCGTCTCAAAGCTGAAAACAGAGCTGCTCTGACACCACAGAAAGTTGACTTTATAATGCAGCAACATATGACGATCTTAAAGAAAATGATGCATTGCTGTGGATTAAACTACCCACCAGTTTATAAAGGAGTTCAAATGAGCTCAGCCTTAAAAATCTACAGCAGTGAAACGCAACACACACATTAAGCAGCAATAATATTAATCAAAAACATCTGATAAAAGAGGGAAGCGCTTAAGTAAGGTAGTATTGACTCATTCTCAACTCCTCGTATTCTTATTATGAGAACTGAGACAGACCTCCCCTCCCACACAGAGAAACATCTTTACAATCCAGCGATGATTGATGAGTTTCACTCTCACCTTTGAACTGCGGGATCTCTCCTGTTGCACTCTTGGGCAGTCCCTTGTGGCAGGCATCACTGGTCAGCGCCACGGTAACACCACAGCTACCCAACAGGAATCCAATCTGCTGACTGCCGGCATCCTATTGGACGATAAAGGGAGGGAAGAGAGGACACAGTTATGCACACTCTATCATCAAAAACATATAACAATGAATGAAAAACCAAGTTAATTATTCAGTTTAACAAAGCTGTGAAAATAACTGGACCCAAGCCATTTACTAAACACTGTGGTGTTTCATCGGCCTCTACAAAAACACTACACGTTCACACACAGCACAGGTGGTGATAGAAGTGATGTTAGCTGCACTGCTGCTGCTGCTGCTGCTGCACTGTTTCTTTAGCTGAAACTTGAAATTTTATGGAAAATCCTGCAGCACAAATGCAGGATGGGGGAAGGGGGGTTCAAGAGAGGCGGCCAATGTGCAGCAGTCATCACTGTGTAACCATGCCGACCCTGCGCTGACAGCCCCGCAGAGACAAGCAGCTGCCTCTCACTGAGGCTGCAGAGGGAGCAGAAACAGCTGAGATTAAGTAAAGTGATACATTTGGCAGTTAAAAAACATGCATTTTGTTTTTCAGAAAGATTTTGTCAAAGTCGAGCCTTCCATCCTTCAGACATGTCGGTCCCAGGAGGTGACGGCAGGAGGATCAACAGTTGTAACCTCACTGATGACAGGGTTTCTGTGTGTGATGGCAGGGCAGCAGGAGGGCTTGTTTCTTGCTTGTCAAACTTGTTTCTGACATGTTTCTGAGCTCGCTGTTCAGACAGGATTATTTTCTCAGAAATACTTGTTGCAAGCAAACAGCTGAGACCCAAAACATTGTTTCAACAGTGTGCAGTATCACTGAGATGTCCACACAAACAGAACTGAAATGAAACACAGCAGGAGTCTGGAGCTCCCGGGTATGAGTGAAAAACAGACGTGGCCAAGGCAGAGAGGATTAACATTACACAGCAGCGCTGTAAAAAATCTAATTACCTGACCTCCTGTGGAGAAACTAATCCTGTGTGTCACACTAAAGGAAAGAGATTGGAGAGCAGCAGCTATAGATAAGCTTCAGAGCGTTTGATTTGTTGTGCAGCACAGCCAGGTGACAGGATGTGACTTTGTCAAGGTAAAAAACATTTCATCAAGTACCTTGCGACTTAGTGGGACCTCTATGGGAACAGGGACCACCTCAGCCAGGAGACAGCCGTAGAAGGCCACCATGAAGGCCACAGGGTCATTGTTAGGAAACACCAGTGCCACCTGGGAGACGGAGGGAAGACAAGTTGGGGTCAGAGAACAGGAGTCAGCCCATTTCATAAATGTATGCTCATGGCTAAGAAAGTATATCATGTCAGTTTCTAAGCAACAGAAACAAGTTAATCTATCTGTATGCTAAAAACGACCAGTGTTCTTTTAATTTGCTAGATGACTAATAACCTGCCTGACCTTTCCATGAGTCTGAAAATCATTTGGACCCAAAAAACTTTTGCTAACAAGGCATCATGGAGAATTCAAAAACAATTTCTCACGGGGGCAGCCTGTTTCTGGTGAGTAAGATGCAAACTCAAGTAGAGGAGGAGGAGATATACGCACATCACCGGTAGGTGCAAGGCTGTCAACAAGCGTCAAAGAAAAGGAAAAAAGCCTGCACACTGCTCCAAGTCAAAACTGTGAACTGTGTTTATTAGGACAACGTTTTGATCCCTTCTGGATCTTCGTCAGGTCAACTGTTTGACCTGACGAAGATCCAGAAGGGATCGAAACGTTGTCCTAATAAACCACAGTTGTGACTTGGAGCAGTGTGCAGGCTTTTTTCCTTTTCTAAGATGCAAACTCACACACAAACATGCCACATAATCACTTCTGTTAATAATTAAATCAAGCCACCCGTAGGTGTCTGTGTTGTAGTGTTAGCGATGATTATGATCATTACTCATCATTACCGTTTGTGAATGCAGGGAGGCCTGCCGACAAAGTGTTAATATATTTCTACTGTGGGTCACAGTGTGACAAAGCACCACAAATGTATTAAATAAGAAATAATACACAGAGACTTATATTTTTCTCAACTATAAGAAGTGTTAAGCATGGAAAACCAATTCTTTGTCGCCCATTTCTTCTCTGCTGTATTTGTGTCCTCTATTTACACCTGAAACTGCTGAAACTGTACAGGAGGGTACCCATTGGTTAATGAGAACTGACAGGAGTGTCAGGTACAGTAGAGCTGGAGGGTGTTTATTTGTCAAAGAGCAAAGCGTTGTATATCACTTATTGAATAAATATTTGACTAAAATGAGTTTTAGAATGTTTTGTAATTTAATTGTCATGTTAGGACATGTTATGTACCAAATGTTAATCTTCTGTGGGACAATTGATTTATCAATTACTGATCAATGTATCTTTGTAGGACCCAGCGGGTATAAGGGAGGAGGCTGGAGGTACTGAGGAGTTCACTTGTGGTCATACCTAGAAGCAGAGAACAGCAAGTGTGTAGAGCCCGTGAGTTACAGGGGCATTGCCCAGTGTAGAGCCGAGTCTCTTTTTTGCTCCCAGTTTTTGCAATTTTTGTTATTTCTTTTATTTTTTACAAGTATTGTATTATTTTTTTGATTTCTAGACCTGCACTGTACATATTGCTGCACAGGATTGATGGTTAACACCTGTAAATTAATACATCTGGGCTGCATAACTGGGCCTTCTCCTCTGTTTTTGTGCCTCAGCCACTCAGCCAACCTCATACAATTGATTGTAAATTAAAGGAGGTTGTGGTATATTTTAGCTGTGTTTGAGGGACTAGATTGACATTTTGGGAAATACTCTCATTTTGCCTTTTCCATACAGTATGAATCTGGAGCCATCATACGATTAGCTTAGCTTAGCGTAAAGACTGAAAACGGGGAGGCACTTAACAAACCAAATAGAAAATACTAAAAAAAAGGCAAAAAGACCAGAGATATCTTTGCTTGGACCGCCGACAGGGTGGAACTGTCACTAAAAGTAACACATGAGCGTAAGGCAGTAAAGGCGGTGGAAAACAGATTGGGAGTTGGTGCAAAGCAAATGCAGAGACATATCAGAGCAGTACCAGGATCTATCGCCAAAGAAGCCCTGGTGATGGGAAAGGAGGACCCACACAAAATGGTTAAAATCACAAAAGGTGTGTAGACCTAGCTGCAATGTTTTGGCTTGACATGTCTTGACTGATAAGACCAAATCGGGTAGCAAACGTGGGTGTTTGCACCATCGTTTTCAAAACGCAACCCTGAAGTTTTCAAACTAAAACATGTATAGCAGCTTTTCAAAGGTTTCCATTTTAAATCCCAGAGTAGTGCGGATGCTCAGTGTAATTGTATCAATAGTTATACATTTTAAATGTATTAGTGTGAATGTAGCCTTAGAGGTAGGCAGATTCTTCTTGTTTCCTCCTGTTTCCTCCCTGTATGTTGAACTAAACTAACCACTGCAGACTGTAACTTCAGATTTCGTATACAGTCATGAGAGTAGTGTCGATCTTTTCATCTAACTCTTTGCAAGAACACATAATTACAGATTTCAAGACAAAAGCTCAGACTGTACATCATGTCGACAGATACAAAAAAATGACAATTTCAAAAAACCAAAACTATCAGGTTTCAGAAGTATTACAAAAATGAACGCTGCTACAGAGAGACCAGCAGGAAGACTCGAAACCGAAAAGCATGTGAAGTGGTGGAGACGCGTGACTCACCCGATCACCCGGCCGCACCATGGGCTCCTGCTTGCTGCCCAGTTTGTGGAGGATGTTGTAGGCAAGCTTGATGCTGCGAGACCACAGCTTCCCTGCAGGGAGCAGGACACAGGATACGAGGGTGTGAGAGAGGGAGGGAGGGAGCGGGAGAGACAGAGTTCACAGGATATGAGTGTGTGTTCTTGGACTTCTATTTTGAGGACATACAGTCGATAAAAGAAAAAACTGCCTTCAGTGATGACGTTTAAGAGTTTTCAGTGGTCAGGAGAGGTCTGCTCAATTTCATTATGGATTGTACTTAAAAGTAAGTGTTGTCTATTTAAATACATTAAATAATGTATAAAAGGAGGTTATATTCCCTCCTGACATTGTGCTTGAACTGAGCCTCTTCTTTAGCACTGTTAACACTTACGCCTACTAGGCCACGCTGCCTGCGTGAGCAGTGCGTTACAGCTACCTTGCTGTACTGCTGCAGTTTACCTGCTTGCAGTGTTCACACTGACACTGTTATTGCTGCAGCGCTGCTGCAGGGCTGCCT
Organism: Epinephelus moara; assembly: GCF_006386435.1. Classification (NCBI taxonomy): domain Eukaryota; kingdom Metazoa; phylum Chordata; class Actinopteri; order Perciformes; family Serranidae; genus Epinephelus; species Epinephelus moara. The sequence goes on from NC_065516.1 coordinate 7,465,670, forward strand.
GCTGCTATAACTACTGTTTATACCCCACTCATTCAGGGGCTGTGCAAGCCACTGTATTGTCAACAACATGGTCATGACAATATTTCACAATAAAAAGCCTCGTGTTAAAGGGAAATTTCGGTTTATTTCAACCTGTCTCCTATCGTCCTAAATTCGTTTCAAGTGACTAGTGACATAAAAATAATAGTTAGCATGTTAGCCGTTAGCCTAGATACAGCCGGGGCGCATAGTAGCATCAGACCTGTTAAAATATAAGTGAAAGGGCAACCTTCAAGTGCAAAGTTAGTCCACTAAACAAGCTTTTTTTTTTTTTTCCACAAGGACTGCCTCATATCGTTAGGATAAATGTCAGAGAACATATAGAAAACGACATGTAAACGTGTTGTCTTACCTTACCGGTGTGGTGCCATGTTTGTTTACCATTTAGCAGTGCTTGCCAAAGCGCGGCTGAAATATCGCGAGAACAAGCAGCGATGTCATACCGTGCCTGAAATCTCGCGAGAACAAACAGCAAAAGCTGGAAGGCAGAACCAGACAGTAGCCTGAAAAGTTCATTCATTTATTTTATGAAAGATTTATAGAATAATGGCTGACTTTTTGCCAGACTTCGACTTTGTGGAGGAGGAATTTGATTTTGCAAGGTTTGATGGCCGCCTTTATTTATCTGAGCCAGAATACACTGACGAAGAGCTTTGTGAAATTGAAGAACGGAGGAGGAGAGAGAGAGGCGCAAGAGGTAGAGGACGAGAAAGGAGAAATGGCTGCTGCAAGGCTGCGTAGCTCTGGAGATTGGTGGTGTACCTGTGAATGCTGTGCCCCAGTGCCCACAGAAGAGGAATGCCTCTGTTGCAAGGAATGGGACCGGTTGCAGCCTTATTTTCAAGGTCTGGATGTGACCGAGGACGAGACACCTCCACCTGGAGTAGTATCCAGCTGGGCTTTATCTAGAGCTTGCGAGATTTCAGGCACGGTATGAGATCGCTGCTTGTTCTCGTGATATTTCAGCCGTGCTTTGGAAAGCAGAGCTAAATAGTAAACAAACATGGCACCACACCGGTAAGGTAAGACAACATGGTCTTTGTGGAAAAAAAGCTTGTTTAGTGGACTAACTTTGCACTTGAAGTATGCCCGTTCACTTACGTTTTAACAGGTCTGACGCTACTATGCGCCCTGGCTGTAGGCTAACGGCTAACATGCTAACTATTATTTTTATGTCACTAGTCACTTGAAACAAATTTATGACGATAGGAGACAGGTTGAAATAAACCAAAATTTCCCTTTAACAAATGAAGAGATTCTGTCACAGAAATGTTGTCAGATGGCTTTTCTTTTGAAACAGAAAGAAACCAACAGTGTGGCGGCTCTAACCTGTTAACATGGGCTCCATGTTTATTGCCAATATTGATAAATATGAATATAAACTGTAATTTATTTGATAATGACCAAAGTAAGAATATTTAAAACTGTAGGAAGCTGGTCAGATTCTTTGTATTTTTTCTGATTGGTGTATTTTTTTAGGCAAAACTCCTGTACAGCTGCTTTGTATCGAGAAAAATACAAACGAGAGGTTTGCTTTAATGATACCCAGCCTGACCCATACCCCTGTTTACCACTTCCAATAGGTGTGGGTTTTGTCACAGATCTGCTGACTCAAATTGCTGCTGTTGATTTCAAATCCGAGTTTAAGTGCCTTGTCATGGTCTGAGTGTGTATGTGTAAAGGACAGCATAGGAGTGCATGTGTGCACATATGGGAGCAAAGATATGGATTTGTTTTTCTACAAGTCTCTAAAAACCTCTGCTGCAGAATAATAACTCTTATTTTTCACCGTTTAAGTATCCAGAACAACCCGCAGTAAATTCAACAGCTAAATAAACTTTAATTTGTATATAATCTTATTTCACTGCTGCACAAATACATGATGTAAATGAATGATTGGATGACAGGAGCACCTAGTTACCATATGTGAGGACGTAGAGGGGCTTTCCTGCTGTGTCCAGGCTAGTGAGGCAGGGGGCTTTAGGGGAGATGGTCCCCCAGCGTTGCAGTGCAGCTTCCAGGGACGGAGGCCAGTTGGTGACCACCCCCAGCGCCTCGCCCCGCACTGGCATCATCTCCGCCCCCTCTGGCCGTGGCTGATTGGGGTCCGGCTGCTGGACTGGAGATGAGGAGACAGATAACATCATCAGCTCACAAACCTTTACTGCTCACAGTTTGTTTACTCGTGAAAACACCACATGGAAACATTTAGCAGAAGCCAGTGGAAGTGAGACAGCTGTAAAGAAGCTGTAATCACACTCAGATACACGGATAATTAATTAGGTGAACCTGTTATTAACACAGAAGTACTGTGGGAATGTGTAAAATGTGTGACCGGGCAGCAGATTCCCTTTGATATTTAGTTTAGAGGCAGCAGAGGGGAAGGATTTGGCAGGATTCACCTTTGAGCTGTTGTCATAAAATGTGGATCCAGAGTGAATTAACTACCACATCAACCCTAATCTATACTTTATCTTGTACAAACACAGCACAGTTATTTACAACACATTGTAAAATGTATCCAAAATACACTAAAATAACTTTCATTCAGCTAGACAGCACTTTTCCCTATAATACAAGGTTTCTACAGAAGACAAGCTGACTAGAAATGAGGAGACAAAGATGGAAAATGCAGCCAGATGGTGAGAGTCAAGCAAACAGCAGACAGACACAATGATCTGCAGAGATCTCTGGCATTGAGATTCTTACAATATACTGTATATACTGTATTTCAAAATACTTTGTGAAGAACTTTGTGCTCTATATGAACCAGGCGGATCATCATCTGGTCCTTTTATCTTTTCCATATGACTCTTCAGATGAAAGCCATTCTTTGCACTGAGTGTGTGTCACGTGAGTGTCAGTTATCAAGGTGTGAAATCATGTAGCAGATAGCATAGCACATACATTAGGAGAGCACAACATTTCCTTTTCTTTCTTGATAATTTAATGCATAGTTAAAACACAGTAATACCTAAATATTTACACTGTATTTCTGTCAGCATTTACTGTGGAAGCCAATTCACGCCAATATGATGAAAAAAAAAAGATCTTGATCAGTAAGAACTGTTTCTCATTATTTTGAGAGAGTTTCTCATTGTGTTGGGATACTATTTCGAGGTTAGTAACTTATTATTTCAGTTGTCGCATTATTTTGCAAAATAATTTTGAGATTAGGAACTCATTTGAGAGTTTCCTATTATTTTGTAACACTAAGTCATTATTCTGAGATACTAACTCATGATGTCAAGATAAGTAAGTAATTATTTTGGGATAAGAAAATCATCATTTTGAGAAACTAAATTACTACTTTGAGATACTAAGGAATCATTCTGAGATACTAACTCATCATTTCCAGATGAGGTGTCATTATTTCAAGATACAAAGTCATTATTTTATGATACAAACTCATGAATTATTTTCATTTTTGAGATGCTAACTTCTTTTGAGATTAGTAAGTCATTATCAAGAAATACTAACCTATTATTTCCAGATAAGTAAGGTATTATTTTGTGACACTAGCTTATTATTTTGAGATACTTACTTATTATTTCAAGATAAGTTACTCATTACTTCAAAATAAGTGAGTCATTATTTGGAGATACTTATTTATTATTTCAAGTTTATAAAGTCATCATTTTAAGAATTTCTTATTATTTAGATTTTTTAAGTGGGGTTGTATGAGGTACTAATCCATAGTCAGTGTATTACATACAGTAGATGTCAGTCGGCACGCCCCCAGTTTGGAGAAGCAGGAATCATCATCGCAGTGGAAGCTAAGCAATGAACTGCTGTGGATAGGGGCAGCAGCAAAACATATTTTACTCACCTAGACAAATCAACACCAGTTTAATTACTGACAGTAGTTAGTGGTTAGTTTAGTAAACTGTGTTTAGAACTTTTTAACCGGTTTACCTTGCTACGAGACCGCCTTTTCCGATGACAAATTGTAGCTGTTTTATATCAGTCTCCAAAGGCACTAGACTCCTGTGATAAAAATAGTCATTTTACCTCGGAGGCGGTAAGCGAGTTGTGTCATTTCCGGTGTTTCTGTGACAGCGTCTCTGTACTGCTCTGGTGAATTCTGCTAGCCTGCTTTCTCACTTCAGTTGCTTTAACGTCTACTTCAAGTCTTAACCCACAGTGGTTCTGTTTAAGCACTTATAGCTCTCCTCCTTTCTACGACTTTCTCGCTAATCTCTTAGCTGTTGTTTGCACGTTACTAGCCTTGGTAGCTACATTAGCTTTACAGTTAGCGATGGCTTCTCC
>NC_065516.1:7476123-7549070 GCF_006386435.1 Epinephelus moara
TAGCTAAATGGTAAACAACAAACATGGCACCACACCGGTAAGGTAAGACAACACGTTTACATGTCGTTTTCTATATGTTCTCTGACATTTATCCTAACGATATGGGGCGGTCTTTGTGGAAAAAAAGCTTGTTTAGTGGACTAACTTTGCACTTGAAAGGATGCCCGTTCAATTACGTTTTAACAGGTCTGACGCTGTATCTAGGCTAACGGCTAACATGCTAACTATTATTTCTATGTCACTAGTGACATAGGACGATAGGAGACGGGCTGAAATAAACCGAAATTTCCCTTTAAACTGATACTGATTTTTTTAGGTGGCTAAAATACGGCTTGCTGCTGACCCTGCTCATAGCAGCACATTGCTTAACAACCCTGCCTAGTGACATCTACTGTATGTAATACACTGACTATGGACGAGTACCTACAGCACATAGTACATATAGCCCCACTTCAAAAATTCATAACATCCCTTCTGCACTGTGTTGTGTCTCCAGGTGTTTTGCCCATGACAAACACTTATTTTAAACTCTGACAGAATGAGGTGAAGTGAACCTGAACACCTGAACACAAGGAGCATATGGCGTCCCTCACCTGTCCAACCCAAGCGATATTAAAGGAACCCTCTACAGATTCTCTCATGACTCTAAATTAAGAGGGTAGATTGGAAAACTGAACAATCAGACAGACAGAATCAAAGATGGTTTCTAACCCTCCAGAAGTTCATCAAAGTCATCGACAAAGAACTCTCGTAGCGGAGGTCTGCGAGGCTGCTTCAGCGTGTTCACAAGCTGCTGGATTTTAGCTGACACGCGACTGCTGACTGGAACACCTGTAAAAACACACATTTGTTTTTTGCATCTTATTGATAACCTTTACTGTTTATATTTTATTTGCACTCTTTCCAACTTTGTTCTGCAACTGCTGCACAACAATTTCCCTTGTGATAAATAAAGTTTCCTCTTATCTTATCCACTCGGGGTAGGGATAATTATCTGGCCTAATTCTTCGCAGTGGAAATGAAATTTGGGGGCCTGAGTGGCTTGCAAGACCGTCCTTGTTATCTTATCAATGATTCCTTTGAATCTCAAATGTTACGGCAGGTTTTGTAAGATAGTGAGTGCTGATAGATTGCTGGTTCATATCTCTAGATGGCTTCTTAGAGTGCACAAAAAAGAACTGAATAATAAACACTGTGGGACAAATTCACAAAGACCAGAATGCGGCCGCTGATAGCACCATGAGTTGCACATCACTTGCAACCACTATCTGCCCAGTCTCAAGGTCCAATTCACAAAAGACACTGCGCTAGTGATATTGCAGCGCAAACATGCCCATAAAGTTTTGCAGCTGGGTGCATTTGGCCCTTTTTTGTGTCTTGTTGCAATTATCCATGTAGCAAAGCCTTTGTGCCAAGAACACTGCAGAGAAACAGAACACACACGTCCTGACTGATTAGTTGAAGAGGCATTCATTAAAACTTCAGTCAAGGACTTTAGATGTGACATGTTAATATCCCAGTTAGGGATGTCAACAGTTAATCAGTTTATTAGTTAACCACCAAGAATATTTTTGACTGATTATGCATGTCGGTCTGTTGGTTCATTTTGCTACTCTTTTTTCTGCTGCGTTGTGCATGGATTGGGTCTGGTGGGAGCTAGCTAGCAACGCTGCTTACTTAGCAATTACTGTTAGAAACGCTGTCTTGACCCAACAGCATTGCTGTGAAAATATTGTGGCAACCTTCTGGTCTCCCCCGCAGGTCGCCCCAGTAACTAAAGGGCTAAATCTTGAGCTGCAACCTCTTTCAGCATTGTTAATTATGGTATCACTGTTGGCTATGTTAGCAGAGTCACTGCAACTAGTGGTGTTAACATTGTTAACAATGATACAGGGGATTTGCGGCTAAAAATGAAGCCACTTACTCACTGGGGCTATGTGTATGGAGACTGGAGCGTGGCTTCTATGTTTCTGCAGCGAAGCTGACATGCTTGGGACTGCATTACTAGCAGTAATCGGCAAATGAGCAGCGTCACTAGCTAGCTCCCACCTGACCCGGGTGGTGCAGAAAACAGAGCAGCCAAGACTAACATTAGCTAACTAGTGGACACCGGAGGGTGGGCAATGGGCACTACTTTTTGGCGTGTTAAAATTGCTTGCCAGCTGTCTGTAAGCAAAGATAAATATAAAGAAATAAATGTAAAGAAAGATATTTACATTAAGAAACATTAAAATTTCACCACCTCTAAATGGATAGTGCTTTGCAATCCGGCGCTAAAGCTCCCTGAGTCAATTGAGCACCGGACTGAGAGGAAAGGCAGCTTGTATTTCACATCACTTTGCATTTAATAAACTATTTGTATAGCAGCGCAGTTATGCTTCGTTTCCACGCAGCCATGTGTACATATGGGAGCCAACCATAAGTCCATTAATTCTTCTTCCATTTTTGCATACTGTATGCACTGTGCTACAGGAAGTTAGCATAAAAAAATACCTAACAGACTGATGAACGTACAGCTCTATTCATAAGTTTTATCGAAGTGAAAAGTTTGTTGGCTTGCTAGCATTGGTAGCATGCTAGCTCTGTATCATATAGAGAATATACATAGTAATTCATACGTCTTGTAACAGAATGTTTCACAAAACTTGCTACACAATGACAGGCTGACCTCCTCCCTCATTTGACATCATGAATTATTGGTCCTGTTTTTGTCTCTGTACTGCTCCAAACACATATTCCACAGAATGATCTTTTCTGCCATTTCTGCTGTGGCATTTTTATCCATTTGTAAAGAGATGCATTTCCTTGCATTAAACACTAAGGGCATACTGTGTATACTATAGAGAAATTAAGACACAAATCAAAACTCTGTGGAAATAAGGCATTCAGGGTGCATTTCATCCTTAGTGGGTGCTTTGAGAATTGCAACTTTTTTTTTGTCTTACTCGTGCAGGTTTAGTGGCCAAAAAAGCCGTGCAATCCTTTTGTGAGTTTGCCCCTGTATTTGTTTAGAGCGAGGCATTCAGTTCTCATTTGCTCTTGTGGAGCTGCTAAATGGACCCCAGACTGGTTGTTCTGCACAGCTCTCAGTTTTCTAACTGTGACGGCATGATTGTGAAGCACGCTGAAAAGGAGTCAGCTTTCTTTTTAAAGAAAACGAAAAACAACGAAGGGTTAAAAGTCCAATCTGTTCATCCAGGGGAGTGACACGAACAGCCGCAGTGTAATTGGTCAGTTCTCTAAGGCAATGGTCCAATTTGAGCTCATTTCTATTTTTACCCAACTTCAGTATCTGTATTCTGAGGCTCCAGTTGGGAGCAGACTAAAGGTGCGGCGCTGACTCTTACCATCGCCGGTCTCCATGCGCTCTGCGTTGCCGTACTTCTGTGTGTTCCTGGCAATGGTTCCCATATTGGCCATGTGATGGCGCTCGGTGTGGGAGTGGGACGAGTCCGAGGAGTAGCCCGTCACGTCCGGGGGGGCCGAGTGATTCTCTGGATGGAGACGAGGGAGGGAGAGAGTGAGGCAGGCAGGCAGATGGAGACAGCCAGCCAGCGGTAACTCATTTTTCATATTCATCACTGTACTGTTTGTCAAGTGCTTTGTTTTATTGCCCAATAAACACATTATGATGTTTCTGTGTTAATTTGGGTCACATCCCAGGCACACACTAAACTGAATCTATTTAATACCTGTTTCAAAACAATATATCCTTTGCAACCTGAAGCAGCTTTCAGTTTCTGTGTACCGCAGATGTCAAATAAGTTTCTAGAACACTTACGTGCTCTCTTAAATCCATGCTTAAAAGGTTTCTATTTGCCACTGCAAAGATGTTATATTCTTGTACTTAGACGCTTTGTAAATCCTTGAAATCTACTGTATTTCTACTACTTTTTAATGCGTCCCTTCTTTTTAAATTCTCCTATTTTCTGATCTACTTGTTTTGTATATTTATGCTTTATGTAAAGCACCTTGAATTGCCTTTGAGTCTGAAATGTGCGGTATAAATAAACTTGCCTTGTCTTGTAAACTTAAATGAAAGCTTATTTTACTACACAAAAGCTAAAAATTTGACACAAAACCTGCTCTTCCAAAGACACCCACATGACATCTAACTGATTTCTTCAACACAAAGTCCAGACATAAAAGTCAAAGCCAATCCTTTAATCGTAAGAAGCTTGTCAATATCTGTTAGTGTGAAATCAATAGCAAACAGTGTTGAGTGTGCCCAAATTCAAAACCACTCATCACATCTCTATTTAGTTTAGCCTCTTTGATTACTGATCAAAACATAAAATCGCAAATAAATCACATTTATTGGAGGCTATCAGTATAGCCATTGGATCTTTTGTCTTACCCTGGCCTAAAATCAATATCAAAAATATGTGCTGTGAACCTAACAGGTCTGTTTTCCTGGAAATATTTGACACGTGATTCAAGAATTTATGGTTTTATTTCTACAGGGTGTCTACAGGTATCATTAATGATTTTAAAGACCTTATAAAGATAATTTTTAATAACATTTAAGGGTGATTTTTGGACAAATCAGTGTTTTCTCTAAGCATTCCACGTGGAGGTAGGTTTTACATAGAAATACAGTTATTGGAGTGAGTTAAGTTAATCTACATCTAATCTTAATCTACATTTTGAAAACAGGTTAGAAGCAAATGATGAAGTAAAGACAGCATTAGGTTCAGTGACAGGTTTAAAGATCGGTAACATCAGAGGTCTGGATGCAGAAGAGCTTGACTCATTTGAACAAAAAATAAATATATGAATAAATAAATAAATAAATATCAAAAGATAGTTAAATGCAATGACAGCAAATGTTTGTAAGTAAGACCTCACAAATTCAAATCAAAGATTATTTCATGACTATTAAGGCCTAATATTCACACGGTTGAATTCAAAACATGTTAAGACTTTTTAAGGACCTGCAGACACCCTGTTTTTAAGTCTGATTGAAACACTTGTGGTAAGTATTTCTGTGTTGAACGTACCGTCTGACTCCAGCGGCGGTGGCCACAGCATGTCAGATCCAAACTCACAGGATCGTCGCAGAGACCCTCCGTTCTCTGCGACACTCAGAGCTCCCTTCCTCTTCAGAGACAGGTGGCCAATACCTGAATGCACACATATGACTGTGTTATACTGTGGTTTGCACACTGACGCAAAGCTACAGGTAACATGAAACTGCAATCAATCTCACTTCATTTACCTGTACATTTACTTTTTATGTACTCTATTCAGGATCCATATCCATTACAAAAAAACAATTTGGTGCCCAAAATCACTTAAAGCCAGAGTATGCAGTTTTAATTTGGTCTCATTGGGAAAAAATCCCATATAAACTTGAAGCATATTGTAATTTAAGTGGACTGAAAGAAAACTAAACTTCTGCAACTTCTTTTGGCTCTGTTTTCAGGCTTTAGATAATCTAGCGTGTGACAAGAGACTTTAGCCAAATACAAGTCATTTCAGAGAGAGGACGCTTCTATTGACTGTTCTACAAATGCAAATACGAGTGCACGTTCCTTAGGTGAAAGCCTGATTCAATAGCGGAGAATCCTGCTGAGAGAGTTACTTTTCCAGCACTGGCAACAACTGCCTGCAGTGCAAAGCAACCCAAAAAAGCAGATGGATTTATCAACAAGAGAGTCTAAAAGAGAGTCCGACAATATAAGAAATAATTCACACGTCAATATCAGCAAAGTGTTTCAGAGATGGAGAGGACATGTTGCTAATAGTTTAACTTTCTGCCAACTGGGGCCAAAGGCTCATGGCTGCTTCAAGTTCACTGTCATGTAGCTGACGCTAGCTGGAACCTCTAATCACAGTGTATCCTCCGCCTCACTCCACAACACTACAGACCACGTCACTGGGAGGAGAGTGGGCAGCAGCTCCAGCCAGTGGCAGCAGCAACCCAAATCCAGCCAGTGCAAACCCCAGCTCCAGAGGACCGGACAGACCTGACTCCCCGCCAGATCAGGAAACTTTCTGCTGCTGCAGTTACACAGATTAGAGCTGGCGCTGCTGCTGGCCACCAGCCTGCTGTAACACCTGGTACTGGGGAGTTCTCGCTGGCCCAGTTCGAGCTGCTACAGATGCCATCCAAAGGTCCGTTCCCTCTCGGGAAAACAGTCCACAGCAGCAAAAAGCAAGGCAGAGGTACGGTCAGGTGGCTAGCTAGCTAATTCTTGTCTTTGTGGTGTCATAAACAGAAAGAGAGAGCAGGGCAAAGAGGGGCTGAGCAAATAAGCACCTCTAACATTGCTCATTAAAAGATTAAATATGGGAAACACTGGGTTACTGTATGAAGCACATGCATTTGCCAGTGGCCGTCTAGTGGGAGGGGCTTATGACAGAGGGAGAGCTGCAGGAGGAGGGTGTATATTCAAATCATTTTCCAAATTTCTGCCTATCCACCTTTAACAAGCCAGTCTTAAGACAAAAACATTAAAATTCAACAATGTAAAACACACACTTTTTTCAGTAGAGTCTTACCGTGATGTGACTGTGACAGGTGGCTCTGCTGGTGGTGCAGCTGGCTCAGGTGTGTGTGCCCCAGGTGCGTGTGCGCCAGATGCGAGATGTGCGTGTGTGCCAGCGAATCGGCCAGCCGCCCAGCGTTGCCGCTGCCTCCACTCTGCGTGGACGAGGACGAGGAGGAGGTGGAGCCAAGGTGGGCCGGGCCTAGATGGGAGGGGCGGCTCATCCAGTGCTCCATGCCCGACATGTCATCACCTGGGCCCGCCTCCTCCTCTGAGCCCGACGACGAGTCTGAGCACAGGGGGGACAGGCCTAGTGAGAGTCAGGATTTGTTAACAGAAAACCTTCACACAACATCAACACAACATCAGCAAGTAACTTAAACTACATGAAGAAACCTTCATTCATTGCTCATTCTTTCTGAGAGTTACATTAGAAGATCGATACCACTCTCATATCCTTGTGTTAACTGTTAACCAAGAAATTGTCCAATATATAACTTAACTTGTTGTTTTTACAATTCAGTTTTTGTACATAACAAACACACAAGATCTAATGTGTTACTGAGTGAGCTGTAGAGGTGCTTTTATACCCTTGGACAGAACCAGACTAACTGTTTCCACCTGTTTCCAGTCTTTATGCTAAGCTAAGCTAAGCTAACCAACTGTTGGTCCCAATTTTGAATTTACTGTACAGGTATGTCTAACTCTCAGCAAATAAAAGCATATTTTCCAAAATGTTGTACTGCTCCAATAATATGCAAGATCTCTGCAACACAGAGGTTTACAGTTGCTGTGGTCACAGTGTTATGTGGCTTTAAAAGATCTGTAGAAATCTTAGCTTAAAGTTTAAATCAGTTAAAAACCCATTTCAGTTTAAAAACTACTAAATACTTCTGAAAATATCAGTAATTTTGCTGCATGAGGTGACTGGATTAATACCGTTATGGTGATTCAACCAACATGATGGTAAGAAGACAATTATGCTTTTCAGGTGAACATTTTCATTAAAGCAGTGGTGTTTCTTTCAGTTAGTATTACCATGTCAACCCAAAATGTGACTGCTGATTATGGTTTTGACTGCCTACTCATGTTCCCTTTCAAAGAGTGTTTTCAAAGTTATTCATCTCTGACTGAAACTACATCTGGGATTGACTAATGGATTCATTAGCTCTGTATGAAACATTTCATTGGTTTTGTTCTTTACAAACACTACATGGACAAAAGTAAGGACATACTTTTGAGTACTTTTGGTTTGTGGCTGCTCTGCAAATGACTGCAAGCTGTCAAAAGTGACATATTCTGGAATTGGCTTATGGCCAATTACAACATAAAGGCCCCTATACACCGAGCAGACTGTCAGCCGTCAAATGTCGGGTCATTGGTGAGCATCTATCGCCCTAGTTTTTAAGGTGTGTCCAACACTATTGGCACTTGTCAGCCCTTGTTAGAATTCTCAATCTCATTCTGAGCCCAACGGGTCCCGAAAAACGCAACATGTCAGAACAGGTGATGACCAAAATGTGCGCTGACTGGCTAGGTAAGGTAGGGCTCGGGCTGTAAGAAAATAATAATTAAAAAAAAGTAAAAAGTGAGCACTCTGCAAGTAGCTCCCTCTCCTTCTCTCCCTGCCTGCAGGGCTTGAAGGAGAGGGAGCTGCTTGCAGCAGCCAGGCTCAGTGCCGAGCTTTCTGTCCTCATTCCTGGCCAGAGCAGGGAGCTCCTCTGGCGGGGAAATACAGTGTGGAGAGTCAGTGATCCACTGAGCTGGTCCATTTTCCGCTGGAGATGCACGTGACTTGCACCACCATACAGCTTGTGTGTTCCCGGCGCTAGAAGCGGACAAATGCTTTTTGGGGGGGTCTGGCTTGGTCGGGCTTGGGCTAAGTATTTTATGTGACGATCTCGGACAGGCTGGGTTCGGGCTGGTTCTCACATGGGTCTGTTCAGGTTGTAATTTTTTTGGCACGTTGAAAACTAATTTTTGGCCAATTTAGCATGTTAAATCAGCAGCTGAGACAGCAGAGTGTGTTGGCGACACAAAGCACTCTGATTGGTGGTTCAGTTCAGCGCAGAGAAGAGAAACAGAAGTGAGTAAAGCAAACAAACGACTAAAGTCAAGAGGGTGTGAGATAGAAACAAACATGTTATTTTAGGTGAAATATGTTTTCAGCCACCGAACTCTTCAGCAGAAACAGTTCATAACACGTGTAATTGCTTGCTAGTGCACGGTAAATATTATTTGTTCTTTTAACATCTGGTTGTGTTGTTAATGTGCTAACTGGCTAACTTCAGGGTTCCCACACATTTTTATGGACAAAATTTCAAAACTTTTCCATGACTTTTAAAGGACCCATAATACTTTTTTTCTCCCCCCACTTGCCCGGCGTTTTTCTAACATATCAGATTCAAACTCTATTCAAACCTAATTTTGGCTGGCCGGCGTACATGAAGGGAGAGACAGAACGCAAGGAGAAAATGAAGAAACATATGTGATGGTTAACAGAACGTCACACTTAAAATGCATATTAAATAAGTAAACCAATATGGTGTTATGTTACATTATGTGATAGGTTATCCATGGAAGATTACTGTAACAATTTTATTACACACAGCAAAAATTTCATTACTTTTCCAAAACTTTCAATAATTTTTAGGAATTCCATGACTTTTCCAGGCCTAGAAGATGTGATTGTAATGTTTAATGACTTTCCAGGTTTTCCATGACCATGGGAACCCTGCAACTAGCTTCTTGAATCTGTCCTGTCGGTCTTCCGGTTTCCCTCTCTACCTGCTGGTATTGAGAATTACTTCCTTTTACGCAGGCACAGAATGTATGTGGTAGTTGGCTGTTGGCTGAAGTTTTCACAAGATGTCCAACTACAACTTTTTGGCGAAGACACAGGCGATGTAAAGCAAAGCAACAGTCTGACGTCATTGCCTCTGGTTCTTTGATGTCGGTTTGGTGTGTCTGGGCCTTAAGGCAAGTTTTGCAAAAATATGTGAATACCTCTGATTGATACTTTTATGTACTTTTTGTCTGGGCTGGGCCCCATGCTACTATTTTTTAGTGTCAACAGTTTGTGTTTGTCCTTTTCTTGTTTCTACATGTACATGAAACCAACTCCGTAAAGAAATGGTCTTCCCAGTTTGGTGTGGAAGAACGTGACCTCATCCCCATCCAACACCTTTGGGATGAACTGGAACACTGACTGTGAGCCAGTGCTGATCACCAACATCAGTATTCAGTGTTTGAATGTGATCAGGACTGGCTCACAGGTTCCAAATTTTTAATGTAAATGGCCACGGTTGTGGAAGGATATATGCAACTATCACATATGGATGTGATGTCTGGGTGTCCACATACTTTTGTCCATTTAGTGTAAGTAAGAGTAGAGCTATAAAGGGTCAGTAAGCCCAGTTTAAAATCCCAAGAGAGACTAAGGATCCTCTCTCTCAGTCAGTTGACAGCAGCTTCCACATGTGAGCCTCGTGATGATAAAAAGATCTGGATCTGGGTTTTAAAGTTTATTGTTTGAGTTCAGTAAAACAAAAGTTCAAAGTAAAGCAACAGACCATGATTCACCACTTTTCACCATTGAGCTTTTATGATCTCTTGAGCTCAAAGACACAAAATGTCACTAATTAGTCAGCTTACATAGAAAAGCCACAAGAACCAATTTAGTTCAAATTGGCTTCAAGCTGCATTTAAAAACCACAGAGACTGAATTTAACTCTTTAAATCAGAGTTAATCATCTGAACACAGAGGAGCAGGCCCAGTAAACATCCATGTGAACAGAAGTCTTACATTCATGTAAGACTTCTGTTCACATGGATGTGAACAGAAGTCTTACATTCATGTAACATAACAGGCTGAATTATAAGTTATGTGATCCCTTGAGAAGACGTCAGGTTCACTCAAGAACTCTATCAAAAGGTTAAAAAGCAAATTACCGCTGAGGAAAATTATTACATTTCCTTCATTAAAATTCAATCAACACCCAAATTGTGGCATCAACTCTGATTATATTCAATCCAGTGAGCTCATATTGGAGGTAAAGGTCAACTTCACCATCCCATTCCAGCCAACTTCTCCTAGTGCAAAAATATTAAATATTGGCTAATACTAATCAGTGTTTCTCGTGTTCTTCATGACTTTACAGTAGCTGACATTACAGCTGTGTGTTTACAGTACAGTGTACAGTTTTTTGTGTTGAAATGACTGTTTTCCTCTGAAGAACCAGAGACACAGCATTACAACATAATCCTGTCTGGGCATGGGGCTGCCTCTGCGGGGTCACATTTTAGGCTTACAGCAGCCCAGTTCAGGCAAGATAACTGAAGTGTGTGTGTGTTTTTTTACTTTAAATTGCACAATTATTTTAAAATAAGAGGACAATTATTAAACTTGGTTTGCTTTTAATGTTGCAAATCTGAGAATTTCACTAAATTCTGCTGCTGAACTGACTGAAGAACTCATTGGTAGGTCATATAATCTGTCACTGAGTCTTAAAAAATCAGCTTCTTCTCCAAACATGAATCTTAAAATAAGAATAAAGCTGATTATTCAAAGCGGAACTATCTTACTTCTCCACTAACTGGCTTGTGACTGTGAAGATGTTTTTGCAGTGTGTGCAGGTGTGTGTGTTTTTGCATGTGTCTCGTCACCTGGAGGCGTGTATGCATCCATGGAGGTCTGCACCACCAGCGAACGTCTTTTGGAAGGCATCGGCACCGCCACCTTCCTCTCCACGTGTCGTGCCAGCACGGCCTGCACCGCCTCGGTGTGGACGTCTGAGAGAGAGATAGATTCATTCATTGCATGAAACTTCTAGGGCTGATTTCATTGTTTCACTGAATGTGCGTGTCCTTGTCTCTGGACTCTTTGATACAAGCAGATTGGATTTTCTTTTTCTTTTCTAATTTTCAAGATTATTTTGCTGCTTTTTTTGCCTTTATTAGATAGTAAAAATAGACAGGAGATAGTGGAGATAGAGAGGGAGAGGAAGACATGTAGCAAGCAGGCTGAGATTTCAAACATGGGCCACTGCTCAGGATTTAGGACTAAATGGGACACACACAGATTGGATTTTTAAAATACACTTGCAGATCAATGGAAGGAGCCAAATATCAGTTTGGATAGTGCCACATACTGTAGCTGTTTCAGTGGCAATCAATAACATAAGTAAAACATCAATCTAATTACCTATAAATAGAAATTAATTGCAAAATTTTTCTATTTTTCACTAAGTTAACCTATGTATGGCGACTCTAACTGGAAACTCAGCTAACTGGCTCCAAACTAGCAATGCAATGCTTCTTCCTCTTTTTTAATTTTCAAGTTAGCAACTGGATTTTAGTTTGGGCCTTTTTTTGAGTAATAAATACATTTTGATGTTTTAAATCAAATAAACCCATTACAGAGTACAGTGTTGGCTCATTCTGTGAGAAGATAAGATATTATTGGCCAATTAAAACAATGTACCAACATCAATACCTTGCAACCTGTGGAGGAAGCATTAGCCAACAATGACAGGGGGACACTTCATAGATTAACTTAAAGGTCAGTTAACAGGACTTAGTACTTCTTAGGCTGTAAAAAAAAAACCTCTATCAAGTCAAGACATAGTCTCACATAGTCAGACCTATCTCCACATTCTGCTGTGCTGTGCCAGTGCTGGACAAAGGTCCGGCTGAACACATCATAATTCAGCACTAAGGGGAAAATAAAACACTCTGAATTGTTTGTATTTCTTTAAACCAATCACAATCATCTAGGGTGGCACTAAGCCCTGGACGCAGCGACAGTGCAGTTGCAAAATAATGCCAGGATGGAACTTGCTCTCCTGTTTGTTGCACGTGGGGAGGCAAGGCCTGGCATTAATATGGCTAAATCCCCACTAAAGAAACCCAACCTAAAACATTAAAAGTCATTGAGTGTGTAGGTTACCAGCTCAGAGACTGTTGTTATTGTTTCATGTTCAGTGCTAAAACTAAGTGGACATAGGTCTGGCTATGCAAGACTTGTTTTACATAGCTACGGGAATTTTGAAAACGGTAACACACAGATAGCAGAGGGGGAGTAGAATTCCATCTGTAATAGGTGGCCAATGGCAGGCTTAGGGGCCGTGCACATGACGCTGTTTTTGCGCCCTCAGATTCATTTTTTTTTAAGCACATTCCCGCACACATTCCCAAGCGCCCATTTTTCAGGGTACAATGGCTGCGCTCTAAGATAAACCGAGGTCAACTTTTAGAACGCAGCAGCGCACACCGCATGTCATGTGACAAGGACCAATTACGACCCACAGATATCTTTCCCTTCTTCCACAAATATCAGTCTGTGGTACATATGTAAGTTAAATATTTTGGTGCAGAGCTGCCAGACGTGTGTTTACATGTGTCCGACAGACGATGCCCACACACTTACAAAATGCGCCTGGAAGAAGATCAGCTCTGCAACCAGGATATCATTTAAACAGGCTGTGATACGGTGGTTGTTAAGTTTGCCTAGCAACCTCAGACACAACCTACCGCTGTGCTCTTGAAAGCTGGCTCAAAAAAGGCATAAAAGGAGCACCCAGCGCCCGACCTCACGCTTTCCAGGCAGTTGAAGACTCGGCATGTGTACGGCCCTAAAACTTACAGTCTACATCCTGTGAGTCTGAATGCATCTGACTGAATGACAGAAAACCTGCATTACCAACTGGAGATATAAAGTTTGAATGACTTGGTTTACAAAGCAGGAAGAGTCAAATAAAAGACCCTATCGAGCATTATGGGAATGGGAATAACCATGATTGCTTTAAAGAATACAAACAACTTGGAGTGTTTTTTACCCCTTTACAAGAATGATAATGTGTACTTCCAAACCTTTCTCTTGCGCTGACAGAGTGCTGTGGAGAAAGTTCTGGCTCAAGAGTTTAGCCAGCTGCAATATTTCCTTTTTAAGTTTAGTTAAAAGGCGGGTCCATTATTTTTTTCATTTTTTGCAGGTTTCTATATCACTCTGTACTTTCGCAGCAGTGTTTCTTATATATTTAAATCAGAACATTCAAATTTTGGTTGAAGGACGTATGTTTTAGCCTCAACATGCCATTTTCCCAAGCGGCTCTAAAAAAGTTTTCCCATGTGAGCTGACATGGGTTTCCGTATAATGATGTTGCTACATATAAACCCTGCAGCCTGCCTAATGATCCTGCAACCGGCACAGAAGCTGAACAACTTTCTGCTGTGGATGCCACGTTAGTTTGGATCTGAAACTCACACAACGACACAAACTAACTAATAGATCGCTGTACACCAGAAACGTCTTGTGTTCTGTGAGGTAAAATTACTGCTTTTGTTGTTGGAGTCTGGTAGCTTTGAAGAGAGTGATATAAGAACTTCAGTTACCCGTTGTAAATTGCTGTCTGACAGCCAGGTGAAGTGGTAAAAATATAACACTGACTATGGATAAGTACCTGATATAAGCCCACTTTGAAATATCCAAACTATCCCTTTCAGTTATTATAATGATGAGCACTTGCTGCCCTAACCAACATGCAGCATACCACTGCTTATTGCTCACAGCTGAGTGGGCATTTACATTTGAAAAACCTGGAAAAAGAACACAGATGAACCCACCCTTTAAGCAGACGGTTTAGGGGCATTAATTGGATAGCTAGTGTCAATAAAACAGCAGTGTGTTTATCATTGCAGGTGTGCTTTCTGTACCTGATCGGTAGCGCTCATCTCTGGTGCCGGAGGTTCGCCGCCGGTGAAAACGGGCAGCAGAGGGAGGGCCAAGCGGGGCCCGATGAGACATGGGCCCCTCCATACCTATAGAGGCAAGCAGGCAAGCAGGCGGACAGACACACACATATATACACACACACACACACACACACACACACATACACACATATGCACACACACGTTTCACAAAAGCAATAAATACAGTGCCAAAAAAAGAAAACAAACATGGAGATGATTTGAATCGGCAGAAAAATTATATTTTTCTGACATCACAAAACAAATAATAATAAAAAACAAACAAACATAGAATTAAATAATAATAATGTGGTAGTTCTGTAATATTGTTGCTTGCGGACAGAATATCCCTCAGTATTTTGTGACCCATAACAACCACAGCTACATCCCTGTGATAAACGATAAAGACTGTGTGTGTGTGTGTTTTAGTTGCAGTGAGGCCTGTGTGTGTGTGTGTGTGTGTGGAGGCAGTACGTTCAGATCCAGAGGCCCAAGCTGAGCTCTAGGGAGTCTTAACCTACATTCACTAATGGCGGCGGCTGAAGGCTGAATCGATAGAGTAGAGTATCATCGCAACTGTATTTGTCATGATACCAGATCGATGCCCCGGTAGTGATATGTGTGTGGGGGAGGTCAGAGGTTGCTAAATTACCTCCAGCATGTGGAACATATGCCCTGATCAGTTTGGACCTCTTCTTCTCATAACCCTTCTGAGTGATGTCCCCTGCAAACAGATAGAGATAGATAGAGAGTGAGAGAGCCAGTGATGGCTGAGCGGGCTTCTTTTTTAAAATTAATTTACTCATAAAAAAAGTTATAAAACATGTTTTATTATGGTTGCTTGAATCCTTTTGGGGTTTTTTTTTTACTTGGAGGGCAGTGCTGGTGGCTTGTTGGACATATAAGCACATCGCCCTCAGTTTGAATGTGAGACACTTGTCTCATATCACGCAGCCTCATCTGGCTCTCCCAGTCTTTTAATGTCTCTGTCTAGACTGTTCATTAAAGATAAAAATGAGAAACATAAATAAAACAACATAAATAAACGATGTGATGAATAATGATGGAAATGAAGTTAGAAAGAAACAAGAACAATATATAATGATTGTTCAGTTCAAGTCAATTGAGAGCCTCTGAACAGGACAATTATTATAAAGTTGTCAAAATACTTGATCTCCTGTAACGAAAACATGAATCATGACAAACATTGGTAAAGCCGAGCCTTGTCTGCTTTCATATATCAGAAAAAAATGAACCCCTGTAGTTCTGTAGTTACAGAACAGAAGACAGACCCTGTCACACACATAAAAACCTTGTGGAGAACTGTGATGGGAGAGCTAGACGAGATGAAGACTTGGGGTGAGGTTCGACATGTTGCCAAAGATAGAAAACAATGTAGGGAGCTCCTTGTGTCCCACAGGAGACAAAGAGGGTACAACACCATGTTCAACACATCACTCACCAATCAAACAGTGTGTCCAGCGCTAGGGGCCTCACTGTGTTTAATATAAAGTGCTTGTCAAGCTGCCTTGCAGGACCTGAAACCACCCACAGAGTCTGATGCTGGAATCAGGGAGGACTGCATCCGACATTTTTTGTAACTTTCCGAAACAATCTGTCAATCATGTGAATGGCCATGATGTGACATCAAGCTTTGGTCCCACCTTTGAGTGTGGCCACTTGTGTCTTCCACACAAACTAGCTTGTTTGAAACATAGTGAACTCAAGACTTCCAAAACTGCATAACATGCACAACAATCACAACTTCACTTCAGTGATACCAATGATCAGTATCTCAACTGAGGCCCTGCACCAGAGAGGACCCCTAAGATAAAGTTAACCTTACGTGGGATAAAAAAAAAAGATTGCCATGTCTACAAAGACAACTCAAGATATCTGTACATATACTGACATTAACAATAAAACACTATATTAATGTCATACCAATTAATTACCTTTAGCAATGGACCTTAGCTGGCATCAGGGTTGGAAATTGGCAACAGCCAAATGCTGGTTAAATATATACAAGTGGCTGCTAAATCACCAGCCAAAAATAATAGTAAGTAATCTATTGAGTGGCTGGTGTAGATTTTGGAATTCACCACCTGCAGTGACAGGTGGACAAAAAAGTTGATTTCCAACCCTGGCTAGCATCCATGTTTGTTTATCATACGAATGCAGTATAATAGAGATGTTCTGTTACCATTCTTTCCTTCCTGATACCGATACCTGAACTTATCCGCCAATACAGAGCACTGATCCAATCCCAATGCATAAAACAAACAGCCAATTTTAACAGCTGTATACTACTAACCCAGGGGGCTTTGAGTTTGAACGATGCTGCACTTTAGCCAATCGCAATTGAGGGGGCGGGGCCGAGACGTGCAGGTGTCCCCACGAAATGTGTACCTACAGAAACAGCAAGCTCCACGTCCATGGCGACCGCTCCACCCAAAACGCCGTCTCGTCAACGTGAAAAAAATTTCATGTCGTATCCGACAACAGAAGGCTTTTAACAGATGACATTCTGATGTTAGCTTTGCTGCTGCTGTTAGCTGACCCTGTCAGCTGCAGCCACTGATGCTTTCTAGACATTGTGATTTCCCAAAACTGAATAAATACCACACAAAACTGCTTTGCTAGCTCAATCATGTTGTAACTAGGAAAAAAAAAATCCTTTTTTTCTTTTTTCTTTTTTTTTTTTAAACCGATGGATTTCCAGATTGATGCTAACTCAACTTTTCTTCCTCAGGGCTCTTCGAACAAACTACTCCTCTTGTGACTCCGAAGAGTTTCCTAACCAAACACAACGTGCACACAAAGGTTTTCACCAACCATGACATGAAATTATTTCCATTGTTACTTTACATAAACTGCATTATGAAGAAATATCATTAGACCATCAGCAGACGTTTTACATGAAGATAGTAAGTGGACTCAGCAAGGATATTGGACAGACAGACAGAGAGGTCAGTGTGGACAGGCGACCATAGAGAAGCTCATTACAATCCCTGAGGGGGGTTGCCGCTGCCTAGGCAACCACTGATACACCCCCTCACCATCACTACCACCAGCTGTCAATCACAGCACCCCAGGGTCCTCGCAGCAAGGAGGTAATACCTCCTCGTTTGTCCCCATTAAATGCTGTTAAACTGCCTCACACCAGTGTTCTAATTATTGATTCTTATTTGATTGCCACAGAGATGATTAACTCCCCGACAACAAGGGAACAAATCAAACACAACGGTGAAAGACATCCAGCGAAAGAAGAGCGGGCATGTGAACATATAAACAAGACAGCTGACAGATGTACATGCCACCACACTATTAGAGATATCACACTCCTTAAAATAAGTGAAACTAAGATACAAATACAGGGGGTAAGTTCCTCTTGTTTGAGATGGACAGAAAATGTTTTTTGTTATGAAAAAGTAAATTTCTAAACAAAAACACTAGTATTAAAGCACAAGGCTGGAGATATTACAGATTTTCGTTAATGTCAAAAGATGCCATGGAAAGACCAAAACCAACAATGTGTTCTGTTTCTTAGATGAGATGTAAATCTTTAAAAACACAAATATATAGTTTCATTTTTTGGAAGTGTCAGTAATTTCCTCAGACACCTGCTTACTGTAGTTTTTAGCAAACAAACAGGCGGAAAATATTCAATTGTTGGGGAATATTTTCAGTTGCGGATTAATCCACATTTGGTGTTCTAGTGAATAATTGTGGCAGCAGGACAGTGTGTGTGTGTGTGTGTGTGTGTGTGTGTGTGTGTGTGTGTTCATAATGAAGGAAAATGTCATCCAGTGCAACAGTGTGGCTCACTGATGTGTATTTAACAACACTGAAGCTCTATGACATGGAGGAAGACGATATATCAGGCTGTAGAAGAACATGACCTCAACCCCATCTAACAACTTGTGGAATAAATTGGAACACTTCTGGCTCCCAAACTCCAAGATGGTGACGGCTGAATGCTATCCGGTTTCAAAAAGGGATGTTACATCCATTACTCTTACGGTCTGTGGGGCAGACACTGAACTGACAGTTAACTGAGGATAAAGGCTCTGGACATGGCAGCAACAGAAAGTTTGCTGATCCAGTAGGGAGTTGGGACGTTCCAGGATCAGACCCCCTGCCCCCTGGGTGACTGATACTCAGCTCTACTGCAAACACATAAATGCTATCACAGATTTATGGTGCTAAATATGAGAACATAATTCTGATACAACAAGAAAAACATCAGCCTGCAGGGATGACAAAGATGCTCACTTTTCCCCAACATCCATCAACTCTTTTCACAAATCTTGAATCACCAGTTTTATTTGTTGTTGCTTGTGTTCTGTTCTATTTGAAGCTGTTGTTTCATCTGAAATAAGTGAAATTATCACACCTGAGTGGTGACTCTGTTACTCTATTTGCCAAAAGATGAACTCAGCTGTTTGCACACAGATTGTTTTTTTGGCAGGGGAGGGGGGTGAGGGGACTTGAGGGCACAATTGCAGCTGTGCATCTATGCATACAAACAAATTATGGCTGCAAACAAATATTGACGACAGTAACTTACTGCTGGCTACTGCACTATTCAAAATCCAGTCTGTAAAAAAGAGGCATTCCTTAGAAAGAGAAACATCTAAGCTTCATAAACATAATACTCCTGGAAATGTCTCAGGACTACAAATCAACAAGACACTCAGTTGCTAATTCATTATCTGCAGCCTGCCCACTTCTGCACAACTCAAACGTACACAACGGTGTCGTAAATTTATGAATGGAAAAAAACAATGTGGAAGCAGGTCTGCTGCAGAGCGGTGGTGGGAGTGTTTTCACTGAGAGGAGTGAATGAGTGAATGAAATGTGACTGAAAACAGAGCAAAGGAAAGAAGATAAGGAAAGAAAGAGAAAGAAGACAGACAGACAGACAGACAGAGAGACAGATAGATAGATAGATAGATAGATAGATAGATAGATAGATAGATAGATAGATAGATAGATAGATCAGATCAGATCAGATTTGTAAAAACAGTGAGAGAGACCGAGAATGACAAGAGTCTGCATTTCACAATCGGACCATGGAGAATGGCCAGAACATCTGGGTCCAATCTGCTCATCTGTGCTGCTCTGTGAGTCTGTATTGTGTATATGAGTGTGTGTATTATGTGTAAGAGAGTAAAAGAGTGTACATTGCGTGTATGGGTGTGTATAATGTGTGTATATGTGTGCATGGGTGTGTTATATCTGAGTGAGGCCTTTTCTCAGATCAACCGCAGCATAACAACATTCCTGCTCCTTCTCTCTCTCTCTCTCTCTCTCTCGCTCTCTCTCTCTGAAACACACACACACACACACACACACACACACACATGCAAGGTCCGTGGGGAGACGCCATCTTCCACTCACAGCGCAGCAGAGCAGGGAGGGTGTTGCCTAGCAACGGTTGTCCTGGAGGAAAAAAAAAAAAAAAAGGCCCGAGACGACCATCTTGGATTTGGAGCATCAGATGTGAGAAGTGGGGTAATGATACCTGCCAGAGTGTGAGTGTGTGCATATGTTTGTGTGTGTGGGTCTGATGTGTGTGTTTGTGTGTCATACCAGTCTGTATTGGCAGCCTAATTACTTTCCTCCGTCTCCTCGCTCCCTCTCCTCCCTGCTCTCTGACACTCGGCTGTTTTAATGGCACACAGCTGAGGTAGAATCGATAGCGGCCGACTGCAGATTGGAGTTTTTTCCGCCTGCTGAGATTGTGCAGCCAAAAGGTCTGCGCTTAAAAAAAAAAACTCTCTGAAAACTCATTTTGGCAGGTTCACCACAAACCTGTGATGTCGTCTGCAGTGAACACATCATCCCTGACTCTTTCTGATTTCTGTTCTTTGATGTTCATCCAAAAGATTTCACTAAAAACTACCCCTAAAACTGTTTCAATATGCATCAGTGATGCTGATAGATTTTCAATGTAGTTAGTCCTGGGGACCTACTCAAATGACCTCCTACCACTGTGACTTGGATCAGTTTTGGCTGTTCAATACGAATATTCGTCTATTCTTTTTTTCTCTCTCTCCAAATAAAGTTTGAAAGTTTGAACGTGGCTCAGCGTCAGCGGGACCTTCAGTGTGACAGTGGCATTCATGTAACATAGTCAACAAGCTAACTGCACTAGCGACAGATCGAAATGTGCAACTTTTTTTGCAGACACTAGATATCAAACAAAAGCCTGAAACTTTGCCGTATTAAGTAACTGTGAGCTGTGATTTCACCACTTACAAGCAGAAGGCAGAAGATGTTATCTCACAGCCTAATGGTGGAAAGTTTCTCCTCCTCTGTATCATGTCTACAGCTGTCTGTACCAAAGAGAAGTGTGGCAGTTAAGAGCGCTCACTCTCCAGCAAAACCTGGGGACCACAACGACCCTAGAAGTACACTGCACAGTACGCTAACTAGCAAAAAAAATAAAAATAAATAAATAAAAAAGACGGTAAAAAAAACCTACAACTGCTTGACTTAAGATATACTTTCTACTTTATTAATGCCTGAGAGGAAATTCCATTTTTTCACTCAGGCCCGTAATACACACACATGCACAAACAGGACTTACACATGCTTTAAATATAGAGATGTCAGAGACAGGGGGCTGCCTTGGACAGGTGCCCTGAGCAACTGGGGGTTCAGTGCCTTCCTCAAGGGCACCTCTGCAGTACCCAGAATGCGAACTGGCACCTTTCCAGCTACCATTCTATACAGGAACTAGGTCTCCTCGGGACTTGTGATGGCGACCTAAAGCCAAGTCCCTATGGACTGAACTACTGCCACCCCAACTTGAACTTGAAACTAGACTTGAAGCTGTCTAAGTCAACTAAAATTCACCTTGTCAGTCAGAGATCCCTATCTCTGACTGACAAGGTGAATTTTTGACTTTTAAGGGGCAGCACTAGTCAATACACTACTGATTAGTTGCACAATCACATCATCCAAATGCAACATTATCAGGGGAATAAAATAAGGTACATGAGTGAATATAAACCTAGTCGCAAGAAAAAATGTTGGCATCCAACGTTTCTGCAAACCATAACAATGTTACATCTGCAAGTAGCAGATACATTGAAACGTAACGTTCAACAATGATATGTTTTAAGTGTGGTTATGTTTAAGCACGAAAACCACTTGATCTTGGTTAGGAAAAGATCATATTTTGGCTTAAAATACTCAAATCCAGGCAGGAAAAGCAGCAATGTCTTGATAAGAACAAGGGCTTTTTGTGGCATGATCCACGTCGATGGGTCGCTATTTAACTTATCCCCGTTTGGAAACTAAAAAAGCCAATGGAAACAAAGCAACGACTCCCTACAACACAACCAGTTTTGTTTGCTGTTCTGGAACGGTGGTCTGCAGCTGGGCAACTGTCTTGCCTAAAAATGTTCAGTTATTGCAGACACTGACGCTTTTACGCCAGGCAACTGCGGTGCACAGAGCTTTAGAGAGCCAGGGCCAGAGCAAAAAGACTGACACATCATCGACAGTGTAATAATAACATTCAAAAAACTAGGTTCACTCTCAGTGGTTTTTGTAACAAGAGAAATACTTTTAAAAAAAAGTCAAGCGACGCCACTGTTTCTCAACACGGATCTGTTGTACAATGTAGCATTAAAATAATAGTGTGACCCCT
Source organism: Epinephelus moara (assembly GCF_006386435.1). NCBI lineage: Eukaryota > Metazoa > Chordata > Actinopteri > Perciformes > Serranidae > Epinephelus > Epinephelus moara. Next base: position 7,498,027 of record NC_065516.1, read on the forward strand.
GCACACATTGGTAGTGAGTTTACTGTGTCATTTCAGATTTTAATGCATCAGGGATGCAGGACGTGTACCTAGCAACATCGCTGAAGGAATAATTTGTTGATAATTGGGGTAAGGTAGCTGGATTTGTGGTGATAATACAAAATGAGAAAGTTGATTTAATGATGACTTAGTCATTAAAGGTATATACTATTAAATGCACCAGTTAAATGCACCGCTACACACTGACTGATCACTCATAAGTGATAATTGAGAGGGATTACTCCTTAGAAGTTTAAACATTGTTTTTTGTCCTGTTTTTAGGAAAATACTGTATGGTATATATTTAAATCCCCAACTCACTTTATTCAATTTGAGAAATATGATGGCAGGCAGGCATTCAAAACTTCATTTAAAAACCTCAATGGAAGCTTTGTCATTTCATATAGCCCTAGTTTGGGTATCAATCCAGAAACTCAAATATTGTATCAGCACTAGTATCAAGTGAATTCTATTCTGATGTTTGATGCATTCTGGGATCAATTGTTTTCATTTTCAGGAACCAGATTTTCTCTCACCCTGCCTTGTTTAATTTTGGATCTCCCAGAATGATCTGCACCTTCTACTCAGACCTCGATCGTTTTTTTGGTTGCTTTGTATTCTGGTTTATTCCCTTCACCTCACGCTTTAATTCTGTGGGACTGATATTAAAGACTTTGACATTTACAGTTGATGGTTTCGATTTCTAAGACGCTTTAAACTGCTTACTGCTTTAAACTCCTTTGGAGCAGGTGGAAATATAAAGGGCTGGTTATTGAGCATCACTATTTTTTAGGTGATGTAGCAAAAAATGGAAGTTGTTATTGAATGTGTAGTCTCGCTCACCAGACCATTCTCAAGAAAAGAAAGGTCTGGCTGCGCCGACTCTCACTTTAAGATTGGAGAAAAAAACGCCCCGGCTTTTTTTATTTCTTTCAACCAATCACAATTGTTCTTGGTGGTGCCACAGCAATGGTGCGCTTGAAAACTGCTACACAACTGGAGGTGGTAGGGTGGGACTTCAGTGGGTGGCTCGTTCCGCCCAATGAGAGACTGATCTATGCAGCGAACTTCCACCCACTCAGACTATTGAATGTGTGGTCTGATTGGTGATCTTGTTTACTCGTTCTCTGATGGTAAAGTTCCAAACTAAATCTGAATCAGGCCAGTTTTAGACTAGTTTATTCAGGCACAGTTGTGCAGCTGCTTCTGTTTTGACAAAATCTAACTGGAGAACTTTGGCTTCTTTTCTTTTGTGTGTCTTTTAGAAAAATGTGTTCATATTTCTCAAAGTAAGGTGTCAAAAAAGGTAAAGAGAGTCAGTCATCGTATCAGCATTAGTATGAAAATAATTCAAAGATGTGCAGTCCTAGAAAAAATTGGACAGGACGTCATGAAGAAAACTAAGTCAAACTAAACTGTGAGGGCTACATGAGGTACAAGTGTTACTTACCAAAAGTCCAAAAACTAAAGTATTCTATTACTACCAAGAAGACTTCTGGCATCACAGACCTGATAATTACAAACTATAGTTCTTGTCATGTCTTAAAATGTTGTTTTCTGTGTAGTTTTGAAGTTAGACTTTATACAGTAGGGAGAAGAGCTGAATGACAACAAATAAACTGCTGCCTCTATCCACCATCCATCCATCCATCCATCCATCCATCCATCAATATATCTATCCATCTGTTTCTGCTGGCTTCTGCTCTGCTGTCTTTTCCCTCAATATCCTGCTTTTATTTGATCTCTCTCTCTCCCTTTCTTATCACATCATCATAAACAGCCAGTCCACCCACAAAGCCGCCATGGTAACCAAATCTACCTCCAGCAGGCACAAATACACACACAGAGAAATACACACACACACAATCTGAGGACTAAAGTATGCGTCATGCATTGGGACCTTGGGCTGTCGCCACACTCACATGCATGAACCCGTGTGGACTGTGGAGCGTCCACTGGACCTACAACGCATGTGTCCACAGCAGAGCCGGGGGCACCACACACACAAACACACACACACACACACACATTTGCAGTGGCAGCCAAGTGTCACGTCCACAAAGGCAGTGGGTTAAGATGCCACTAGTGGAAAGACATTATGACGTCACATACATTTAATTATTTTCACTATCAGTTATTCTTTCATTATCTTTTTCATTAAATCTATTCATTAAGGCAGCAACCAACTGTTTAATTTCCTCATTATTCTCTCAATTGATTGTTCCTTAGAGTCCAAAGTGACATCTTTAAACATCTCATTTTGTCCCACCAACAGTACGAAACCGAAAAATATCCAGTTCACAATAATATAAAACTGAGATAACCTGAAAATCTTCTTTTTAGAGGCTAAAAACTAGGGCTGTAGTCTCCTGGTCAATTAGTCAATTATTTGGTCGCCATGCTCTCGTCCGACCAAATTCTCATTAGTCGAATAATCGCTGTGTTACTTTCATAAGGAGGAAAGTGCTACATCAACAGCTTTCAAGGATTAATCCATTATTTCCTGCGGCGGGGGGGACAGGCTAAGTTACCCATTGACAGAAAGTTGAACTCGCCCACCCTCACGCTCAGCGTCGCGGTGACGCAGACCTCCTGTCTGTTTCTGTAAGCTGACACCATTTCCCTCAGTGGAAATGAAGCTTGTATTTACTTGTGTTTCACAGATAAGAAACAATAAATTGTGAAGACAGTAAAGCCTCCACTAAAATAGCATTTTAAGTCGTGTGTGTGATTTATCCTTCAGGGATTTATCCTGGCTTCATTTGAGCAGAGCAAATTTCCGCTCGTCGCTAGGCTAATGTATACAATGTAAAATGCCATAGGCTAGCGCTAATAACGTTAGCATGTTGTATTTGTTTGGAAAACGTGTTTACTGTGACGGTTGTTTTGTCGGTGAATCTTGTGAGTTGTAATGGAGCCAAACTATGTGCTGTTACCTTTGTTACATGTTGCTGTTGTCCCTGGTTTTATATGAGAAGAGAAAAAGATCGCTAGACGCTAGGCTAGTTTATATAATGTAAAATGCCATAGACTTGTGCTAATAACGTTAGCATGTCTGTCAGTTCTGCGATTTATAGTGAAGCCAGTTTGCGTACTTGTGTTAGAAATTGTCTCTATTAAGCCATGTTTAATGTGTGTTTAATGTGAGTTTAGAATCAACTATATAAATAAAGTTTGATTTGAACTAAACTTTACACAACACAGCCCTCCACCACTGACTAGTGTTTTGGAGGTGTAACTGCAGAGTGACACAGACACACCACCGCAGAAGTAAAAATAACGTGCAGTTTTTTTTTCTTCCCACGACTTATCTATTAGTTGAAGATTATTTGCGACTTTAGTCGACCAAGATTTTCTTTGGTTGACTACAGGCCTACTAAAAACAGATTATTTTTTGCTTAAAAATCATTCAATCAAATGAAAAACTAATCATTGTAGCTCTATTAATGTTTTGTTCTACCAAATGTACAAAGCATTAATAAATACCCATCTCCAGTTATTGCAGAATGAAATTATGCCTTTACAGTTGCATACTTGCAAAAAAAGAGAAGCTATGAGCAACACAAAACGTATCAATAACAATTTTGATGAATAATTAATCATTCAAGGTCATTTTTCAGCTGATGACAGAACATTTGTTGATTTTTGTCTGAACCTTTTGACGTTTTTGTCAGAAAAATATGCAGTTTGGTGTCGTCACTGTCATTTCTGATAAGTTGTGATGCGTATTTGTTATTTACCCAGTAAACCAATAATCAATCAATCAATACTGAGGATAATCCCATGCTGCAGCCCTATGAGCTGCCTGCTCTTTGTTTTGTGAGGCTAAAATGAGCAGATGTTTGGTATTTCCACTCAATAGATGACACTGTTTATCAATTATCAAAATTAGACTCAATTTTCAGTTAAACACCTGATCCATTCACTGTTTACTGTTGTGGCACCTCTCTGCTGGTCTCTCCCACTCGTCTCTTTGATCTCATTAAAAGGTTTAACAGTCAAATTCAACAGACACAAACAAACAGAGAAATTCTGGAGATGTGACCAGGCCAAATACTTGGTCGTTTCAGCCTCTAAAAATGTGAGAATTTACTACTTTTTTTCCATTTTAACTTTGGATGGTTGGTTAATACAAGACATTTGAAAAAAGGTGATTTCTCGCTGTTTCTCCACATTTTATAGACTTAATGGTTAATTCATGAAAACAGATTTATTCTTAATGAAAATAGTTGTTGGTTGTAGTCCTGATTCTGCTGAATGTGAGTCTGGAGGAGAGTGTTGAGCAACTTCCAAACATCACGTGGAGGAACAACAAACTAGCAGCCTGGTAGAAAACACTGTGTGATCATAACATAGAAAATTATGAAAACAGTAGAGAATAAGTCTGTGACACTGATGAGTTTGTGGCTCAGATCAACCATGTTTATCAAATTTCACATGCAAATGAGCTCTTGCTTGCTTTGAATTTCAAGAAAATGAAATTTTGTTCATAAATCTTCACTTGGCCCACACATTTCTGGCTTTTATAACCTTTTCCTGTGCAGATGTTTACCTGTAAGATCTCAACTCTGATTGGCTATCTGACTTGGCAACTAGGCTTGGGCAGTATTATGGCATTACAGTATAACAAGGTATTTAGAAATCCAGAGTATTATTTTCAGTACTATACTGTCATAAATACAGACACTCCACTTTCTATTAAACTGACATGGAGATGCTGCATTGAGGCGCTCAGTCTCTACTGATGGAACAGGTAGCTGAGCTGAGAAAGATGGCAACTGCAAGTGGTGAGGACAGCATTACAGGACTGTAAACATCCAGCCAGCAACAGCAAAGAGAGACAGCAGGGTCAAAGCAGCAGGAGATCGGTGATTATTGGAACAGTGGAAAGATGAACCGAACCGTTTTATTTTGAAGGAGAGAAAAAAAAATTTAGAAGGCGTACAGGTGTATTTTTTGTAAAACAGGCCCCCTGACAACAGACTGAAAGGTCAACTTGTTACAGTTCCCATCTTCAGTCTGACATTGCGTCTACTCTAACTGATTCCCCTGGGGGAGGTGAATTCGATTCTCCCTAACCAATCACTAGAGACCCACCTATCGGCCTGAATCTATTGTCATTTTAAGTCCGCGTTGATGTGTAGCCATCTCAACATTTGGGTTTCGCTGGGATTTTGTGACTAGAAGTATAACAAACTACAAGGTTAGAGATAGGTAAATTCAGAACAGCCTCGATAGCAGCATCTATCTTTTCTATAGTGCCTGCCATTGTTGTTATTACCCCTCACTGGTTAAGGCGAACCACTTGACAGTGCTTGACAATGGCGTTTGTCAAACTCTCATCACTGATTGACTAATCGAGTCTCCCTGTGGTGCTTATTAGTTGTTTTTTATTTTAACCGAGTAACTGCTGTTTCATGTCATGATGCCTCAACTTGGTGGAGTAGGCAGATTTAAATGTCTGGACCCAAGTAAGAAAATTAGAGTTCTTAATCTCAAACGGAGTTGGACTCCAACACACATGGGTCAGTTTGGGATTTCATTTTTTCAGCCTGTTGAGAACTTAGAAAATAGGTATAAAAATATTTTCTTTTTGGACATTTTTTGAGTTTATTACATTAAAAAAAGCTAACAGAGCAAGTGGAATGTCTCTCAGCTGCAAGGTCGGGAGGCATCAGTTCTTAGGCTGAGTGGCCAGTTAGAAAATTTTATCGCACAACCCTAGACAGTGTCAAAAATACTATTATATACCTTGTACTCTTGGGGAAATGTCAGGGAGGTATGAAAGTATAAAAAATAGATACTGTCTAAACCTACCAACTACACTGTATTGTACTGTGTATAGATTCTTTTGTTTGTATCGATAATAAAAAGATGCTGCAGGGGAGAAGCAATATCAGAGATGCTGCAATTACAGGCAACATGTTCTTTAGCACAACTGTAAGTCAAATATCGATTCCTGATATGTTATTTTGGGTTTTTTGAATAATCAATTTACAGAAATCAAAATTGCAAATGTGAAACTGAACTAATTTTTCAGGGAAAGCTTTCTCTCACTGCTTTTTAGTTAAAAAAAAACACAACCACCAGTCACTTATGAGTCACATGATTACACACCTCACCTTTGTTCAAAACAAACATAGTTAGTTGTTAAAGAGCCCGGATGATGGGTTATTTATTTATTCATAACTGATGTCAAATCCTGATATTGATTTTCAGTCAATCAGAAACGCCTCTGATCTGAGTCTTCTTCTGTAAACAGTCCCATTATACAACACACCCACAGATGCAGCCCACAGCTGAGTTCTGCTCATTGTAGTCAGATGAAGCGCAACAGGCGTGTGATGGAGACGGACGTCATCTCAAACAAATGACTGACAGCTGACTCTATTTTGATAACACACCGACGCAGCACCGCTCACTGAGCTGTCACTAGTTTGCTTCCTATTTTAACCAAAAACACATGGCTTTTGTTCCGTCCAATTTAGCCTAAATTATTGACCAATAGGGTATCAAACCTTAATGCTTATCTGGTGCTGACTGACATGTGTAGCACAGAGTGTAGTCTTGTTTGTTGATCAGATATAAATGAAAAATTTCAGACTGTGTTTCATTAAACTCTGGAACAGCTGCTTGTTTTCAGACTAAATCAAACATCCGAGAACTTTGGCTTCGGTTTATATTCCTCAAATCGAGGTATCAGAAAAAAGTAATGGTTTTGGTGTTAGTACTGAAACTCAGACATTAGTGTTATTAGTATCAAAAGCATTCAAATAACACTCTGCCCTGTTGACCAAAGCAAAGCCAGCTCCACACAGCAGCAGAAAAATGCTTGAATCTGGGTTTAAAAACACCAGTTTAATGATCATCTACCCAAAACTCACTGATTGGTCTGACTTCCAGCTGCTGGACTCAATGAACTCTGAGAGGATGTTTTCCAGTCAGCCTGCAAGTAATGATTATTTCTATCCAATATGTTTTTTATTAAAGGGTTTTATTTAGAGTTTCTGCATGAGACATTCAGATTAATAATACAGCAGAAACCCTTGCTATGTAAAGATAAAGTGGAGTAATGACATCTTGAGCAAAGAATGAAGTCACAGTACCTCTGTGTGTGTGTTGTAGTCTGAGCTTCTCTGTGGTTTTTTGTGGTAAGCTGTTCTGGATGTGCGTGCATGGTAGTGTATGTGCGTGCCTTCATATATTGGTTACTGCTGATATTGGGACGGTGTTGTCATGATTAACACTGTTAGCTCTGTCAGCATTGTTGCAATTTTTTTAGCACTGTTTATGAAGTTAGCGAACCATGTCCAGACAACTCATATGCTCTGGATGTCACATAGAGCCCCTTCAATTGCCTACTAAGTGTCAGAATTGAAAATTAAAAATGCCCGTTGCAAGTTCCAACATAGTATTGCTCAGTGTTTTCCACAGAATTCAAATCTGTGTGGCGGTCTGTTCGCCCCCCACAGCTACAGCTGTTCTTCACGGTCACTTTTAACCCATCTGTCCAATCCAAGTGGAAGAGGGGAGGGACAAATACCACAAAGACCAACTGTCACATCACTGAACAACAACGATGGAGAAATGAATACTGAACCCACACAAATTGGCGGGTTCGTCCTCTCTCTGTGCTTCAGCCTTCCCTTCATCCAGTGCAAGTTCTCTACCTTGTGCCAACAGTTTTACTTTCGCAGATATTCTGTATCATAGCAACCAGATTTGACCAAAGCATCACAGCTGAAAAATCGCAGTGCCCCTTAATGACCCTCTGTGCTCTGCATTTAACAATGAACAGGGATTTAATTTAAAATTCAATTTGTTTTATCTTTGTCATTTAAAAAGCAACAATAAACCTAATAATAGCCTCACAATACAGCTTATTTACCTTTACCTTATTATTCCTTCACCCTGAGAGCCCTACTTCAGACATCTTGTTTTGTTTGTGTAAAGATGTTCAATTCAAAATGATATAAAACCGGCTAATTCTCACATTTGCGAAGCTGTTACAGCAGAATGTTGAAGCCTTTTTTATTTATAAATGACAAAAAAAACAAAACAATAAAATGATTATTGTTGGCTATTAATTTCTGGTGATGACTAATCCTTGGAGCTAAACTAAAATCTGTGATGTTGCCACCTTAAGGTTGGGACAGATGTTGAGGTTAAAACATCTACTTAGATATATAAATAAACCCACAGAGGTCTAAACTGCTTTTAAGAACAGCAGAGCGCCGCTAAAAGGGATCCCCACTGACCCTACTGTGGACAACCATATATTCACTTACTATAAACATACTCTGTAACTCTTATCACAGCTTTCCTGCCTCCAGACTTAAGGTAAAATTACTAATAAAATGTTTCCACTAATCGGAAATTCTCCCCCATCAACTCTGACTAAAGCTACATTCCATGGCAGCTTTATAATTGTTTCATTCATTCATTGACTTAAATACACAACAGAATAATTAATCATGGGTTATTCATGAACATCCCTACTAGAGTTGGTGGTTGTTTTTTTGAGTCTGAGGCATTGCAGATAGAGAAAACAAAGCTACACTGACCTCAAATGCTCCGCTCCAGGCCACAGATGTTGTTGTACGTATGCACAAACACAGGAAAACTAGAGCTGCATTGTTCATGGTGAAAATATAGAAAGTTGCAATGCTGCATTTTCACAAATCTTCAACAATTTGGAGGTCAAACAATCACATTCTGTTACTCTTAAGGTGCAAGTAGGCAAGTTTTTTGCTTTAACTTATTATGAAGAAAATGTCGATTGCACAATGTAGTGACAACAGAACAATGACATCATCTGCATTTAGACTGGTTCCCTATAAGCCTGGCTTTCACAATGCAATTCTGTCTGCCACCACGTACGATCTCTCAGGAAAATGGAGGCTTGATTTACAAAATGTATCAACCTTGCCTGACATCGCCACACCCAATCACGAATGTGACTTAGTCTGGAACCTCTCAGTTCATTTTTAATTCCCAATGGGCGTTATCAACGGCTGTAGATCAAAATGCCTCTGGAAGCAACTGAATAGACCTACAACCAATCAGAGCAACGAAACGTGACGTAGCCCTGAGTGGTGGACACATGTAAACAGAGTACAGTGTGCAGAAATGAGGTGTGATGGTGCAGCATCAAAATGTCTGTTCACACATTAGAATTTGAAAACAGTATTTCAACAGAAAGTTCCACATCAGCTGCAGCCATCATGGTTGTTTTTATACTCGCCGTAATGTTTCGGATGCAAGGGTGCAAGCAAAAAATAAAGTGATTACATATTTTGCATATAGCGCAAAGGCCCCTCAAGTTGGCAGTCATATCAAACCCAGGCGCACGGGAATGTCACTCAGCCTTGCTTCCCCTGCAGCCCAAAAAGCATTTTCCTCACAGACCACCATCATAAAAGAGACACCGGTAAAACTGCTGACAGGACACCTCAGACTAGGGGTGTCACGAGAACCAATACTTCGGTACCAAGTTGATGTCAAAATTCTGAAAACACGATGGTACTGGTTTTTGTCTGGTACCGTTGACATCTGGGATACAATTCTGCAGAGGCAGCATAAAGATCTACAAGTGTTCTAGTCTGCCGCTAAATTCCAAAGGAAGAAGAGGAACGCCTACCAGCACAGAACAACAACATGTGAAAGACAGCAACAAGTGCAGCTGCAGCGACAGCTCTACCTCAAAGAAAAGCATTTTTTCAGTGGCCAGTGTATTTCGTTAGGTCATTGCAACGGTAGCGCTGCACATGATGCTACAAACGCCAGCAGCATCACAAGATTCTGAGTATCTATTCTGTGTTGAGAGATGCACGTTTGGCTTTTTTTTTTTCTTTGCAGAGTTGGTACATGTTTAAGTTTGGGTAAAACACTGAGCTCATCACCGTCCCTTTTTACCCAGCTGTCTTGTCACAGTAGAGAAGGGGCGAGACAAACTGCCCGCCACAAAGACCATTCATCACTTTCTACATGTACAAGGTCTGAACAACAACAACAATAATGGAGAAATATGTTTCTTTAGGCTATTCATTTATACATGTTTCCTTGCCCATAAAATCTCATGAAGACTAGTACTTTGCATTTGAGGCGGATCATCAGGGATTAATAATAAAATTTAATTAAAATTTTATCGTGAGTGTTGAGTGTTTTTAATTGAATCGTAGAATTTCACAGGTACTGACAGTGGTCATTTCATGTTATAATGACAAGCCTACCTCCAACTGTCAACAAGGTCATTTTTAACTTTTTCTATTATAAATTTTTGTTTCATGGAGGTTTTATATTTGTAAAACTTATCTCAAGCCGAGAAAAGGAATTCTAAATGATCTGATGTCATCACAATGTAAAGTCTACTGGCAAGAAAAACTACTAGTTATATTTAGTGGGCTGCACATCGCTGAAGCAAACCTGGAAGTGAGAGACTTGTTTTGGTTTATGCGTAAGTCGAGCAATTCTTATTGGACTGAACAGGTGTCATCTTGGGGTTCAGTATTCAGATCTTGTAATACATCCATGATCAAACCCAGCCAGTGTCAGATAAATGGTTGTGATTACTCCAAGCAGGGAATCTCTGGCTGGAAGTCTTTCTGAGCAGGAAGGGGATTAGACGGATCTGCCATATAACATGACCTCACAGACCCGTCAGGTACCAAGGCTACTGTCAACCATTGCACAACCAAAACAGGAAGGGGATAGTGGATTTTGTTTTCCCTGGTAGCTATCGATAGCTATCCCCAGTTACCAAAGAGTATTAATGTAAGTTCTTTACAGTTACTATCCCCAGCAGCAGATATTGTCTGATATTGGAACAAATGAAGTCACTGTGGAAAACAAAATGCAGTGTGTCCTGTGTTGTTGGTAGTCACTCGGCTCTGAGGAAAACAAAGCGTTACGATTGTCTTTGCAACAGCAGCGCCAACAATAATACCACTTGGAGACGCTAGGGGGGAGGAAAAGTTGTCTGTTTCCACTTTAATAAATATTCAAACAGAAAAAACAAGCTTTGATATGTTATGAAATATTTATCAGGGGAGAAAAATGTGCCGTCAGTTTCACACCTGAGCAGCACTTAGTTGATTAAATATGCATGTGTGGACATTCCCTCTTTTCAAATCAGTTCCTCTTTGTTTCTCCTGGTCAGAGACACCTCACATAAACCCTGCTTCAGCTTGGTAAAACAACGCACAACCAAAATACACACCACAGGGTACCACAGCTTCATCATGCAAGGATTTAACGGTTACTTTGAGGTCTGTTGGACATGTCAGCCATGGAGTTTGACAGCTCCACAACCAGCAGGTCAGTTAGAGTTGAAGTCCCTCCCCAATGTCATCCAACAAGTCCATCGACAGCTCCGTTTGTCCCGTGTGCAAGTCACTCTGCATATGAGTGCCAAGCTAAATGCCCCGAAATGCTGGAGAACGACGCCTTAATGCCTAGAGGTCACAGTAATACGGCAGAGATGATGTGATTTGGGTGACACTAAGCGAGGGAGCAGGAGAGAGGCTTATCTGCCAGAGCTCGGCTGATTGCTGACTTTATCTAATAAACAGGTGGAATGCCGGCTTGTCTTCTCAAAGACAAAGAATAAAAAGTTTCATCCCATCAAATCTGACAGGAAATTGTTGCCTGAGGTTCATTACTCTGCATTTCAATAAGTGACGGCTTGACGTCCTCAAACACTCTGCCTATTTGAAAGTGGAGGTCTCTGTGGATTGAAAACTTTGTTAATGCTGAGAATTCTTGTTTTACTTCCCTGTCAGTAGTCATTTTGTAGAAAAAGCTCTCATTTTGTTGAATTGTGGGATGCTTCTTTCCTCCCTGTGCTAAAGCTGAGATGATTGGTCAGGCACACGATTTGATCAGTTAATCGTTTAGTCATTTATCAACCAAAAAACGATTAGTTCGAGGAGCCGTTCGATTTCTGGCTCCTCCAGTCCACATGTCGAAGTATTCTTAGGGCAAGATACTGAACCCCAAATTGCTCCCGATGGCTGCTCCTGTGTGAGAATGGTTACTGAGTAGCAGGTGCCACCATGTATGGTAGCCTCGGCCACCAGTGTATGAATGTGTGTGTGAACGGGTGAATGTGACATGTAGTCTAAAAGCGCTTTGAGTGGTCGGAAGACTAGAAAAGCGCTATACAAGTGCAGTCCATTTACCATTTCAGAGCTTCACGAATTCTAAAATTAAAGCCAGCATACTGATCTTCACTTTGCATGTTTTCAAGATAGTATCTCATTCAAAGAGTATCATGACAGGGGAAAATAAAGTCATGCTTTGTTCTGCAAAAACTGCCAGCCTTTTGTTTGTAGAATCTCAAAATGTACAAATTTGCTGCTTCAGTTTCAAAACGTTTTCTGAGTTTCAAGATTTTCTTGACATAAATGCCAAGCTTGAAACTTCTTTAATTTCACTTTGCATGTTTTCATGCATGGGGAGAGAAGAGGCTGTATGTGCCAGGTATGGACGAACATGAGAGATTATAAAACAGCTTCTTGGAGAGAGTGGCAGCCCAGGTGGAAACAAAGCAGCATGAAATAATTTCAACTTTGACATAAGCAACAGTTATAATTACAATACACAAATGCAATGTTTGGGGATGCATCAGTGTGTACAACTGTTACCAGGCAGCCTACGTTTCTGTTAACGTTCATTCTGAGACATTCGTTGACTTCGTGCTTATACGCAGAATATTTTCTTAGTATGCTCACTGGCATTTCGGAGCATCTTGCAACGAACAACACACTGTGCATGCTCGTAGCTCACGCTAGTGTATACAGAGCTTAAAGAAAAACACCAAGATGGCTGCAACCAATGCTGAACTCTCTGTTGAGGTACTATCTTCAAATTCTGATGGCAAAAATGGCAACACTTGTTCACAGACCATCACAGCACATCTCTGCACATTGTAGTCTCTTCACATTTTTCCATCGCTCAGTGTAACATCATGTTATGTTGCTATGAAACGTAGAGATTCCAGTTTAACACGTATTTGCGATTTGGTCTGGCAATGTCAGGCTTAAATCTACCCTTTCAAGTTTAAGGAATTTATTCTTTCTCTGTTTTATATCATTGAAATTAGATGACAACTTTAGCTGTTAACAATCCGTTGGCAATATCTGCAAAGTGTTTTGCAATCTGTCCAACAATCCAAAATTTCAATATTCAAATAACCAATATTCAATTTACTTTCATAGAAAACAAGCAAATATTCACATTTGAGAAACTGGAATAGGTGAATCTTTGGCATTGTTGCTTAAAAAATTACTTGAACGATTAAATGTCAATCTACTGATTAATCGGCTAATTATCATAGCTCTAAACTGATTATGTTTGGGTATCTCTATACAGTATGTAAATATAAAACTAAAACTAAATAAACTAAACGATCAATAAACTATTAAAAAAAAGTTCTTTACCAATATGAAACAAGTGAAACTGAAAAAAAAAGAGTGAATTACAGTGTTTTTCTTTCGATGCCAATCTTAAGCCTCTTTGAAAAGATGCCTCATCTACTGCACACCATGTTCTTATTTTGTAATGACCACACACACACACACACACACACACACACACACATTAACCAGTAGCGGACACATTAAAACACCCTCTGTTTTCACTGAGCACCAGTGACAGACACACACACACACACACCGTCACGTCCATCACACTGTCAGGACACCTGTCAGACTTCATCCTGCTGTGATCCACCAATAACAGTGCCAGTCCTTCACACACACACACACACACACACACACACACACGAATGTTTGGAATGTTTCATGCTGTCTGACGTTCGGGCGTGACGTTTCCACTTCCTCCCGCCGTTTCCATCATTAATAACATCTGCCAGCAGCAGGTTCTGCTCTGATAAACACTCTCGGCTGGATTAGGAGCTCCAAAAGGCCTGCAGCTGCCACAGTTTTACCTCAGTGTGTGTGTGTGTGTGTGTGTGTGTGTGTCACTGCAGTGGGAGAAAATAAAGGCTTTTATAAATGATGAGGCTGATCAGAGGGAGAGGGGACAGTTTGATGTGTTCAGGTTTGACTGCTTTCGGGGGATTTCAAAGACTAGATGTTTTTGGGGGGATTAAAGCTGCAGATTCCTGATTGTCTCTATGTATAAATTTGACCCCTTTTTATGTAAAATTATTCAGCATCTGCCCCAGAATTTACACCCTGAAACTGCATCTATTCTACGTCATGCTGGAGACCCTGAGACTGTGTACTCAGCTGCACATCTCTGTAGGTGAGGCAGGTTTCACTGCAGGTTTTGCAGACCTGACAAAAGTGACAGACGAGTAAAGCTGAATCTTCGTCACCTTCAGTCGCGCACTATCAGATTTTTGCTGCAAAGCAGAGCAACATCATTAACCCTTGTTTGCTGCGTCGAGTTACACAAATGTTTTCATATAGCACACATGAATCGACAATAAATGGACATTTCAGGCAACAGGGTGGCTCACATCCAAGCATGTATCTAGGCTTCCTCCCTCACAATGTAGGCCTTCCCAAGCCTGTATGAATAAAATATGCCATCCCCATTATATAAGGCAGAAATGCCATGTTCCTATCTGAGATGGGTTATATTGAAGTAGCAGCAGGGTGGATTGCTGTGATTGAGATTCAGTGGCCCATAGAGAGAGGGTGTTTGTATCTGTGTATGGAAAGAGAGGAGAGGAAGAGGGGTGGGTGAAGGAGGGTGGAGGGGGGGTGAAAAATATTCCCAAGCATCCTCCTCATCCTCAGCTGCTCTGCAGGGCCAAAAACACACAGGCAGGAGGCTCAGATCACGGGCATCAAAAGCCAAACTGCCCCTCTGTGCAGCTCTGTCACGCAGCGTTGCATCGCAATGCTATTATTAAACCCGACCACACACACAGACACACACACGGAGACACACACAGGTAGGCTGATTGTGTCAACATCTCAAGGTCAAACAACGGGTTGGTTTTCGGACCCAAAACGGGCGAACGGGCCAGTCGGGTGTGCTGTTTTTTTTAAACGGCACCGCTGCGGAGACAAAGAGCATCGGTCGAATCCCGCAGTGTTCCCGCTCTGCCCTCATCCTCTCCCGGCTACAGAGCGCTGGCCAGGCCGGTCCCTGGCTGACAAACATCTGGATGGGAGGAGCGGGAGGGGGACGTGAGGAGGAGGGGGCCGCAGGAATGAACGGTTAGATTCCGTTAGTAGGTAGGCTCCCGGTGTGGATGGTGATGATGGTGGTGGTGATGAGATAACGGGATAACGAGGGAAAAGAGGAAGAGGAGGGGGGAAGGAGGGCTTTTTTTTTCGCCCCGTTTTTTATTAATTTCTTACCCTCTGACAGCTCCAGCTCTAGCTCCGCCAGCCGGGCTCGGATCTCCAACGGTATCGGCGACGCCTCACGGTCCGCCATTCGGCTTGTGCCGTAGAAAACACCTCCCCGGTTAAACTGCTGCCACCTCCTCCGCCGCCGCTGTTGCTGCTGCTGCTACTCCTGCCTCCTCCTTCGCCGGAAAGGGAGAGCTTCTCTTCGGCGGCCCCTCCTCGGCGGAGGCACGGAAAGACTACGAGGCGTCGAGGGAGAACAAAGAGGATAAATCTGGGTCTCGTTTTTAACGGGGGCCCGCCATGGCGCCCGGCTCCTCGAATCGGTAAAGACCCCGGTTGCTCGGTTGGCTCACTACGCTGTCGTTGCGGTGGTTGTGGTGGTGGTAGTGATGATGATGATGAGGCTCGCGTAGCCCCACAGTCAGCGTCGTTTGCAGCTTCTTGCCGCTGGTGTCACGTGACTCTACGGAGGGACGAGGTGGCGCCGGCCATCACCGGCAGGGGGCGCCGCCAGCAACCACACCTACAGTACAGAGTGACGGCGTCGTTTTCCACCTGAGCCACAATCTGAATTTGACATACGACATACTCTGTATTTATTTATTTATTTAAAATTTTGTTTTTATCTTATTTATTTATTTTTTACCACACATTTTGTTAAAACATTAATAAAAAATGATACTGAAGTTATTAAACAAAAACAGCTTCAATATAATTTTTAATTTATTGTTTAATTATTTTAACTTTTTAATTTTTTGACATTCTCTGTATTTATTTAAGTGGATTTTTTTCTTAATTTATATTTCCCAGACCTTTTTATTTAAATCATAATAAAATTTATATATATATTTATATATCTATATATCTATATCTATATATATATAGATATATATATATATTTATTTTTTTTTTAAGAAAAGCTTCAGTATCATTTTAAATTATTATTTTTAATTATCATTTTTATTTTTTTAAGGGGAGACACACCAGGTTAATAGGGTAATATTTCTAACTAACAGGTATCACCATGAAACTTCCCCAGTTAATTACATTAGGACAGCTATTTTTATATAACAAGTTTTCTGAAATTTTGTTTAAATCTGCAAATGAGGCATTATGTAATTAATATGCCATTTTTGCATACAGTTCCAGAACAAAAATCTGAACTAAAATAAACATCTGAAGGTGTTTTCTTTTCTGTCTGAAAGAAGATATGTTATGGCAGCAAAATAGACCAAAATCTCAAAATTTGACCAGTGCAATAAAAAACTGGTTTCATCTGGTGTGTCACATCTTTACTTACTTAAAGTATATTATGATGGATTAATTTAACACAGTTTAGGACAGGTAGTTTAAAATGTATGCATTAAACAGGTGTTTATACCTGCTGAGGATAGTTTTCTTGTTTGAAATCTAAGCACAAGGTCATTTACTGAAATGTTTCGGAAGCTTTTAAGCACAACTTGTGGTCTGTTATCAGCTGATGTAATTCAGTTCCTTGTTTTTCCCTTTTTTCAGAGCACAACCTCAACACCTTCTCATTCAGGTTCAGCACAGCATAGTGTTGCAAACATTAAAGGCCTGCACACAATAATGAAACAAAATCTTTTAAAATTATATGCTCAACTAGCAAAAAATATTACAAATCTTGCTTTTCTTTTGGTATTTATATTTATATTTATATTTGCACAACTTCCTGCTGGATGAAACCAGGGAGAAATGCTGTCAAACCAGACAGAATCCATAGTTTGTGACCCATTTTCATTTGCATAAGAGACAGGGCTGTCCATGAGCCACCTGCAGTTTGAAAACATCAGATTTATCCTGGGTTTTTTGCTAAACAATGTCCCCTGTCGACTCCATTGCTCCGGCCATTCCCTTTTAATGTGGTCATTCTTTATTCGACATCTGCATGTGGAAACTAAACCTCAACAGAATAATGTGATTAATATCAAAGGTCAAGCAGCCTTTAATTAACTCTGGTAGAGATGAACAAGCCTAATGTGGCAGTGACACATAAGTGAGCATCAATTTGTCTGTCTAATACAGTGTATTTCATTAGTATTATTCATCACATTCATTAGGCCTATAGCCCTCCAGGAATCTAATCATCCTTATTGTAAACAAGTGGTGGGGATACATTATGGAGAACTGACCGTTGTAATGTGACTCATCTGCCATCTTCTGGTTATGAGACAGAACCACAAGCAAGGACGTGAATGTCAGGTAGTCAGTGCTGTGACTCTGGATTTGAAACTGCAGCAGTAATTCACTGCAGAGAATGTCTTGAAGGATATTTAAGCTTAACATAAATACATTAATGCAAAAGATCATTTTTCTATACAAATGTATAATTGGTCAAATATCCACAGTGGTCTGGTGAAGAAAAGAAACTGAATACCTTTGTATCGACATACATACACACATCAGCCACTATTTTTAACTTCAAAGGCACTTTAATATTTGTTCAACAATATGTACATCTGTACAGACAAAGAAACATGTGCCACAACCATGCCCACACTTTCTCCATGACAACTGTTTTACATTTAAAATTGTATATATTAAACAAAGGGAAATTGGACTCAGAACAATCAAATTTACTTTCTCAAATACAAATCGAGTTCTCTGTGCTGAAACAGTGCTTGTTAATGCTGATGGAGTAACTACTATACCAAGCCAGAAGCATGTTTTCCTCCATGGAACGGCCTGGAATGAGCCCTCTGGTGTCCAAAACACTGGACGCTGGGACAGAGATAAGTCAACAGGACATCTTTCTCAACATAGTGGAAACTAAAGCTTTAACACACAAAAGCGCTTCTATCCAACATAAATAAAAAAAATGACATAAATTAATCTTAAAATGAAATTAAAAAAGTCGTGCAAAGATAAAAGTATTGATATTCAGTGCTTTTCAAGAGGAACATGCTTTCAAGTTCAGTTTGATTCCTGGACCATCGAAATCAGTTTCATACAGATCCTCCCAGTTCTCACTCATACACTCTGGACCTTGCTTCATTACAGACCTCTCACCAGCGTCTAAAAGTGGAAACAAACTGGGTGACTTGTACTAATATTTAGAGAAAAGGTATCATGTGTGCCCACAGCATCCCTGTAGACTCAAGAATAACACAGATGAACGGAAAAAAAAAATCATGGCAGAACATCCTGTACAGTGAGAAAACATCAAACATGCAAAGATAGCAGGAAGAAGAGCCATCAGCAAATCAAAACTAAATCAAAACCAGGCTCTCAATAAACTCATCTGAACTACAAACCAAGAAATAAAACTAATGTAAAGTTGCAGAACATCTACAGATTCTCTCCAGCGTCTGTACTGGAAACTGGAAAGTCAGCTCAAACATCCCCAGAGCCACACCAGCCCCCGGAACCAGCCAGACCCCCTCCCATCTGAGGCATAGTCAGCTGGATTTATGAAAGGTAAAGATTTAAGATCCAGACCTAAACTTTGTTGATTTAAAGGTTGTTGGTGCTTAATATAGAATGTTATTTTCTACACACACAGATTATTCCTCACAGTAAATGTGTAGCTGTTTTGTGTGACAGGACAGTACAGTAATACATTTTAGCTTATAAGACACCCACAGGACAAATAAATGTCTTTTTCCCCATTCAATATGATCACCGTGGCAACGGAGCTGGTTCAGGCGCCTGGCCTGGAAAGGCTGGGATGTGCTCTGCCCCTGAAGAGGTGAGGTCAGCGGGTGACACCAGGTCATTGGTCGATGCTCTCTGGCAGATCTCTGCGTAGCTTGGCTTCTTTGACTCCTGGCCAATCAGAGCACAAGGTGAGCTCAGACTGAGGCTCTCACACCTTTTCTCTCCTGTACATTAATGGCTTTCAAACAGAGTGCTGATCAAACTGGTCTAATTCCTACTATCATCACTGAATGATCTTTTTAAGTATTTAATTGTTCTCTTCATCTAACATCAACATTCTGGTGCCAGAGAAGACTTTTGACCTATCTACGGTATTTATCATTGATCAATCTCTGACTCTGAGCAGCAGGCACATGCATGTAGAGTTTATGGGATAACATTGGCATAATTTCAGATTATTTCTGTCATCAATGCTCATGAAGACTGTTCGATGAGGTCAGAAGTCCATAACAATGCCATCAAAATAGCAAAGACGCTTTGAGCGCACCAAAAAGTTTCATACAAACCTGATGATGATGATGATGATGATGATGATGATGATGATGATGATGATGATAATAATAATAATAATAATAATAATAATAATAATAATAATAAATGGCTGATTAATACCATTTTTCATTAAATGTATACTGTTTACTACTTACAAATTAAGAATCTCAGAATCATTTTTACTGGTATACTAATGACAGAAACAAAATTAAATTGCGTCAGTGATGTACTGTGTTAACAATATGACATTAAACAAAAAGACCTAAAATTTAGCCTACAAT
The DNA here is from genome assembly GCF_006386435.1 of Epinephelus moara. Taxonomy (NCBI): domain Eukaryota; kingdom Metazoa; phylum Chordata; class Actinopteri; order Perciformes; family Serranidae; genus Epinephelus; species Epinephelus moara. Next base: position 7,517,828 of record NC_065516.1, read on the forward strand.
CCTGCCCCAACATTAACTAACACTGTGTCCTAACTGGATGTGGCGCAAGTGAGCTTCAGTGAATTAGTCAGTCTGACTGCATTGTTTTCTGTTGAAATGTCCTTATTGGCCGCAAGCAACGCAGCGCATTGTTTTGAGCTGCAATAGATGAGGAACAGCTGATTCACAATGTTGAAATAAGGAATTATCTATACGATATACGATACCTCTCACTACAAAAACCTAAATAAGGTGGCACCTAGCGAGAGGGAGATCGCCAGGGAGCTGAATGTTTTTAGTGAGTATTGTTGTGTGGGATGTTCAGCAGGGCTTGCTGGCTTGTTTTACAAAGTGGGTATGGTGGTATGTTATATTATGGTAGCTACAACAATGATATCAATACACACAATAGTATTGTTCTGAATATAAATAAAAGGAAAGTAAGTACTCACCATCCTTGCTAAGCGATTTTCTTTACATGACATGACAGTATTCCGTATTTAATGGATTCAGTTCAGACAGACAGTGTTTGATGTAATGCAATGCGGCGTGATAATCGAATGCTCTCTTTCTGTTAGGACACGCTGTAAACTACAATCTGCTATTTCAGAAAGATAAAAATAAGAGAACCATCTAACACCATGAAGCAGTACATCTGTTGCAGAAAAGTCTTACTATGACTGCTTCCTGTGTAAGCTGAGCTGGTTTGGCCTCGCTGGTCATCTCTGCAGGTTCCTTCACATTCCTACAGAGACCAGCAGAACAAACTCACTACACACAGCCCTGAACACAGCTGGCACAATGACAACTGGAAAACTGATAAAAGTACACTTATGAAACATCCTACAGGTGTGGCAAGCAAAAGAAAAATATCTGGAAAAGCTTGTGCTGTGGATCTAATCATGTTATTGGTAGAAGAGAACCGTAAATAATGTAAATAAAGAGAAATCAGCTGATTAGTCAGGTTCACTGTGTACAAAAATGTACTTTTGTGGGAATTTTTTGGGGATTTGTTGACCTATACATTTTTGGAATCTGCAGACCTTGGGGAATCCAAAAACCAATGTTGCCACTTGCACAGACACCTGTATGGCGGCCATTTTGGAATTTCAAAATGGCCGCCATAAAATACAGAATTTCAGCTACCTTGGCCTCTAAACAACCTAAAAACTCAATTAAACATGCCAATCATATGTTTTCTTGGTCAAGGAATCCAATGGTGACTTCAAAATTATGCTCAGAATCGTGCTGTGGTGCCCCCTAGGGGTGGGAAAGAAAATCGCTACACTTCTTACTGCCCCCTCAAGTCACATACATCACTGATTCTTGAGAGTTGGGACAAAGCATGTCCCACATAGAAAAGTGAAATTTATATCAAAAATCAAGCAATTCACAAACCCCATTAAATCAGGAAAAAGCATCGTCTGCGATATCCCTGAGGACCCCTTTCCATTCCTCTGCCTGTGGTGAATGCAAGAATACCACGCTCTTGTAAGTTAACCATTTTTTGATATTTTAGACAAACAATGTCAATATTCCTTAACAGCTGGACCAGTTCAACACCATCTCTCTGTTATTATACTTTTTAAAATACAATAGTGGATTGAATTATAGTATTTTATTCAGATTATTAAGACAGCTAGCTAATTTTGGCAGTTGCTAGCTAGTAACTGCCAAAATTAGCTAGCTGGTTGCTGAAATTAGCTAGCTAGCTGCAGTGTTTTTTCCTTGCGTCAACTCTGTCAGACCTGAACTCCATCAGGCTCTTCATCTGATGGAGGTGATCATATTAACACCATCTCTCCATTATGATAAAAAAATATAAAACCAAACTGAATTTAATTTTAGAGGTTATTGAGATGACTAGCAAAAAAAGTAGCTAGCTGCAGTGAACAATGCACGTCCTGAGGGAAAGCCTAGGCTACATATTTTATTACATTAGAAAATGAGTGTAATTTCAATTATCTTTCAGATAGGCCTACTAAGTTTTTTGTGTTTGAGGTGAACTGAAAACTAACTGAAACAATGGCCTACATTTATTTTGTATTATTTTATTTTTCAGATCGTTCACTCTTTGATGCATATGTGCTGCAGGAGAAGGAGAAAGGTCTGTTAACCATGTGATGAACCTGATAGCTACAGTTTAGCTCGGTGTAATTATTACTAATATAAATATAACATAGTAATAATCCAAACCCAAGCATTTTCAGTGACTTTGATGATGCCTCTGATTTATGAATAATAAGGTGGTTGTTGTATTTTCAGAGCATAACTTATCATGGATGAAATCCCTGATGATGACGACAACTCGGCTGAAGATGTGGACTGGAAACTATGCATTTTCTGTCAGGGGTCTAATGCTAGTAAAACAGACTTGGTTCTGAATCCCAGGATTGATTCCTTACAAAAAGTACTTGATGTGGTGAATGAGCGAGCTCGAGTACTTGATGGAGAATATTTGAAAATTCAAAGCCGTCTCCAAGGATGCACTAAAGAAATCCTAGCAGAAAGGAAAGTCACATGGCATAGAGGCTGCTACTCTAATGCCACCCACCAAACAAAGCTGCAACGATCCAGAGACCGCTTTGAACATGCAATGTCCACTGGAATAAAACGTGGCTATAAAAGATCCAGTACAGAAATGGAAGCCAGTGAACCACGACCCTCAATGCCCTTCACAAGATCTGCAACAAACCCACTACTCAACAACCTATGCTTCTTCTGTCAAACAGATAATAGTCAACCACTCTTTAAACTAAGAACTGAGAATACAGGAGAGGCACTCAGACAGGCTGTTGATATTTCCCAAGATCCAGTGTTGATGACAAGATTAAGCACTGCAATATCACCAAGTGATGCCCATGCAATAGGTGTGAGATATCATAGGCAGTGCTGGAGAAACCATGTGTTTCATGTCCTCAGAAACCATACCCACGATGAAGCCAAATGCACAACAGAAGACCTGCCCATGCAGATGTCATGTTTGATCGAGTTGATCAATATTGTTGACATTAAAACTCAAGACAAAGCATTTCTCCCCATGGATGATGTAGAAAGAACATACATTTCTATGCTTGGTGGCAGTGAGGAGGCACAGAAGCACAAACCAAAACTGACAAGGAAATGGCTAAGGGATCAGATTTGTCACAATTTACCAAGAGTGAAGTGTGTGAGACCAAACAGGAAAAGGCCATCCATTCTTTACTGCCCTGAAGCCTGTGAAGAGAGTATGGTCCACATGACTATGACACAGGACCATGCAAGTGAAATGGATCAGGACCATGCAAGTGAAATGGATGACATGAAGATGTTGCACAAGTCAGCTCAGTTAATACGCAGAAGTATTGTGAATTTCAATAAGAAGGAACAATCAGGCATGAACATATTGAGCAAGGTAGAAGATGTTCCAGTAGAGTTATACAGCCTTATACAGTGGATATTGGTAGGACCTGAAGTTGAGTTGCAAACAGAGACCAGGAGTAGGACAATGCAACAATCAGCCCTTACAATAAGCCAAAACATCATGTATGCTTTCAAAAGCAAAAGGCAGGTGCGACACCAACCGAAGGAGGTGACAGACAGGTTCCGGATACAGCATGCCAGAGAAAATCCGCAGGTTCTCGGGTTGGCACTTACCATCCATCATGACACCAGGAACAAGAAGCTGTTGGACCTCCTTCACTTACAGAGCTACTGTGTGCCATACAATCGGACACTGCTTCTGGAAACGGCTATAGCCAATGCTGTTGTGGAGAACTCAAAGCGCTTCAATGGCCTGTATGTACCTCACTTCCTTAAAAAAGGAAGCTTTGTGTTCTTTGCTGTCGACAACACTGACTTTGCCGAGGACACAGTGGATGGAAAAGGAACCACACATGGGACAATCACTGCAGTATATCAGAAGGCCAGTGCTCAAGGGGAGGTCATTGCACCCAGTCTGGAACTTGAAGAGGCAAAGAATCTATCAGTTTCTCCGTACCACACACCCATCAAGCCTTGTAGCAAACCCAAACGCAGAGTGGTCCAGAGAGCACAAAGATTTGAGGTCAACACTACAGGAGTTGCCGAGTCTTATCAAATGACCACCAAAGGCTGGATCATCGCATCTGCCCTGTCTAGAGAAAATGGAGAGCAAAGCAAAATCCCTGGTTGGGCTGGATTCAAGTCACTTGTGTCATCCAGCCAATCTGTGACCCATGTTGGTGCTCTACCGCTACTGCCAGAAGTTGCACATGAGTGGTCTACAATGCTCACTGTGATTCTACAAGCATCCCAGTTGAGGAGTTTGGTTGTTGGTGAAGAACATCCAACAGTGATAACCTTCGACATGGCCTTATACGAAAAGGCAGTGCAGCTGTTGGACTCAAGGGATGATTTGAAAAGAACAGTTCTTCCCAGGCTGGGTGAGCTACACACTGTGATGGCAGCACTGCGGGCACTAGGTACATGCATTGAAAATTCAGGGATAGATGATGCATGGATTTGGATGGTCTCTGTATGAACTTCTCCTGGAAAAATTCTTTTCAGAAAAGCCACACCTCAAATCCATCTGCTCCCAGCCTGTGAGTGATGTCCAGGAAGCCTGTGCAAGATTAGCTGTTGACAAAAGCACAAGTGGAGAATGCATTGCTAATGCAAATGACAGCCTACTCCAAATCCTTACAGACAAAGGTGTTATCGAACAGCTGAAAACATGGGAAACAGAAAAATGCTGTAATGCAATGTTTAAGTCACTTACAAATTACCTCCGCCATGTTGAAACCATCCTGCTCTTCATTGAAGCCTCAAGAAATGCTGATCTAGTTCTCCACCTGCAAGCAGGAGAGGCACTAAGTAAGCTCTTCTTTGCCCTAGATCGAATGAAATACAAACGCCTATGGCCACGGTACATTGCAGACATGCAGGATCTGAAGACCAGTCACCCAGACACCTGGCATGAACTTCAAGATGGGAATATATCCATCACAAAGTCCGAGATACCGTTTGTCTCAATTGGCGCAGACCATGCATGCGAGCAACTAAATCGGATGATGAAGATACACTCTGGTTTAATTGGTATTTCCAATAACGCCAACGCACGACAGAGGTTCTTTCTCGCCACACCAGAAATGTCACGCCTCTCAACAGAGTACAAAGAGCAATTTGGTATCAGGGCTGATAAACCACAAGCACACCATGAGGTACAAGCAAGTGCTATCCAAAAAGAACATGATGCTGTCAACAAGATCAAGTCTACAATACTGAGTCACGGAAATCCCTTTGATGCAGAAGGTGATCAGCTTTACAACTTCATGACACATGCATATGTTCCCCAAGAGAATGCCCTACAGATTTTGAATGTTGGCGACTATGGACAGAAATTGTATGAAGAATATGTTGCTGAGCGCATCAATGGAAATGTCAGTTTGTGGGCACCAATCAAGAGGCAGAACAATGCCATGTTCCTGTCAGGAAACAAAAAGCAGTCAGTAAAGATTCGAGACCAGTCAGTGGATCTAAGAGAAACAAAAGATCTATATGGTCGGTTTATGGTTCTCGCCAGATCGAACCGGGATATTGATATGAAAAATGCTGTAGGGAAATATGAATTTACAATAACTCCCAGAGCACTGTTTGCCCCAAATGGATCCGTCCTTCCGTGTACTGACAAGTCAAAGCTCATACATTGTCTGGAAAAAGTGAAAATAAATGAAGAAGTCCAACAGACACAAGCACAGATGTCTGCAGAACATGGTGATGGACCTGAAACATCTTTAACACCATCCAAGAGTCCGCAAATCGCTGTGGTGGATGGAATGGTTCTAGTCCAGCAGTTGGCAATGAAACAGGGGACAATCAGTACAGTCAAAGATCTGGGCCAGCACTTTAATGACAGACTCTTGATGCTGACAGCAGATTTTGATGAGGTTATTCTGGTCTTCGACACCTATAAAGCTGACTCACTGAAACAGAAAACAAGGGAGAAACGACAACAAGGCAAAGATCCCATTCAATACCAGATTGATGATAAAACCAACATCAAACATATACCAATGAGACGGTTCCTATCTCATGAACAGACCAAAGCTGATCTAACTGAGTACCTTGCACAAGCAGTCCTCAACCAGAATGCAAACTCCCAAAGGTTGTTCATCACATCGGCCTCAGGCAGCACAAGAAGCAATCGCAGCAAAATGTGTTTTGAAGAAAACAACCACGAGGAGGCTGACACACTAATGATATGCTTAGCAGCATCTGCAGCACAGCGCTGCCCAAAAGCACGGATGGTCATCTTCAGCCCAGATACAGATGTCTTAGTTCTGGCTGTTGCACACTACGAGAAGCTCTGTAGAAACAGTGCAATACATATGGCATCGGGTACTGTGGAGATTGAGCCAATCTGGAAGGCACTGGGACAAGAGAAGGCAGGAGCATTACCAGCATTCCATGCATTCACTGGAGCTGACAATGTTGGGAGATTCTCCAGAATCAGCAAAACTAGATGGTTTCAACAGTACATGAAGGCTGACAAGGACATCTTCTCCGCCCTGGTGAAACTCTCTGACGAAGGCGACGTGCAACAGGAAGTAAAAGATGCGCTGGAAAAGTTTGTGTGCTCAGTGTACTGCCCGAAAGGCATTGACATAAAAAACATTATAGACCTAAGGTGGCATCTCTTCTGCAAGCACCTGGCTGAAAGCAGCAAGCTGCCTCCCACAGTCGATGCCCTTGCAGAACATATTGAACGTGTCCGGGTCCAAAGTAGGGTGTGGTGCCAAGCCACTGTGATGTGGCAAAAACCTTTTGACCCACTCCAACATGGCTACTATCAAGACCCCAATGGCAAGATACTGCCTACTACAACAAAGGTTGCACCTGCACCACAGGCCATTCTAGAGATGGTCAGGTGAGTGAGTGAGTGAGTGAGTGAGTGAGTGAGTGATTTTATTTTTGAGACAGGGACAAGGTACAATAAACATTAGCCCTATAAATAGGGAGATATGCACTGTACAAGGTTGTAGCTAAATAGCTAATTTCCACCCATAGGTGTAACTGTAAAACCAACTGCACAACCCAGCGGTGCTCATGCAGGAGACACAATCTGGCCTGCACAGACCTTTGTTTGTGTGGAAGTGAATGTGAGAATGATGCAGACTGCGGTGGCCCGAATGACACCGAGGAAAGTGATGAAGACCTGTGAAAGCATAAGGGTAAGTTCAGAGAATCTCCTTCCATGATTTCTTGCATGAGTTTTTTTTCTAGTTAAATTGAACATTCCCTGTCTCTATTTACCAGCCATTCATTAATATCCAGTTTCTTCTTTTATCCAAGACCATTGCCAGCAATTCCAGTGTCTCCACACTCAATCCCATATGATTGGACTCATCGCTGAGAGACAACAGACCCGTCCTAGGACTCACTCTCCAGATCTGGACTTACACTGGGTTAGCCCCTCAGCCCCCTTGTAAAGAATTTTATATTGAGAGTTTTTGAGTTTTTGGGTTTTGAGTTTTCTGTGCCGACCGAGTCCCGACTGTTACCAGCCTATGGTGTAATAAATGTATATCACATTAATGTATGGATTATAGTTTTAATTTACCTTTGTCATTGTTTATATAATCATATGCAGAAATTTTAAGTATTTTGTCCCCGGACTTCTGACATGGGGTCATTAAGGGGGATTAGAGTAACAATTTCCTTTTCCACTTCTTGGGGGTGCCACAATTTTCTTTCCCACCCCTAGGGGGCGCCACAGCACGATTCTGAGCATAATTTTGAAGTCACCATTGGATTCCTTGACCAAGAAAACATATGATTGGCATGTTTAATTGAGTTTTTAGGTTGTTTAGAGGCCAAGGTAGCTGAAATTCTGTATTTTATGGCGGCCATTTTGAAATTCCACAATGGCCGCCATACAGGTGTCTGTGCAAGTGGCAACATTGGTTTTTGGATTCCCCAAGGTCTGCAGATTCCAAAAATGTATAGGTCAACAAATCCCCAAAAAATTCCCACAAAAGTACATTTTTGTACACAGTGAACCTGACTAGATGGAGCGTTTAATGCAGAGGTTAATCATAATCCAGCTGTGAGATACTTACTGCTCTAAGACAGGCTGAGGCTCTTGTGACACTGTTGGCACTGATTCTAATGGGCTGCTGCTTCTTACTGGAATCTGTGATAAACAAATGAAAAAGAAAAAGAAGACCTATGTCAAGGTCTTACAGTCTGGGTTTAAGTATGAGAAGAGAGTCTGTTATCGTATTGAGCAAGAGACTCTGATGAACTCTGTGTGTGTGTGTGTGTGTGAGTGAGTGAGACAGAGAGAGACTTGGTCACCTTGGCATCACTGTTAGCTGGAGGTACCGTTGCTATGGCACTGTTTGCCAGAGGAAGAGGAGGAAAGCTAGTCAGACCGAGCTCAGGAGGAGATGGTTGACGAGGAGGTGACTGACTTGGTGCTCTCTACACGAACACACACAGTCAGTACAGTGACACCACAAAGTGAACACAATAAACACTAATGACTCACTGGCTACTTACATGACTGCCTTCAGCAGATTTGTCCCATGACTTCAGATTCCCTCTCCTTCCCTGGCTGAAGTTTCCTCTCCTTTAGAAACACACAGCAGAGCAGTGATGTTACTGCAGCTCAGAGTCAAGGCTGATTTATGCTTCTGCGTTAAAGCATCACTCAGCATTCTGTATTCTGAATGTGTCTGTGTAGGCACACAGGGCTACATGTGTGTGCACCTTTTAAGAGTTGTTATTATGCATAGATGTGAGATGCCTCTCATAGCAAACCTTCACTGTCATTAATAGTGAATAACAGAGTAGGCAGCTTTATATCATCCCCTACATTGCAGCAGCCTTGGCTGTTACTACGGCAACGTCTTGATGGTTAGGGATAATTCATAAATCCCAAAATTCATCTGCTGTCACTTCTACTGTCTTTATCAATTTATGGTCTTTGCAGATTTATGATTGGTTTAACTATTTTTTTTTTGCTTGTTTTATTTTATTTTTGTGCACCTACATTTTCATTTGCTTCATGTTCCAGATAGATCCAGCTCAATCCAGCTCAAATTGATAAACTCTTAAATAGTAGCCCTAGACGTCATCACTCAGGTGCCTGTCAGAGATGAGACAGACCCCATGCCGCTTCCTTAAACATACCGGCGATCTTAAATAGCCGGTGGCATGGTCAAACACATCTTGAAATTGAAAAGTATCAGCCAGAGTCATCTCCAAGGTCTGTCATTCCTGTTTTGACTAGCATCAGGAAAAACAATGTGTACTCGAAGCGCACAGCTACTCTATCTAATCTGACTCCAGTTATGCGTCAGCCACAGACTGTGTCAGACAATGTTAGTACACTAAACTTAGCTTTATTAAATATCAGATCTCTGGCTGGCAAGTCACTATTAATTAATGATTTTATTATCAAGAGAAACCTTGATTTTATGTTTTTAACTGAAACTTGGTTAAATGAAAACAACAGTGCAGCAGTACTTATTGAATCAGCCCCCCCAAACTTCCATTTTATCAGCTCAGTTAGAGAACTTAGGAAAGGAGGTGGAGTAGCCACTTTATTTAAGGATGTTTACCAGTGCAAACAGTTGTCATATGGGAAGTTTGAGTCTTTTGAATATGTTGCACTGCAGTTGAGATCCTCCTGTCAAGCAGTATTAGTAACCATTTACAGGCCTCCAAAATATAGTGCACACTTTGTTGATGACTTTTCTAAACTATTGTCTGTTGTCTGTATTGATTTTGACTGTGTTGTTATAGTGGGTGATTTTAATATTCATATTGATAATCCCAAAGATGGCAGTGCGAAAGAACTTTTCTACATCCTGGACAACTTTGAACTTTCCCAGCATGTAACAGAGCCAACACACAATAAGGGACATATTTTAGGATCTAATTATCTCCAAAGGCTCAACATTTCTGAGGTTGTGGTGACTGATGTTGCCTTTTCTGATCATTACTGTGTTTTCTTTAAAATGGCCATCTCCGCTGACACCAGTAAAATTACAACAGAGGTAATCAGAAAACGCTATATCAACAAAAACACCTGTACACTATTCACCCAGGATTTTACACCCACACCAGTTCTGCCCTCAGTCTCTATCAATGATCTGGTTCATAATTTCAGCTCTAAAACTATGCATATTATGGACAATATTGCCCCCATGAAGGTCAAAGTTGTCTCTGGTAAGAAAAACCACCATGGTGGAATGCCACACGGGTAAAAGCTCAAAAAAAGAGAATGTAGAAAAGCAGAACGCAGGTGGCGAAAAACCAAACTCCAGGTTCATTATGGCATCTATAAGGAAAGTCTGCACATCTATAACTTGGAGCTAAAAAGGGCGCGGCAGTCCTTTTTCTCTGAGATTATCAACAAAAACAACAACAATGCACGGACTTTATTTACTGTTGTTGACAGACTGACAAACCCATCAGCGTCAGTCCCTCCTGAACTGCTATCCACCAAGGCATGCAATGACATTGCTTCTTTTTTCACAGACAAGATTTTAAAGATAAGACAGACGGTCTGTAACTCCAACACAGTGGCTATTTCACCTGTGCCCTATAAGACTACTCCAGTTAATCTGGCACCTTTTCACCCATTAAATTATGCTATTTTGACAGACATAGTTAGAAACCTTAGGTCCACTACCTGCTGCCTTGACACTCTGCCTACAAGCTTTTTTAAAGATGTTTTTAACTGCATAGCATCAGATATACTACAGATAGTCAACTGTTCTCTTCAGTCAGGCCTTTTTCCAACAGCCCTGAAGACTGCAGTCATTAAACCTCTCTTAAAAAAGCTTAATCTGGATGCCTCAGTAAAAAATAACTACAGGCCCATATCAAACCTACCATTTTTAGGAAAGATCATTGAAAAGGTTGTTTTTCAGCAACTTAACACCTTGGAGCAAAACAATTCCTTTGATGCCTTTCAGTCTGGATTTCGAGCACATCACAGCACTGAGACTGCACTTATAAAAGTTTTAAATGACATTCATCTGAGCAGTGATGCATCAAAGACTTCGGTTCTGGTATTACTGGACCTCAGTGCTGCATTCGACACAGTTGACCATAAGATACTGCTCGACAGACTAGAAAAGTTTGTGGGACTTTCTGGCACTGTGCTAAATTGGTTTAAATCTTATTTACAAGACAGGGATTTCTTTGTGTCACTTGGCAATTATGAATCTGTGCGAACAAAAATTACATGTGGAGTTCCTCAAGGGTACATTCTTGGGCCTCTTCTGTTCAACATCTATATGCTCCCTCTTGCTCAGATTATGGAATATCATAACATCTCCTACCATACTTATGTGGATGACACACAACTTTACATAACTGTGTCACCAGATGACTACAGTCCCCTACATCTGCTAAATAAGTGCATTGACAAAATCAATACATGGATGTGCCAGAATTTTCTACAACTAAACACAGACAAAACTGAGATAGTTGTTTTTGGCCCCAAAGAACAAAGATCAATAGTCAGTGCTCACCTTGACGCCATGACACTAAAACCTACAAATCAAGCCAGAAATCTTGGTGTAGTTCTGGACTCAGACCTAAATTTCAATAGTCACATTAAGACAATTACTAAATCAGCCTACTACCACCTTAAAAACATAGCAAGAACGAAAGAATTTCTGTCTAAACAAGATACAGAAAAACTTGTTCATGCTTTCATTTTCAGCAGGCTGGACTATTGTAACGGTGTCTTCACAGGCCTGAGTAAAAAATCAATCAGACAACTGCAGCTCATCCAGAACTCTGCTGCCAGAGTCCTCACCAACACCAAGAGAGTGGAGAACATTACAACAGTGCTTAAGTCACTGCACTGGCTTCCTGTGTGTCAAAGGATAGACTTTAAAATCTTGTTACTTGTCTATAAAGCACTAAATGGTCTCAGGCCTAAATACATCTCTGATACACTTGTACGTTATGAAGCATCCAGACCTCTCAGATCATCTGGAACAGGTTTACTCAGTGTTCCCAGGATCAAAACCAAACAAGGTTAAGCAGCCTTTAGTTTCTATGCTCCCCGCCTGTGGAACAAACTTCCAGGATATCTGAGGTCGGCTGAAACTGTCAGCTCATTTAAATCAGGGCTTAAAACATTACTATTTACTGCAGCTTACCAGTGAACTAGATATGTAACTTATTGTTAGGATAATCTGTAGCTATTGTTTTTATATTTGTCTGCTGTTGCTTTTGCTTTATGTTTGCTTTTTAAATAGTAAAAAATGAGGGTAGAACAGAACTGGGAAATACCTGGCAAGTTTTCTTGGCGATTTTGTGTTTCTTACTTTGTATGTGGTATTTCACTGCCTCTATTCCCATCGGGCCAAGTTTTGAATTTGCTTAAAATACACTTGAGCCTTGTATTTGTTGCCTTATCTTGGTTAAATAGCCAATTTGCACTTCTCTATGTCATCCAAGGTACAGACAAAACTTACTAGCGTTCCACTTAAGTTAGTTCCACTCAAATTACTTAAGAAAAATAAATGTTAAAAAAAATTTGGGATTTCACAATGCAAAGGCAGAAAAAATTATTTCGAAAATCATACTTCCCATGTCTTAGCATTTTAACACTTTTGAATGATTGATTTAAGAGTTTTAAAAGCAGTTTATAAGACCCAATTATTTTTACATTTATGAATTCAATGCTTTTTGGCTGAGGTTAGATTTTCATTTGCCAATTTGTTTGTTTGGGCCAGTGTGAAAGCTGTCAATGGAACCTTTGATGCAGACCACCGGTCCAAATACAGATTTTGTGACAATAGATTTGTATTTTTTGCAGCACTACAGTGCAAGACGTTTCTTTTTTATCCTGTTTCTACATGTTCATCATTATGACATATGAAGTCAAACCAACCAAGGCGTGAAAGCAAACTATGTCCATCAACAACTATATTAGTCATATGAGTATAAGGACTTAACAGCCACACTTGAGACTTGAGTTCCAAACTTCCCATTCTTGGAACCCATCGGCTGTATTCGGCGTCTGACTTCCGGCAAACAGCGATACAGCCTCTGGGGGCAGACCCCCGATTTTTTGGCATTCCGGTTTGATTTGGGCGGAGGAGGCGAATTTCCGTTTCCGACTTCCGTTTATGTATAAGTAAATATGCTGAACCATTGCGATGGATTCAGAGTTTGCAGTGATGCCAATTATGTTCCGCCTCGTTAGTTCACCGCACGGACTGTTTAACCTGGCAACAACTGCAGCCGGCTCAAACGTGATTGGTCAATATCATGCGGACTACAAACAGCCTACAACCGGAAACCAGGGCTCTTCTGCTCTTCTTCCGGAGGCAAGATCTCTGGGGTTTGCCCACAGACTCTACATTCACTGAATGTCGAGTCTGTATATAGAGACTACAAACTTCCTAAATGATGTTTTGTTACCTTCCCCGATCAGAAGTGGGTGACACAATTTGCTTGTTGGGCTCTGTCCTTCCACCCCTATTCTGATGGCGCATGTTGCCCCGTGACCGCCCTCGACCCAGCCTCATCAAAGAAGAGGAGCGCTCCACTGATGCTTGATCTGTCAGGTGTGTGGAATCATTCTGACTGGGCTGCCAACGGTCTCCACTGTTTGACCACCTGGAGCCTCTCCTGGAAAAAGATTAATTATGAATGCCAGTCAGTGCATATTCACACAGTCAATAATAGTATGATCATAGAAATATTTTCACAGCAAATAATTTAAACAGTTGTTACCTTTGCCTGTATGGGTTGTGAGGTTTAAAGGTGGAGAATCCATTCATGAAGTCATTCGTCAACGTTGGATGCTGCCGACATCGACAACAGATAAGTCATGCTGCTCATGAGCCAACACACCATAACACACATTCAAGGAGCCATAACCAGCAACACTGTCACTTACTCTAAGACAGGGCTCCAGACCACCAAATGGTCGCATTTTGTGAAAATTTTTGGAGTAAAACTCCAAAGTCCACGATTCTGCAAGTGTGGTGAAGTCCAGACATTTGGGCTGAATCCAAATGAATCCAGACTCATACATCATTTTGTTCTCAGTCTCCAGTTGTTTTAATTATGATAGATTAATTCATTAGAATGCTTTACAGGCGATATGTAATTTATGTTCATGGTTCAACCTTCCTTTTACATGAATTCTCATGTAAATCAGCATCATATCAGTTTGCTGCTGCAGAGCAGACCTGTCCCCTCAACTACACAGGCTAAATTGTGTCTGACTAAAAGGTTATTATTTTCAGAGGAAAAAAAATACGAGAAAACAGCTTTCATTAAATATAGGTCAGATAAAGTCAGGGGTTCACATCTGTACAGATGTTATTTTAAGAATCCTCACTCCCACTGACCACAAGTCTTTGTGATGCTAAATACTTAACAATAATTAAAACAGTCCAATGTTAATATACAGTAGACTACATATAGTTTTGATACAGTTAAAATGGCCAAAAATGTGAATAATTGCGTTGCAGGATGATTTAAGGTGTGCCCCTAAATTTTCCAATTTTTTTTCAGTTAGGGGCTACAGTGCTCTTACTAAAAAAGGTAGTCTGGTGCCCTGTAAGAGTTATCCTTAATCTGATGTTGTTGCAATAATAAAGCCTACAGTACAACTTCATGTCATCCAATGTCAACATAAAAGGTCTCACCTCAGCAATTTCTGGGTATCCTGTCGCACCTGAAGCCCACACCTCGTTGGTGAAATCGTACAGCTGTTGGGTGGGGCAGGGCTGCTGGTAGGTCCTCGTGGGGTAGTAGGAGCTGTAAGGACTGCTGCACTGGTCCAGTGGGGCAGGTCTGTAGCCATTTTTTGGAGCAAAGGAAGGGACTGCCATGGTTTTGGCCTTTATCCTCACCATGATCGGCTTTCCTTTAAACTCACAAACCTCCTCTCTGAGGTACTTGTAGACCTAATGACGTGCACAGACACAGTAAAACTATACAGTCTGCCACCTGTTTAATAGTCTTCCTGTAACAATGAAAATGTCTAGCCCACGAACATCAAAAGCATAATTCCAGTGACTACAAATAATATAACAACGTCTTTGATTGTATTTCACCTGTTGTGCGTCGGCTTCCGATTTGAAAGTGATGAACCAGTGATCGTTGTTCACAAACTCACAACTCAGGAACTTTGGAAGGTTTTCCCCTTCAAATAGAGCCTCCACCTCCTGCAGTACAGCAACAGCATTAAACACACTAAAACTGTTACACAGATCTTACATTTAAAAACATGATTGTGAGAAGGAGAGAGGAGAGTAGAGGAGAGGAAACAGGCTCTTGCCTCTTGAGGTGTGGTGTTGGGGATCTCACGCAGGATGATGACACATCGACTCTGACGGGGGCGAACCTTCAGTCCACATGGAGCCACCTGGACCAGTGGCAGGGCTGTCAGTCAATCAGAGAAGAGAATGTCTCAGGACAATAACAGACCACATTTATCACTCCCAACTTTGAAATCCAACTACTCACAGAATGAGATTACCAACATTAGGCTGATGATAAACATTTTCACCCAGAATCAAAACTTTAACAATAAATGAAATCCATCGGACACATATGTAGAGGAAAAAACACTGACATTTCAAAATGTCACAGATGAGGTCCAGATCTGTGCTGAGACTCTTGATCTTGTCGAGGCTGGCCAGAGTTGCGATGGGAACGTACTGGTCGCTGTCCATCTGAGAATTGAGGTACAGGTCATTGCCAAGGTGCTCCCTGTGGAGGGACAAAGGAGCCATCGAAGAGTGAAATGTGCACAATAGCAGCTAGAATACCAAACAGCACCAAACCAAATTTGGTATTTTTTATAGTTTTATCTGAGCAATGGCATTACATTTTGAAGTTTATTTTTATGCATAGATAATGTGTTATTCATAACCACTATGCAATTATATTTATATTTGATGACAAGGCTTCCTCAAGTCTAGGAAAAATGGTGAGTTGTTACCTGGTCAGGCAGGACTCCAGAATTGTCCTCAGTTCTTCTCTGGTCTCATCTGAAATCATCAGAAGTCATTACCACATCTCATTGGTTAAAAAAAAAGTGGTTAATTTTATGGTGGTGAAACATAAATACAGTTACTACAAACAAAGTTGGATTGATACCTGTGACAGCTGGGTCAACAGAATCTCCATTAATTATCGGAGCTTCGGCAATCAGCGTCTGGTACTCTAGTGAGCCGGGATCTGCCTCAGCCACAGCCTCAGCCAGGTCCACGTTCCCCACTTGGAGCTCTGACATGTATCCTAAAAGTCAACACCACAGCATCTTACACACAGCATAACCATGATTCATATGCGGACATTAACAGTCATTCAGCAATGCTGTTTTAGTCTTGTTAGAATAAATTACAACCTCCTGGAATGGAGAACAAAAACAATTTGATGAACTCTAACTAGGGATGCACTGATTGTGAAATTCTGGGCTGAATCCGATGTTTTCTTTGTGGTTGTTTATTTTGTTTGCGTAAGGGAAATAAAGAAATCTTCATGAAAACATAAAAAACTTAACTGTTCTCAAGTCATTCAGTCCTTCATTACACTACATTTGAATGAGCAGATTCAATCATACAATTTCTGAAATAACCTTTAATGTAACCTTTCACATGGAAAACATCTTTTAGAAAACTGCTTCAAAAGCCTTCTTACTTTATATATCACAATTCCCTCTCTAATATCTATTTTACATTGCTGTGAAAACATCAACATTTTATTACTTGAAATAACTATCTATTTCAAGTTTTTCACCAACTACATTTTACAAAATTACATTAAACACATCATGAAAACGTTTTAATTTACCTTTGCCCCAACACTCATTTAGAGCTTCAATGCATCATAATGTCACTCACTGCAACCTCTGTCAGCAGTTAGTTTGCCACCAGCTGCTAACAGCTAACATTAACTAGCTCTCCTCCTGCCAGTGTCAACATGGATTTGTTGCACACAATGTAGCATTATTGGGGAAAAATCAGGGTGATACTTGTAACACTTTGGTAGTGAGTTTACTTCATCCTTTCATCCTAACGGTGTCCTAGGGAAGATCTCTGTTCGTCTCAAAACTGTTTTCTATTCCCTGGGACGACGGGACACTGTTAGTCTCGAGCCCTTCTTTTCAGCCTGCTAAATCAGTGCATTCCTAAATCTAATATATTTAATTCTGGGATCCAGTCACTCAGTAACTCCGGCCTACCTTCCTGATTGGTCAGATCATTGGGGAATTGCAGCCATGGCTGCTGAGCCTGCAGGTAGGCGGGGCCAGGGACATCCAAGTTAAAGTTGTGATTGGTCCATACCTGAGCATCAGGGTTTAGGCTAGGGGCAGCAACAGGTGCCTGAAACAAAAAGACACAATGTGCAATGCTTAATCTAACATGAATACTTAGTCACATGAGCAGCAGAGTTATTTTCAAGAACAGGCAGAAAATGCTCTCGGTAGCTCAACCCATAATCTAAAGCTCAAATAAGTAATTAAGAGTAACGAAATGAAAACCGAAGAATCTCATTCATACTAATATAGTAATGTAGAATATAACATCTTTTTGATTAATTTAATTTTTCTCTACAGGTATTACAGATGTACTCTCAGATATAAATCATAGTGCAGCTGACTCAACTTCACACTTTATCCACCTCTTTCAATTTAATCTAAAGTGGCTTTTTCAGATAACAGACTGAATTTGAGTTAACCTGTTATATCAAGGTTGTTTTACAAGAAGTCCATGTTATTCCTGTTTGTTCATTTTCTATCTCAGTCTTGCAAAACTGTGACTGTGTATCAAGGATGTCTGTGTGAACAATGACCACTCGTTATGTAACATCTTTATACAAAAGGAGTATTTAGACTCTGACTGCTTCAGTTCCAGCGGTGGATGTTTAGTGCTGACCTGTTCAGCGTGCCCAGCCAAGTCTTTCTTTCCCTGACAGAATCACATAAGAAAAAAAGAAATTACTTTGGGGATAAGGCATCACACTGAATGCTGAATCCAACTGTCTCACATATTGAGTGAACACTTACAGGCTGAGTGCAATCTGTGTGCCAGTCCCACACACAAGATCCCTGAGGCATCACAGTGCTGTAGGGGTAAGCTCCCAGCAGAGCCATAGACGGCTGGAGCTCTGAGACCAAGGCTGGGATCTGCTCTGCGCCGGCCCCCGTCCTGCTCTCACCCTGGCTGGGCTCAGCAGCAGACGCACCCTGGGCCCACCCTCCGCAGATCTCCTCCAGGCCCAGCTTGATCCAGGGGTGTGGATAGAGGCGGCAGACAGAGGAGTCAGCATCCTCTCCTAGCAACTCAGACACCATTTCCCTCATCCCTCCTTCTCTCTCTCCCTCCTCAAAGGTCGCCGATGGCTCCTGACCCAGGAAGTGAATCTCGTATGACGGAGTTGAGGCATAAACGTCAATCTGACCTGGGTCCAACGAGATCATGGTGTGGTCCTCCTGGGAGGCCAATACTGAGGCTTTTTCATCCAGGCAACTGCAGTCATTAGGAACCACGACAGAGTCATCACAGATGCTGGAATCAGCATGGACCTCAGCACTTTGGGACAGTGTCTCAGTAGCTGACATACTGAGAGTTACTGGAAGAATATTGGTGTTAAGAGATGCCTTCTCCTGTGACATGTGAATCTTGATCTCATTCATTTCCTCTGAATGAAGTCCATATGATGAATCTTGAGGTTGATTTAAACAGTCAGCAGTGTCATAATGCAGGCTGATGTCAACTTTAGGGCTCATACAGTCAGAGGAAACACTGGAGGTTAATAATTCTGAGGGTTCAGAGACTGTTTGAGGAGCGTGGGGCTGCTGTTCTTCTGTATCTGCAGATTCATGCTCGATTGGCGGATACATCTGAGTCCCCTGTGCACCTGTTGCTTCTTCCCCTGCCTCACTCACATAAAATTCTACATTCTGTGATGGATCTACCCGAAGTTGGATCTGTCTGCATTCACTCTCAGTACAATCAGCTTCTGTCTCTGGACAGAAAATGTGCTTACCTCCCTCAGGAGTCGTGAAGAGAGACAAGGAAGAGGGAGGTGGAGTGAAGGAAGTTGTACCAGCAAGCTCGCTTTCAGCAGGAGGAGGAGGCTGTGTCAGAGAGCTGAGACTTGAATCTTCAATGCTGCTCTCGGGTTCCTCTGGGCCAAGGAGAGTGATGCTTGCATTAACAACCGCACAGTCGTCACAGCGCTTTGACAACAGGTCACATTTCTCATCACTCGTCTCTAGGTGAGAGGCGTTCTGTGCTGTTTCAGGTAAAGCATCAGTAACGTCACCTCTCTCAACATGTTCGCTGTTCTGACAGATTTCTGGTTTTGTTTTTTTGACAGCCTGTCTGTCATCGCTACTCATGAGGACATTGTGAAAAGGCTCTGCTGACACCATGCCCCCCTTAGTTTCCACATCAGAACTGTCGAGCTGTTTGTCACAGTCATCAAACTTGGCATCACTGTGCTCAGACTCTCTGAACAGAGTTTCAACATCTTGACTAGGAGGTTTATTGCTGCTCAATTCATATGTTGTATCATTTGAACTGACATCTAATTTGTCAGATATGATGGAGTCACACTGGTGAGATGTGGTTAAGTCTGAGAGAGATGTCTGATTTGTGTGGTGGGAGAAGCCAGTCAGTTCAATGGGCAGTGATGACACTGTTAAGATAGTGGAAATTGAAGACACCTGGGTGAGAGTTGTATCAGCTGTGCCGCTGTAACCAGCATCATCCTCCTTACTGTGGCCTCTGCAGGTACTCACAGGGATAGCCTCACTCTGCAGAGAGGGTTCATCCTTCTCAATGTGTCCTCCAGACAGAGGCAAAGCAATCTCCTCCATGTGCAGTGGTTTGATGGTGAGATCACGCTTTGGAGAGCTGGGACTAGAAGTATCCAGTTCAAGAGTCTCAGCTGCTGGTTGTGAACTTTGGATGTGCGGCTCTGTCACCAGCTCAGACTCGTGCAGATGATTGTCCTGTGAATTTAGGTCAGATTCCACACTCTGATCCAATTCTTCCTTCTGGAATTCGACCACTGTTTCCTCTGTGGTACTGAGGACTCCCCCTGCTGCTGTGTGGTCTCCACAGCACACGTTCTCTTCTACTAAACACACAGTCTCACTCTCCTCTGATCCCTTTACTGTCTTACCCTCCACAAGTTCACTCTCCTCCTCCACACATGCACTTTCATCTGCATGTGATATCATCAACATGTCATCCTTGGATTCATGTGTGTCCTTTGCAGCTGTCTGGCAGTTCAGGCCATCCGGCAGGGGTGTGCCTGATGTGGACGTCTGAGGTTCCTCGCTGTTTATGTGATTTCTGGACAGGGGCAGCGGGTCACATGGAGGGTCTACCAGCTGTGGAGATACAACAGGATGAGGGAAGGTGGTCTGCTCTGCTGAGAGTGACCTGTCTGTGTGTGTCTGTGACAGGACGGAGGAAGGCTGCTGTGCAGCAGGTGACTGCATTGAAATGGGCTCCTCATCATGTGACTGGCTGGTCATTTTAGATTCTGTGACATATATCTGGTCACAGACTGCGGATGCCTCTCTGTGCAATTGGCTGGAGACTGGAGACTCCGCCATGCAGGGGAGAGCAGCTGTTTCTGCTTCAGCTGTGTGCAGTGAGTGTGCTGCTCCAGCTGTTTGGGATTGGCTGTGGACGTGGTCATGCTCAAGGTCATCGGCATCAATGGGACATATGCTGTAGAAATTCCGGGTTCTCGTTTCAAAGCCTTGACACAGCATTGACATGATATCACAGGATTCCTGGCCTTCCTCCTGCTTGTGCTCAGCTTTGAGGGAATCCCGCTGGGTTGCCGGACACTTGCTGACCAGCGGTGGTAGCAGCTGGTCATCTGACACCTCACTCACCGTGATGTTGCCCTGGCAGTCAGAAGAAGATGACCTGTCGGAAGCTGAGCCACTTTTTCCTGGTGTATGCTTCTGCCCATCTGGGAGCTGAGTGAACCATAAAGCCCTGCTTGTAGCATTCTCCAAAATCTTCAGTTTGGCTGGACTCTGTGTGGGCACCTCCATATATGGAGCTGGCTCACAGCTGGGCCTAGCAGTATGTGTCATGCCTGCCTGTGTGTGCGTGTTTGTATGTATGTTTGTGCTGCCTGTGTTAATAATAGCCCCCTGCTCCTCGTGAGTGCTGGCTGGTTTAAGATCCCCCTTAGTCCGCGTGGTGCTGTCCCTGCTGGCCACGGCCACCTCTGTCCAGACTTTGTTGTTCAGTTCTGGATGTCTTTCCTCATCTTTCGGTGGCTTCCTCGGGGCCGGTCTGTCTGCCACACGTGTCTCCTCTTCGTCCAAGCACACATGCTGAGCTAAAGCCGCAGCATGTTGCCTGACCTGCTCTGTCACCTCTTTCAGCCCATCGTGGAGCGGAGGCTGCTGTAACAGACCGCTCCTCTCATTCTGAAGGCTGGGGCTGATTTCCTTACTAAAACAGCACCCCATCTTCTCCAGCCTAAAGTGGGAATAAAACACAAGACTGCTATGGCCACACACACTAGGAGCCTACACAACACGAGACAAAATCATGAGCAGCTCCTCACTATGGCTCAGCCACATGCAAAAAGAGAAAAGACCCTCTGCTCCCCCCTGCTTTGCCCCTTCCCTTCCCGTTTTCCCCTCCCCTGCCCAGAATAGCAAATGTGAAGGAGCTCACATGTCCCTGCCACTCAACAGAGGGCTGCACACCACTTTGTGTGTGTGTGTGTGTGTGTGTGTGTGTGTGTGTGTGTGTGTGTGTGTGTGTGTGTGTGAATGCATGTGGGAGCCCTAGTTAGGCTACAGTTTGAGAGGGGTCAGCACATGGCCCAGTGGCCACCAATCACAGAGCAGAAATGCAGCAGTGTCCACACCCCCCTCTCCCTCCCTGAAACTCCCACTTCTTCCTTCCTCCCATCCCACCATTCACTTGTCTTTCCCTCCCACTGATACCTTTCCCTTTGACTTACATCAGTTCTGCTGTTGCTGCTTCAACAAACCCCCCACCAAAAAATAAAAACGCAACACACACACTCAGGCTTCATGCCCAAGCATGTCTTAACAGTCCATCATCTTTTTTTTTTAATAATACAACATTTACTTTTTAACATAGTTATTTCTAGCTGGGCGTTAAATGCGGTACATATTGTACAAAGTTCCTTGAGGGAAATTTGTGATTTGGGGCCTTATGAAAAAACTGACTTGACTTTTTCAAATAAAATTTGGTTTCCAGGCTGAAATCTGACAATAACGTTGAGTCTAAAGAAGCTTGTGTGTCTGGTGAGTGTGCAGTGAGGAGACCAGATCAGATTGCTGATTAGTTCTGTTACTTTAGATTAGTACTTTACTTTAGATATGGTTAGATAAGTACTGTAGGAGTGTGTGTGTAGTAAGGGTTAAATATTACGGTACCTGGTAAAAGTAGTAGAACGGAGGATCCAGTGCTTCGGGCGGTAACTGCACCTGTAGATAAGCTGGACACAGTGGATTCTGGCCTGACGTCATGTGACACGGGCTGATGGGCAACTCAACGGGACGAGTGCTGCTGCTGTCGATGGTCACTACGGAGACTGCAGAGAGAAGGAAATGAATCACAACACCAGCTGGCATGATGGAAACACTCTAGCAGGATTACTCAATATGGACTAAAACTGGTAAATACTGCAGACTGAACTGCTGTAAAGTGAACAATAGAGTCATATTCTTATATGTGTTTGTGATAAGCAGATGCCCATGTAACAGGTCCAACTCAATCTATCACTATGACCACTCTGAATATTCATTACAACTTTTCTGTACTAAATCAGTTAAGAATTTAATATATAAATGTCAAAATAAAACAAATGCTAATCACAATTTATCAGAGCAGAAAATTCATCTTTGTCTGACAAACAGCTAAATACTCTTAAACAAATTAGCGGTCACATAAGTCACACCTTAACCAGTTATTTTTGGGATATGTTAGCTTGTTGTGAGATTTAAGGGATTGCATTTATCAAAACAAGTAAGTAATTATTTTTTCTGTGATTTCACAAACTAATGTCAATGCAATCTCGTACAGTACATCATCTGTTAGACTGTTTGAATCATTTTAAAAAGAAAGCACCTGTATGCCACAGAGAGAGCATGTGGTGACCAGAGGCAAGACCGCTAGGCAATTAAAAACACTATAAGATTACTCTGCAACAGTTTTTATAATCTTTTACATTATTTATTCAGCAGAAATGACAAACATTTTCTGACTCCGTTCAGTTTTGTTTAAGTGGGGATATATGGGGTAGTTATCAATAGACAGGATATTACATACATTAGATGGCGGTAGGTGCACCCCCAGCTTAAAGAAGCCCAGTGGAGTCCAACAAGGAAGCTAAGCAGTGTCCTGCTGTGGATGGGTCAGCAACAAAACATATTTTAGCCACCTAACAAAGTCCGACCTAAAAACAACGATCAATATCAGTTTAAGTGTATGCTATATTTAGAGTATTTTCACTGCTTCACCTTGATGTCAGATAGTTATTATTTCACATGGGAAAATTAAGCTGTTACATAGCTCTCTTCAAAGCCAGACTCCACTGAGAAAAACAGTGATTTAACATTGCTACAAAATACTGTTTTTGTTGATGGAGCCTGGTGGCCATGATGAAAGCATACATGTGGAACTGAAGCTCTTTCGCAACTGTAAAGCAGCGAAAATACTGCTTTTTGAAACTGAAATAGATTTTTTTTTAGGTGGCTAAATTATGTTCTGTTGCTGACCGCCATCCACAGTATAACAATGCTCAGCATCTGTGTAGAACTCCAGCCTCTTTATCCAAACTGAGGGCGTGCTGACTGACCTCTACAATAATACCTGAGGATGGATTAGTAACAGTTACCCCATACAACCCCAATTCAAAAGGAGTGATCTATCCCTTTAAGTACAGTATTTAAATAAATGTACTTAGCTACATCCACAAATATAGTATATCCATGTAATTATACACTTTGTATGTATGCAGACTTACTTGACCTTCTATCATTTACATCTTACTTTGCCTTCCTGGGGTTCTGCACATGAATTTACACCACTTCACATCAATAACACATTGAATTAACGTTAATGCCAGTTAGCCTGCTAAATTAAATGACAGACAAAGACTGACACTTGAATAGTTGATAGGGAAAAATCATTGACTTCTTATTAATTTCTGGTCTGCCAACAACTTTCCTGATAGAGTAACAGTTACAAACTGACATTAACAGCTAAATTCCCCAAGCATCGGGCTAACAAACTTTGCATGCTACAGCCTTAACAGTTAACGTTAGCTAACGTTAGGTTGACTTCCACACAGTCAACTTTCCCACATTAAAAACGATCAAGCCAATCAATAAGAGTTTTGCAGTACAACTTCTGCAAACTAACAAATACCAATGTATTTAAAATAAAAGTTAGGTTTGGCTTGTTTTAACCTAACGTTACCATTCAGGTACCCGGAGTAACGTTAGCTAAGGTTAAGGTCATAACCGGTTAAGGTTATGACAGTCCTCTTGGTTGACAATTTGCGTGAGGGTTATGACTTTGTTACTTTATCAGCAAAAAATAAGATAAAATTAAAAACACTTCTGCAAATGTAAGTGAAGTTAACAGAGCTGCTGACATGCTATCTACAGACGCCATTTCAGGCGAAAAGCAGCAGCTAACGGAGCCTCTGATCATGCTAACCGCTAGCTACCTAACGTTACCATTAGCTACTTAACGTCCACAAATAGAATAACGGTAACGATAAACAGAGGCTAACGGTTACGACAAGATAAAGCTAACGTTATGTTTAATAAATCAACCTTCTGTTGAAAAAAACGGGCTGTGTCAGAGTTGTTTTTCATAATGACGTTTCAGGAACTCACCTGTCACCTGCCCTCCTGCTACGTTGAAGTCAAGCTTGATTTCTCACGGTGTGTTTGCGGGACTGTCTCTGCATTTGCTTCCACAAAAGCCGCCTGCTAACGTTACTTTCCCGACCGTGTTCACGCTCTGTCGTTGCCATAGAAACTGCACAACTGTTTCAGTAGGACTAAACACTTATATTATTTTATTAATATTTTGGATATTTTTTTGACAGCATTTTAGAAATACTGAAGTCAAGAGACCGCCAGCGAAACTCCCACCACCCACTGGGAATTTTGACAGGAAACCCACCACGTGTCAGCCATGTGTTTTTCATTTTAAACTTCCCCATAAATTCAAGGATGATTTTAATGACAGTACATCAGGGCTGATGACAGGATTGTTTTTAGAAATGCTGAGGTCATGAGACTGGAAACTTATTTTCCAACACCCACTGGATATTTTGACCTTAACTGTCCCAATTTATCTAAAATTAGATTTTTTAATCCAATTATTGATTAAATTACCCGCTATGAAAATGGAAAATGCTTTACAACTACTTTGGAAAACTTAATAATTTTGTTGTCCTAAATAGTCAAATTCAAACATGATTCTAAAAATGTAGAGAATCAGCTCACTAACTCTTTTTTTTAATTTTATTTTATTCTATTTATTATTATTCCGTACACTTCCAAGCTGATGCCAGGATATTAGAAATACTGATGTCCCCAAACACACCCCAGATCACTACCCTTGAAAAAAGTTGAAAATAAATTGAAAATATCCCATATTTTCTAAAATTATTAGAATTTTTCATATTTCATTTAAGCAGTTCATTGTTCATTTATTTTTTATTTTCCAATATAAAGATCTCAGTGCTGTTTCACAGTCTTTTCTACTCTGATAGGAAAATATTGCGGGATGAAAGCTGCTAATTTTATTTTGTTGCTCTACAAGTCGTCAACAAAAATAGCCAGGAATACTAGATTCAGGAAAAGAAACACAGTTGTGTGTTAGTCTTTATTGCAAACTTCCTAAATCTTTTTTTTTTTTTTTTTCAGATTTCATTTATTGTGTTTACTGCTCAGTTATACTAATTTTATATCCCAACATACAGGTCTAAATACTGTTTCAAAGCATTTCATTATTATGTTTGAGGCCTATAAGTAGCGAAATGTTACATGATACTTGATTCAGCTCAAAGATGCCCACTATGTGCTAGCAATGTGTATGTTTTTAATTATAAATTATGAAAATTAAAATATCTGATTTAGGCTACCAGGGCTGACAGGATTTTAAAATATGGATGGATGATTATTTTGTCTATTGAAATGTATTGAAATATACATGTAAAGGGTATAAAAAGACTTAATGAGGCTTATGAAATAGCCACCATATGTTAGATTTCAACTGTAACAACCCTGCAGGTTGCTAAAACTCCCAAATTCATTAAAAAAATACAACATCACCCTGCAGCACACATAAATTCACTTCTCAAAGTTCATGAACAAGATGAAAATTTAATGAGAAAAAAATGTA
Organism: Epinephelus moara; assembly: GCF_006386435.1. NCBI lineage: Eukaryota > Metazoa > Chordata > Actinopteri > Perciformes > Serranidae > Epinephelus > Epinephelus moara. Next base: position 7,544,212 of record NC_065516.1, read on the forward strand.
AGTACATGTTCATTGGTTGATTGGTTGGCTCATATTATTCATCAAAAAGCAAAGGATGTTTTTCAACAATAAAAAGAGAACATTTTTACATAACTTCAATCTCCCTGTAGCTAAGAAGTGAAATAACCTTTCGAAACCAGACCTTTGAGTATTACAAGATAAGAGTCACATGTACAGCTTAATAAAAAAACAAAAAACAAATTAAGATCCATTAATTTCCAAGTCTCTGGATTCAACCTGACCTCACCAGATGTCGGGGTGAAACTGTGCGGAATTAAGAGTTCCTACTCTGAGGAGCTGGAGTGCTTTTATCTCCTCCTGTAAAGAACATGATTACTGATGAAGCCAGAGCTGAAGGGGCTCCTGCGATCAAGAGTTCATTCATTGAAGTGCATGTCGAGCCCTGTGGAGAGGAGGAATCCCCCAGCATGCTCTCTGACACAACTCGACTCTGTTATAGTGCACCAGGGTTCTTGGAGAGAGTGGTGGATCAGGAGTACAGGCTCCAGTAGATGGTGTTGAAGAGCAGGTAGGACAGAGGGAAGGCCAGACGGGAGTACGAGTCGATCATGTAGCTGTTGTTGACAAACAGGTCCACATTTTCACGCACGGACCGCTGCCGGCGGAGGCGAGTCCCCTCTGTGGGCCGGATGTCTGGGGCCTGGTCTGGTATGGCGAGGGGGTCAGAGGTCATGGGGGGTGCCATGCGGGAGAAAGGAGTCAGCTCAATGTCATTGTCATGGAAACAGCCATCAAAGGCCATCGCCTGGCTGGCGTTGAAGGTGGATGGGATCTAGAACAGTAAGCATTCAGAACATGAGCCCACAGATCATATTGTGTATTGTTTATATTTCGGTTACACTCTCAAACATACATCAACACATTCTTAGATGAAATTTGGACTTTAAAGCTGCTGTAATCAATATTTTCACACAAACACTGGATCAGAAGTCTGATCAACAGTCAAAACATTAAAATGATTAAGTTTACTGTCATTTAAGACAAAAAAAAAACACATTTGAGAAGCTGAAACCTTTAATCTGTAATTAGGATTTTGGGTGGTACATAAAAAAATGTGAGTTGCATATATGTCAAATACTGTGTAAACTGTTTAAGTAATGGCAAAGGGGTAGGTTAATATAAGAGTATACTTCTTAATATTTTTTGGTGTGTAAATCTTTAATATTGCATATGAGAACTTGTATATTGAGAGTTTGCAATATGTTTACTGTTCAGTTAATTTGTTATTCTTGTTCTGTTTTTGCTTGTGTTTTTAAATGTGAAAAATACATGAATCTAATATGAAGCAATGGCTGACAGTTTTGACAATTTACTAAACAGGTAATTAATATATTTATGTGTCTGATAGCTTTTATCTTTACTTATTTATTTATTTATTTATTTATTTATTATGAAGTTTTAGTCTGTTCGTGTTTATCTTAGGTTGTTTATATGTGTTCTGAATATAAAACTAAAAAAGTCTGAAAATAAAATTTAAAAATATATATAATTTAAAGGTCCTGTGTGCAGGATTTAGGGGGATATATTGGCAGAAACTGAATGTAATATAACAAGTATGTTTTCTTTAGTGTATAATCACCTGAAAAACAGAATGATGTTATGTTTTCATTATCTTTGAATGGGTTGTTTTATCTACATAGGGAGCAGATCCTCGTCCATGGAGTCCCCCATGTTGCACCATCATGTTTCTACAGTAGCCCAGAGTGGACAAACCAAACACTGGTTCTAAATAGGGACATTCACATTTTTGTGTCTTCTCGTTTTCGCATCAGCCACCTTGGTTAGAAGCCCCTCCGTGCAAGCAGCGTTGGAAAAACATACTTTTTTAATGTTTTATTCAGTGTTTTTACTGGATTAGATCACCAGGTCTGTTTCTTTTGGAGAGGAGACCTCTGCGGATAATTGGGATCCCGCTAAAAAACTCCTGAACATCTGGATCAGAAAATAGGATGAGCACACCTTAGCAGGTGCTGCGCTAGTGACCTGTCTCCTACATGCCAAGCAGTGTAGAGGAAACACTTATTTGTGACGTGAAACAGCTTTACTCAGTGTTTTTATTGGTTTTAATCACCTGTTTTTGAGAGGAAGAGACCTCTGTGGACAATTCGGTTCCCGGTAAAAACCTTCTGAACAATGAACACTGAAGGAATTCTAACCAGGAGAAGTTTCAGCTGGTTGTTATCTGCAGTCCTCACTGTTAGATGCTACTAAACCCCACTAAATCTAACACACTGGACCTTTCAACTCAATTTTCAGAAACTGTTACATTCATATTTTATAATGCATCATACACTGAACAAAAATATAAACACAACACTTTTGTTTTTGCTCCCATTTTTCATGAGCTGAACTCAAAGTTCTAAAACATTTTCTATGCACACAAAAGACCATTTCCCTCCAATATTGTTCACAAATCTGTCTAAATCTGTGTTAGTGAGCACTTCTCCTTTGCCGAGATAATCCATCCCACCTCACAGGTGTGGCATATCAAGATGCTGATTAGACAGCATGATTATTGCACAGGTGTGTCTTAGGCTGGCCACAATAACAGGCCACTGTAAAATGTTCAGTTTTATTACACAGCACAATGCCACAGATGTCACAAGTTTTGAGGGAGCGTGCAATTGGCATGCTGACTGCAGGAATGTCCACCAGAGCTGTTGCCCGTGAATTGAATGTTCATTTCTCTACCATAAGCCGTCTCCAAAGGCGTTTCAGACAATTTGGCAGTACATCCAACCGGCCTCACAACCGCAGACCACGTGTAACCACACCAGCCCAGGACCTCCACATCCAGCATGTTCACCTCCAAGATCGTCTGAGACCAGCCACCGGGACAGCTGCTGCAACAATCGGTTTGCATAACCAAAGAATTTCTGCACAAACTGTCAGAAACCGTCTCAGGGAAGCTCATCTGCATGCTCGTCGTCCTCATCGGGGTCTCGACCTGACTGCAGTTCGTCGTCGTAACCGACTTGAGTGGGCAAATGCTCACATTCGATGGCGTCTGGCACGTTGGAGAGGTGTTCTCTTCACGGATGAATCCCGGTTTTCACTGTTCAGGGCAGATGGCAGACAGCGTGTGTGGCGTCGTGTGGGTGAGCGGTTTGCTGATGTCAACGTTGTGGATCGAGTGGCCCATGGTGGCGGTGGGGTTATGGTATGGGCAGGCGTATGTTATGGACAACGAACACAGGTGCATTTTATTGATGGCATTTTGAATGCACAGAGATACCGTGACGAGATCCTGAGGCCCATTGTTGTGCCATTCATCCACGACCATCACCTCATGTTGCAGCATGATAATGCACGGCCCCATGTTGCAAGGATCTGTACACAATTCCTGGAAGCTGAAAACATCCCAGTTCTTGCATGGCCAGCATACTCACCGGACATGTCACCCATTGAGCATGTTTGGGATGCTCTGGATCGGCGTATACGACAGCGTGTTCCAGTTCCTGCCAATATCCAGCAACTTCGCACAGCCATTGAAGAGGAGTGGACCAACATTCCACAGGCCACAATCAACAACCTGATCAACTCTATGCGAAGGAGATGTGTTGCACTGCGTGAGGCAAATGGTGGTCACACCAGATACTGACTGGTTTTCTGACCCCCCCAGACCCCCCCAATAAAGCAAAACTGCACATTTCAGAGTGGCCTTTTATTGTGGCCAGCCTAAGGCACACCTGTGCAATATTCATGCTGTCTAATCAGCATCTTGATATGCCACACCTGTGAGGTGGGATGGATTATCTCGGCAAAGGAGAAGTGCTCACTAACACAGATTTAGACAGATTTGTGAACAATATTTGAGGGAAATGGTCTTTTGTGTATATAGAAAATGTTTTAGATCTTTGAGTTCAGCTCATGAAAAATGGGAGCAAAAACAAAAGTGTTGCGTTTATATTTTTGTTCAGTGTATTTTTCTTCATAGTTCTGGATATGTTGTCTATGTAAAATCTTAATTTGTAAAATAACTAGTAACTGCAGCTTTTAGATAAATGCAGTGGAGTAGAAGTCAAGTGTCATGGAAATACTCAAATAAAGTACAGATACCTGCAACTGGAGTTAATGTACTATAATGTGGTAACATTCCACCCCTGAAAAATGCTCCATCTCTTGTAGAAAATGCCAGACTGTATGTCTCTATTTAATCACTAGAGGGAGACATTAAGTTAAATATGTTATCCCCATCAGTGTTGGTGCTGTAATAATCTCCCCTTTGGTCCCCTGTGCTTCTGACCTTCCCTCTCTTCATCTTCCTCATCTCCTCCAGAGTGGTGCAGTAGTTTACCGCCGCATATTCAATTACAGACAGGAAGACAAACAGGAAGCTGGTCCACAGGTAGATGTCCACTGCTTTCACGTATGATACCTGGACAACAGAGACACACACACAGTCACACACAGAAAAAAAAAACATATACAGCTGACTGAGTTATTCTGTTCATATTCACAATAATCATTGAAAAAGGAAGCAAATATTGTGCAGGATTTTGCACCTTTAAAAATCCAGTATTTTATAAATTGACAGCATAGTACCTGTAGTGCTATTTATCAATTTAGATTATTTTGGTGTGAGTTACAAAGTGTTGGAGATATCGGCTGTAGAGATGTCTGTCTTCTCTTCAGTATAATGGAACTAGATGGCACTTGGCTTGTGGTGCTCAAAGCGCCAAAAAAATACAATTGAAAAACTCCACAGCAATGTCTCAATTTAAATTGGAAACTATTTTCTTTCTACCGAACTAAATCAATCAATCAATCAATCAATCAATCAATCAATTTTATTTATAAAGCCCAATATCACAAATCACAATTTGCCTCACAGGGCT